>NW_017728944.1:606927-626461 GCF_001723895.1 Crocodylus porosus
CATAAGGCGCCCCTAGGGAGGCATTCGGAGCCTGGCAGGTGGTCGGGCGCAGGGAGGTGGGCGGCTCAATGCAGGAGCGCCCCCTACTGGCCCGCCACAATCCTGTCCCTCATCCCCACCCCCACCCCCACACTACAATTGGCATGCCTATTTTCAGCCTATGGACTGGTTTGTGGCAGCATCTTCATCTTGTATGCTGGGACTTGGGAGAGCAAAGTTAGTTTTCTAGTCCTACCAGATGCTGTTTGGGCAAATTCCTCAATCCCATGGTGCCTTGGTTTCCCGCCCCCCCCAGCCCTACCACCTGTAAAATGGGAATACCACTTCTCCCTTATATCCTCTGTCTGCTTCACCCAGACTATAGACTTCTAGAGGCAAGACACCTGCTAAGAGCTGGTCCTGCATGGTATCCAGCATAACAGGGCTTCTTGGTACTACCCGTTACTCAATTTGGAAGCTCTCTGGGAGCAGCTGTTTGTTCTAGGTTTGTAATACCTAGCACCATGGGAAACTCATCCATGACTGGGGCTCCCAGGTACAATGGAGGGATCTTAAAGATCTCACTGTCTTATCCCAAAGATTTGAAATAAGAGTATGGGTTTGGGAGACAACAGGCATCTCATCAGGACCAAAAGTAAGTTTCAGACCCTAATGTATAAGGCTCTGCCTTGGGTTGTAGGGTTGTTTGTCTGCACAGCTGCTCATGACATCCAACATACCAGCTGGTTTCTATGGGGAAGCTTACCCTCATAGGAAGACAGGCAGGCTTGGGGCAGGGGAGGGGTTGTGAGTCACACACCAAGTAGCAGCTGAGCTGGAAAACACTGAGTTGGAAATGTCTAAAAAGAGAGAACATGCTAGGCTATTTCTGTAGCAGAAGGTATTGGGAAACTGGGTCAGAGAGGATGCAAGAACTGCCACCTTCTCAAACGTGTTATATCACCAGGGTACAGCACCCCAAGCGGGCATGAGGCTAGGAACTGTTCCCAGTTCTGCAGTGTCTGGGTGGGCTCACTGAAGAACTCAGACTTTCAGCAAGTGCCAGGCTCCAGGGGGTTTGGAACCTGAATTCTGGTTTTAAGCACCACTTCTAATGCACACATCACAATCCCAAAGCAGTTAAAGAACTAAAAGCTTCATGTCCCCTAGGAGATGGACAAAGTCATGATGTCTAAGTTTTCCCATGAGCAAAAGTGAATAATGCCCAAGGTCCCAGGGCAACCAGTAATAAAAAACTAGAAGTCTGTTTAATAAAGATGTTCATCAGGAAAAGGTTTCTTAGATCCAGGATCTGATTTCTTGTCTAAGAAAAGCTGCAGAGTACTTCAGGGGCTCAGAGCTTCAGGGGACTTCCCTGCTCTTCTTGATTCAGATCAGAGGATCTCATATCCCACCTATCACAGTTCCTTACATAGGCAAATGGTTCTTCTACAATAGGGAAGAGGGGGGTTTCATTTCCCTGACCACCCCCTCCCTCCACAATTTCAGATTGCCAGTCACAGCAGGAGATTGTTCTTGGGCATTGATTGCTCATTCGTTGTTTCAGTCAGTAACCTGGGCACAATACAAAGTGGTGTCACCCTGCCCTTCCCCCCCACCCCAGACTAATTGATCTGGACATGGTCATTGGAGCCTCCCTTACCATTTAAAAGAAAAAAAGAAAAGATTTTTTTGGCAAAAGAAACAAACATTCTTGGATTCAAAGTGAGGATCGGGAAACCTTTGAATTTACAACAGACTACTGGCTGGGAAGATCATTTCCCCCACAACTCCAGTTAAATGATAGTGTCTCACCCCTTCTCCTCTTTACTCTGCTCATAGTATTCTCTGCCTGTTGCTTATTGCTAGATCGGGGTGTTAAAGACGCACTTGGCAGGCCAGATGTGTCCTGCAGAGCCATATCATCAAGCACCTGGAGCTGCATCATCTGGCCCCATATGCTGCCCATGGGTCTCAGTGACCCACAGACAGTACATAGGGTGCACTGAATGGTCCCATGCAGTGCCCGCTCCTGCTTGCATCTCAGTGACAAAGCAGCTACAGCCCTGGAGCAACTGCATGCCACTCTGTGTAGTGCAGCCCTACAGCAGTGGAAGCACCAGGGTCATGCAGTGTAGCATAGCCCTGGAGTGGCCAAGGCAGGACTGGGCCCCACACAGCACCCACCGTAGCCACTCCAGGACATACACTAAAGTCAGAATGCAGGGCCAATCTTTAGGTTCAATCCAGGCCCTCCCAAGGCTGGATGAGTTTTTCATCCCTGTGTTAGACCACAGACAAAACAAGATTTCCTGGTTCCTTGACCTCATTCGCCTGGGATGGGAAGGAGAAACTTTTGGATTTTAGGTGAGCAAGTAGGACTAGTTGGATCTTACAGTCCTTCTGTAAGAACTGCTCAGATCTCACAAGCCTTTGCTTCATAGCATTTCCTCTGCTGGCAGCACCAACAGCAGCAGCTGTGTGCACTCAAGGCAGAAGGTCAAAGCACAGAGAGAGAAAAGCTAAGGCAAGTTCAGGTTTCACTAGTCCCCAGTCTAGGGCAAAGACTTCCTAGCACCTATTGTAGCTACATTGCATTCACAGACTGCACAAGACCGAGCCAAGAATGGACTAGCAGGAGGTTGTCATATCAGTTCTGAGGTCAGCCAGGTCAGATTCCCCTCTCCTGGCTGCTCTGCATGGTGGGAGCAGCCCAAAAGCCTATGGCCATTGCCAGCTAAGGCAGGGGAGAAGGTTCCTTTCCCCACAAGTGGGACAGACCTTTGCTTTTGGTGCCTCTGTCATGTGCCTGCCCATGAGACAAGTGTCCAGAGATACCAGGTTCAGTCCCTGCCCTTGGCAACAGCAGAAGCCTCAGAGATGCAAAACAGGCAAACTATATGGACACAGCTCAAAAATTGGCACAACAGGGGTTGCCATGGATCAAGACAGGCAGTCTGCTGGCTGCATGGGGGAAGTGGCACATTATGTGCCTCCAGCCAGCTTTCACCTTGTCATTTCCAGGAGCAGTCACATAAAAACATAACAAATAAGCGGTGGAAAAAAAAACTCCCAAAAAGAAGCCACCCAAAAAACAAGAGGGAAGCATGACAGCCCTGCAATGAGGGCTCTGCACTGGAGTACGGATGCTGCTGACCCTGAACCATGTTCCCTGCATCTCTCACAGCCACAAAGGGCTTCCTGATAAGATGCCATTTAGGATAGGAATGCCAATCACATTCCTCTTTAATGCGATTTTATCAGGATCTGGCTCGCCAGCCACAGCTAATTAAATCCTGGAAGCAGTTGCTGCTTAAATGAAAGTTTGTTTCCTCCAACAACAGAGCCAGGGAGAGAGGGGGCCTGAGCTTCCTTATATCTAGCAAGAACATCTGCCATTGTCAGCTTGTTAGTCCCTACCTGCTCCATGAATCACACAGAGCCAGATTGAAGCCCCATTTATGCCAAAATAATTCCAGCAGTGTTTGCTGAAGCCGCCTATATTTCTCAGATTGCAAGGGAATGGTCTTTTGTCTTTGTCTGTGCAGTACTGAACATCATGGTCCACAACTGGGGATGGGTCTCAGGCTCTACCACAGCAAGGGAAGCACCATCCTGATGCTAACAAAAGCTCTACTTTGCACCAAGATTCATAGATTGTAAGGGGCTGGAGGGGACCTTGGAAGATCACTGGGTCCACCTCCCTGTACCAGGCAAGACAGGCAAGTGGGGTCAGGTGAGCCCAGCAAGGTGACCATCCAGTCTCTTGAAGATTTCCAGGGTAGCGATTGCACCACCTCCAAGGGAGCTTATTCCACAGTCTGGACACCCTAACTGTGAAGTTTTCCTGATTCTGAGCCTGAAACAAGTCTTCCAGAAGTTCCTGCCCTTTACTCCTGGTTTTCCCCAAGGGTGCCCTGGTGAACAGTTGTTCACCAAGCCCTAGATGTACTCCCCTGAGGTAGCAGTAAGCTGCTACCAAGTTCCTTCTCCCCCTTCTTTTCCAGGCTGAAGAGTCCCAGGTCCCTCAGCCCTTTCTCGTACGGCTTGCCATGCAAGTCTCTGATCATATGGGTGGCCCTTCTCTGGACTCTCTCAAGCTTTACCATGTCCTTGTTAAAGTGTGGTGCCCAGAACTGGACGCAGTACTCCAGCTGCAGCTGCACCAATGTCGAGCACAGCCGAAGAATCACTTCCTTGGTTTTGCTGGAGATGCGTAGATTGATGCATGCCAGAGCGTTATTAGCCCTGCTGGCTATAGCGTTGCACTGCCAACTCATATTCATACTGTGGTCTATTATTACCCCTAGGTCTCTTTTATTCACAGTACTGGTCGTTTGGTGCTGCCAACCCTGTAGGTGTGTAGGGGGTTGTTTGTCCCCAGGTGGAGCACTTATTCCTTGATATTGAACTTCATCAGATTCTGATCTGCTCAACTTGCCAGACTGTATCTGTAGCCTATCTTCAAGCGTGACCACGCTTCCCCATAACCTGGTGTCATCCGCAAACTTGACCAGTGAACTCTTCACTCTCGCATCCAAATCATTGATGAAGATGTTGAAAAGTACTGGACCAAGCACTGACATCTGTGGGACACCGCTGGCCACTTTGCCAGGATGACACAGATCCATTCATTAGGACTCTCTGGGTCCTACCCTGCAGCCAGCTTCATACCCACCTAACTGTTTCATAGTTAAGCCCACAATCCTCCTATTTTCTCACGAGACCACTGTATAACTTGACTTCTAGCCTTTGATCCGGTATCCCACAATGTCAACCTCCTCTCTCTTATTTTGGTGGTGAGTTACCTCATTGTAAAAAGATGAGGTTGGTAAGACAACACCTGCCCATGACAAAGCCATGCTGGCTATCATTCAGAATCCTACCTTCTGCAAGCCTATCACACAGGCTCCATAATGAATTTTTCCAGGATTTTCCTTGGGGTAGAAGTTAAACTAACTGGCTTATAGTTACCCGGGTCCTCCCTCTTCCCCTTCTTGAAGATGGGCACAACATTGGCCCTCTTCCAGTCCTTGGGGACCTCCATGGAGCACCACAGGTTTGAAGAGTTTCACCAGGGGTTTTGCAATTACTTTGGCCAGCTCCTTCAGCACTCTTGGATGAAGTTCATTCAGTCCTGCTGACTTATGCATGTCTAAATTTTTTTTAACTGATCACACACCAGTTCTATGGCAATAGTAGGAAGGCAGTCATTCCTGTCCTGCTCATTCTGTACCCTGACTGGTATGGTTTTCTTCTTGGCCCAGTGAAATACCGAAGCAAAGTAGTCATTCAGAGTTCAGTTTTCTCCCAAGTGCCAGTAAACCAGTGTTCCGAGTTGTTGAGCAGTGGCCCTACAACTCCCATTTGTTTTCCTCATGTTCCCTACACACCTAAAGGACTTCCTGTTGTCCTTTATTCCCGTTGCTAATTTAAGTTCAGTCGCTGCCTCAGCCCTTCTAATTTGTTCCCTACAAGTGCAGGCCATTGTTGTATAGTCCTCCTTGGGGCCTGTCCCAAGCTTTCATTGTTTGAACGCCTCTGATAAGGTTGTATTAGTCCTATTGAGTAGTACTCAGTGCCAGATACAATTCTCAGTCAGAATAAAACAAAAAAATAAGCCCCTGACCAAGTGCTTACAGTCTAGACATGCATTTAAAGTAGTGGTTCTTACACCAGGTTCTGCAAGACCTTTTCAGGAGTGCTATTGTGCCAGCACTGGCACTGCTGCTGCTACAACCAGGTGAACTTGCCCTGCATGCCTCAGTTTCAGAAGGTGTGTGGAGAGCCGAACTGGGAATTAGAGAAGCTGAGACATGAGAACAAAAGTTTCTCAATTGGGGTCCCATGAAATTCAGAGAAAGTTACGGAGTCTAAAACAGTTGAGGACCACTGGCTTGGAATCAGCCCACAGTGCAAGGCTACCCTGAGAACAGAGGAGGATTTAAAATTTCCATTTCTATTGCAGAGATAGTTCCCAGACCCAGCAAAAAAAACTTTCACTGCTGTTTCTAAAGAGTGACAGTCTGGTTGGAGGGGAATGCAGACTGGAAGACTTCATGGGGTTAGGAATGAGATACTGAACCTTTCATGTGCAAGCTAAAGGTACACTTGCAGCCCAGCCCAGCCTGACAGGCAGTACCAGCCAGTGGTCATCAGGCAACCCGTGTGAAAGGTATTTCGTGCATCTCAGTCCTGGCAGGACAAATGTGCACAATAAAACCATCCCTGGAATTGGCACCAATCAGGTTAGAGCAGGGGTTGGCAACATTCATCCTGCAGAGACACTCGATCTGCCTCAATGCCAGAGGCAGTTTTGCCTTTGCCCACATCAGGGCTAAGCAATGAGGTCCCATGTGGCCTATGCCCACACCAGGTTCACCCTTGCCTTTGCTGCTTCTTCCTTCCCACTCCCAAGCCTTCCCTGTCCTATGCCACCACCTGCAGCACAGGCACACCTTCCAGCCAGTGGGAAGCTGTGTCAGGGTCAGGCAGCCAAAAAACTGCATTCATGCTTCTGTCACTTCTCCTCCCCCACCCCCACTTCCCCACCTGACCCCACTTCCCAGCCGCTGCAGCAGCACAGACAGCTTCCAGCACAGATGCAGCTCCCCACCAGCTAGAAGCTAAACCCCTATCTGGGATGTGGGAGTGGGAAGCTGAGAGAAGTGGCAGCTGTGGCACAGGTACAGGGAGAGGCTCCTTGCCACAGAAGCCCCCCAGCCCATGTCAGACTAGAGCTGGGTTTTGAAAAGGTTGCCAGCTGCTGGCTTAGAGGCTAACAAACAAGTGTGCCAAGAAGGCCAAACTCCAGTTCCCTCTAAGGTACCTTCCTACTGCTGTTGCCTTTTTTCAGGGTAGATAGGCAACTCGGTCTCCAAAGCCAATTATGTGCCACCTTTCAGCAACAAGAGACTGGAGGTGGGGGGGTGCTGGGGGCAGGGGAATACAGGCAGTCCTCAACTTACGGCGGTGATCCACACTTGTGGTGCTCCGCATTTTACACCCCTGTTATTACTTATGGCGCTGGGCCTTGCACTTACAGCAGGCAACAGCAGAGGCACCGGGGCCTGCCCGAGACACTTACTGGAGGTAAGCTCAGGCAGCAGTTCCTCCCTGAGGCCATGTGCTCCCAGAGGCGAGGCAGGGGCTGGGGCAACTGCTCCACTTCCTAACCCTGATGCCATGTGCCTCCTTGCTCCCAGAGGCATGGTGAGTGGGGCTGGGGGCTGGCGCAGGCTCCGCTGCTCCATGCCCCCACATCACCTCAGGGAGTGAGGAGGCGCATGGCGTCAGGGCTGGGAAGCAGAGCAGTTCCCTGAAGCCGGCAGAGCCCACGCCATCCCCCAGCCCCAGCCCCTGCCCTTGCCTCGCCTCAGGAAGAAGCCACTGCCTGCCCCACGCGAGGACTGAGGAGCTTACCTTTGGTAAGTGTCCCACACCAGCCCCGGTGCCTCCCTTCCAGTTCTATCAATCGACTGTGTCCAGCCCATGGCCTTCCAATTAAATCATTTATAGTTGATTAAATACTTGATTTAAATATTTTATGGTAATTTCTATAAAAAGTTGGGCATCAGGCCCTTGGTCAGGAACATAACCCCCTATTATAACATTGTTTCTATGAGAAAATCAGATTTGACTTGCATCGTTTCGACTTACAGCTCCTTTTCCAGGAACGTAACCTGCTGAAAGTGTGAGGACTGCCTGTAGTTTCATAGTTGTTAGGGGATGAAAGGGACCTTACAGATCATTGGTTCCAGCCCCCCTGCACTTGGGCAGGAAAGACTGCTGGGGTCAGATAGCCGCAGCAAGATGGGCATTGAGATACTTTTTGAAGATTGCTAGGGTGGATGAGTGTACCACATCTGTGGGGGAACCTTCTTCTGGGAGGAATGAAACAGAAAAAAGAAAAAAGGGAAACAGAAGAGAGTGGGGGAAGGGGGAAAGCCTAGTGAAGTCTACAAACATACTTGGTATGTACAATAAATCTGTTCCATTCCTTGATGGCACATGGTTCTCCCAGCTCACCCTTGCTGGCTTGCTCTGTACAAGGGATGGGGGAAGATAGACAATAACCTTGCTCCCCAGGCTCCAGGCGGCAGGCTGGCCCAGTTTCCACAACCTGCAAGCAATCGGATGAAATCATCTGGACTGCTGTAATGAGTGTTTTATTAGGAGATTTTTACCGCAGGATAGGAATTTAATAAAGCACCACTCGCTACATTAAATCCACAGAGGCATCCATGCAGCATTAAGATTTCCCTTCTTTGGGTTTTTCCAGCTAATCTCAGCTGCTCCAATGTGGCACCACTAGTTTAAGTAGACTTCAAAAGGGATGATGGCTTTAAAATGGTGGGGAAATTTTTCCTGCGCTACCTGCCCTATTGCTAAGTCCTCAGGTCCCCAAGCAGTCCCATTAGGTATTAACACAGAAGAACTCAGGCTATCCCTGTGGTATTGAGAATAGCACAAGGCTTTAAAAGGAAAGGGGAGAGGATGGTCTTGTGATTAATGTGCTAGATTGGAAGGCAAGAAACCCAAGTTCTGGTCTCAGCTCTTACACCTCTGATGTGACCTTGGGCCAATTCACTCGCTCTTCTTTCCCTCTCAGCTGTAATAAAACACATAACCTGTTCTAGTTTGGTGTGCTGCTTCCTTTTATGGAGGTGGCTTGGCCACATTGAGGCTGAGGAGAAAGCTAAAAGATTTAGGGCTTTCAGCTGAAGCAGTTGAGATCCCACAGCATGAGAACCATCAAGGACATGTATTGGAAATGTACAACAGAAGTGAGGAGCAGTTCAGGAGAGACAGTTTTGAGGTGAAGGTGGGCCTACATCAAGGGTCGGTTTTGTGTCCATACCTATTTGCAGTTATGATGGGTGTGTTTACTGGACAAAGTAAGGAGACCATCCTGGGATATGATGTTTGCAGACAATGTAGTCATTTGCGCTGAGAGTCTAGAGGAAGTGCAGTCTGGATTGGACCAATGGAGAGAAGTGCTAGAGGGAAGACGAATGAAGATTAGTCATTCCAAAACAGAATATATGCACTGTGATTTCTTTAAGGTACCTGATATTGAAAACATGATAATCAATAAGAACCATGTTCGAAAAGTTGATTCGGGTATTCAGGGTCAACCATTCAGCAGAATGCAGAGTTAGACAAAGAGCTGAAACACTGAACAGCAGGGTGAATGAACTGGAAATTGGCAACAGGAATGTTATGCGACAGAAGGGTATGAGTGAAGCGGAAGGGAAAAGTCTACAAGACATATGTGCATCTAGCACTATTGTATGGAGTGGAGACTGCCTCTGAAGAAAACTCAAGAAAGGAGACTGAAAATGACAGAGATGAGAATGCTCTGACAGATGAGTGGAGTGACAAAGATGGACAGAGTGAAGAATACTTAAATCAGAGGATCGGTGAAGGTAGTGGAGGCATGTACAAGAGAAGAAGACTAACATGAGCATGTTCAAAGGAGTCCAGAAGAATATGTGGGAAAAGAAGTTACCAGAATGGCACTATCAGGAAGAAGGGGAAGAGGAAGATTGAAGACAAGGTGGAGAGATATAATGGAGAGGGACATGAGAGAGAAGGAGTTGGAAGAAGACATATGACCAAAGCTGGTGGCAAGCCAGGATCTGCATCAGCAACCCTATTTAGATGGGACAAGCAAGGGAATAAGCAGCTGAAGCAGTTGAAGTTCATGCATTAAACACTGTAAGTCCCAAGTTCAATCCTCACTGCTGATGAGCTGGGCAAGGCATGGCATTACAAGGAGTAGCCCATACGAAGTGGCCTAAACCAAAGACCTTGAAGTCTTTGCAGCCATTCCTAAGAGATGTGTGTGAAGACCTGATCCATTGCCAACACCATTTAGTTGTCTAGTGCAGGATTATCCACCCACTCCAGGGGGGGAAAAACAGCCTATCAGGAAGGCCCCTGGCATAGCATGCTACAGGGTCTGATACACTTTGGTACCTACTGAACAAGCCTTCATCCACTGAATGACTCATGCTTCAATGCTAGCAAATAACAATAGCATGGAGCCTTACCTCCTTCACACACCTGCCAGTCATGATAGGCTGGGAACCATTCTTTGCTGGGAGCATTCAAAAAAGCCAGGACCCAGACCCTTTGCCAATAAAAATGTATCAGGTTCCAGAGTACCATATCCTGTTCATCAATTAAAGTTCCTTGTACTAATGTGGTCTGAAAAGGCTTAGGAACTCTATGGATTGAAATTTCAAGTCAACCCAATCAGCCATTCACTACCACTCTGGACTGAGTCATTCCAATCAATAGGATCATGACAGGCAAGTGAAGACTCGATGCAGTAATTGACCCAGTTACAATGTTACAGCTGCACTACCCCTACATGGTCCCAGCCTGACCACCAAGCCCAGACTGAACTCTACCGATGGAGGACAGGCCCATCTAATGCTGCCCTGTGAGGGCAGCAAGCTTGAAGAGAAGACAGACGCAGGAGGCTCTTCTGGAGCCTGTGCCAGGATCCTCACAGCTGATAACTCCCATTTAGATGCATACAATTACATAAGATTCTGTCCTTTGCATTTCACTCACTGAATTTTCTCAGCTGTTCTCTGCATACTTCCCCTCCATCCTGCCCTTTCCACACCTTCCCTACACTTCCCTCTACTCTGCCTCTTCTCCTCTTAAATAGCTTATCTCCACAGGGAAATTATAGCAATACAGACAATTGTGGTTTTTATGGCCTTATGCGCTCAGTACTAAGAAACTGGATGCAGCAGGACAAAGATGCCTTCTGCACTTTAGCTTAGAGTACCATCATAGATTCATAGATGTAGGGTCAGAAGCGACCTTGTAGATCTTCTAGTTCAACCCCCTGCCCTGGGCAGGAGAGAAAACTGGGCTCAAATAACCCCAGCCAGGGAAACATCAAGCCTCCTCTTAAAGACCCCCAGAGTAGGAGCCAGCACCACTTCCCTTGGAAGTTGGTTCCAGATCCTAGCCTCCCTGACTGAAGTAGTGCCTCCTGATGTCTAGTCTAAACCTGCTCTCTAACAACTTAAGGCAGTTATTCCTTGTTGCTCTGGGAGGCGCTTAGGGGAACAAGGTCTCTCCCAGTCCCCACTAGTAAGTTTATAGATGACCACCAGGTCCCCCCTCAACCTTCTCTTGCAAAGGCTGAACAGGTTAAGGTCCCATACCCTCTTGTTGCAGGGTCTGCCCTGCTGTCCCCAGATCATGCGAGTGGCCCTCCTCTGGACCCTCTCGATACTATCCACATCCCTCCTGAAGTGAGGTGCCCAGAACTGGACGCAATACTCCAGCTGTGGCCTGACCAGCATCACATTGAGTGGGAGGATCACCTCCTTGGATCTGCTTGAGATGCATCTGTGGATACACAACAAGGTACAGTTGGCCCTACTGACCATGTCCACATTGGCGGCCCATGGTCATCTTGGAGACAATAATGACTCCAAGATCTCTTTCTGCCACCATGCTTTCGAGAAGGGAGTTCCCCAGCCTGTAGGTATGCTGCTGGTTCCTACTGCCTAAGTGCAGCACCCTGCACTTGTCAGTATTGAATCCCATCCTATTTTCATTTGCCCACCCCTGTAACCTGTCCAGGTCATGCTGTAATCTGTCCTTCCCTTCTAGCTCTGCATCCTGGGCCCACAGCTATTAATGCAGAGCCTCTAACATGGAAAGGTGGAAAGAGTAGGAAAGTTGATAAAGAAAGGACTATACTATAAAGGGAGCAAATTGCCACAGCACACAATGGATCCACAGCAGGGGGTTCAGCTTTGGCCTCCAGCATGTAGCACACAAATCAACTGCTTGACTTAGAAAACCCAAGGTTACCACCACCATCTCTATCTCTGTACAGCCTAGTCACCACCAGAGAGGAACAGAGCACCATGCAAAACTAGCATGACTTATACAGGCTTATCTAACTCCTTGGGCATGGAGGTAGCTGGAGACTTTATGAACCATTGCCACTTGCCCACATTTGGTTCCAATTCACCTAGAACAGGACTGTAGTGAGGCAGCTGCACTGCATTTATACTGTATGTATGAAAGGTTCAGTACCCACATTAAAGGACCACATTGTAAGTCCCAGAACTTGTCCACTTGATGGCATCAACATGAAACCGGATGCAGTTAATGGCAGAACCATGCTTTGGTATGACAGATTGCTGGGAATGAGGACTTGGATACATTTGGAAGAATTATTTGGGGCCCAGAAAAAAATTTCAGACTAGAATCAATTTCAGCAGAACTAAGTTAGGGGGGCTGGGAGAAGGACACCCATGTCCTGCCCAGCTTTGTCTAGTATGTTGTCTTTCATCATAAAACTTACCACATGAACAGTGGAGAGCTCACACAGGTAAGAACAGCAAGACAAGGGGACATTGCTCCTTCAAGCTAGGGAGAGAAAGGAGAGCTGTATTCAGGGTTCTCTTGCTGCAGACCAGCTCTCAAACCAAACCCATGCCATCATTCTGTCTTAAATCCTGTTCCAGATGTTGAGATTATTTATTCCAAAACTATGTAGTCCAAGGCTGGGAGGAAAAAGTGGGGAGAGAGGGAGGCAGGGGGTGCGATGGGGGACCCTGAAGCCACATTTTTAAAAAATGTCTTACCTCTGTGTTGCTTAAGTTTTCCCAGCCATACTCCAAACTCAAAGGGGTCTGGGAAAAAGAATGAAACTATTTTTATTCTGCATGTTTTCTGTGATTACTGCTGGCAATCTAGCTGGCCAATTGCTTCTCCCTCTTCCATTATCCTGCTGGGCAGAAGGCTGTCATTAGCCTTCGGGGGGGGGGGCAGGGGGAGATGGAGTCACGCTTTCTCTCATCCTCATGCATAGGTGCTTCTCTTTTGCAAGCCTCACCAATCAGAGGACAAGGAGGAATAAAGACGCCTCCAGAGGGAGAATGGGCAGCTGGGGAAGGTGTGTGTGGAGGAGGAGTGGGGAACACATCCCAAGATGCCATACTACAAAGCTCATGCTGGGAAGAATTGCTGGCAATTTTGAAACAACAACAAAAGAAATCCAATTTGTGAAGCTCTGGAAAAGTGTCTCAGTGCAGGTGGAACAAGGCAGAGGAGGGGAAATGGAGGGGGGTGGTGGTGGAAGAAAAACAAATGCATGCAGCTTCGTGTATCACGTATATATAGACTGGACCAGCTGGCAGCACCCACCCAGATGGAAGGACATCAAATTAGAACTGAAGGCCCGGCAGACTGACACAAACACAGAACTTCACACTTACGCATCATTCGAGATGTCAAAGCCCTTGGCAAAAGCACCAACACACCCTGCAAGGTTTCCACCTGCCACTGTACAGCAAGGGAAACTGAGGCATGTGACTGGTTAATGTAACCAACTGCATAATGTTACAATGAAAATATTTAAGTGGCGGCCACTGATTCCAATCCTAGTTGCAGGCCTGATTCAAGCCAGTGGGCATACCAAGGATCTTCTCCTGTTCAGCTTGGAAGACTTAAGTCCCTTTACTTAGCAAAAGCTACTGCAAGCAATAGAAATTACCAGCCAAGGTACAAAACCATCTAGGTCTGAGAAGAGGTAACCCAGGCAAATTAGTAAGAGCATTCTCTCTGTGTGGAGCCAAAGAAAGAAGATACAAATGTGACCTCTAAGGTCAGCAACAGATCTGACCTTCTTGGGTGCAAGGCTCCCTGGAGTGACAGTACTTGGATTTCTGAGCAAGGAAGCTCTCTGTTATTTGGCTCCGTGTTGGGAAAAACAGAAACATGTATAAAGATGTTTTTGTTTGTTTGTTTGTTTTTTATAATATGGTAAAATGGCACCAAGAATTTACCTGGCTCAATTTTGTTCTCTGAATGGAGGCATACCAGCAAGACCCCCGATACTGGCCACCTGCTTACATGAAACAGGACAATGTGAACAGATATCACAGATATGTGTGGTACCTGAGGCCAGGGAAACCAAGCAAGTCCCCTGGTGGCTGCAACAGTGGCCCCCACCCAGAAGCTGTGTGCACTGGCTAGGGCTGGGGCTCTTCTGTGCAGGAGAGTGGGAGCATGCAGGCTTGGAAGGGTACAATTCATTAATTGTTTGGTGTCCACAGGCTGGATGAAACCACCTGGGAAGCTGTATTTTGCCTGCCCCTGGTCTAAGACCTTTCAACATGAAGAGCTCTTACCACTTGGACTGAAGGAATGACCTTGACCTGGAGGAATGACCTATCAGGAAGTAACAGGCTTTATACTTACTGGTGCCAAATTTGGAAGAAGGTATAACATGCACTAAGTTAGAATATTTCACTAAATGACTTTGTCCATCTCTGGCCGAGATGGAAAGAAAACGAAGAGCTCCCAGCATTCATCCCAATGCTTTAACTGCTATGCTACAGTACCTAAAGTATGGGGTATAAACTATAAAGGTCCATAAACCAGACCAGTTACATGTGGGACAGGGAGAGAACAGTCCTCTTGCTTAGCCATAACTTGCCATCTCTTTTTTTGAGAGACCTCCCAAAATAGCAGAAATGCAAAAAGCTCCGAATGCCTTCCCTCAAGTCATCAGCAAACAGCTTCCCGTGAAGCTGACACTCAGAAACAAAAAACAACCATTACATTACAAACTGCTGAAGAGAACGAGAGATCTGTCAGGCTGATTTGTGATTAAATATTAAACATGCAAATCAGAGCCGTAGCCTAACGAACAACAGGCTGAGTGATCAGAGCCTGGGACCGAAAGCAGGCAGAAAACAGACAGCTACTAAAAAAAAAACTTGTGCACCTGCTCAACCAGTGCAGCCCAGGATGGATGAGGCAGGCAAATGGAGTTGTATGTACAGCATCCTGGAGTGAAGGGCCCTCCTGACCCAAGATGATCTGATGGACAATAGAGGGAAAATAGAGAAGAGGAGCTTGACAGACAGAGGGTAAGAAGGGGAAACAGGAGGCTAAAGAGAGATGTGGAGCGGAGAGGTTAATAGGAAAGGATGGAGAATGGAGAAAGCAGACAGAGAACAAGGGCAGCCTTTTCTCTCCATATTTCTATGCAGACATCAACTCAGCCCAACTCAAGTGCTAAGCAGAGATGTCAGTTCAAATGCATGCCTCACTCAGGGGTGACCTTTTATCTGGGACAGTGCAGCTTTGAGTGGCTGTTCTTTTAGAAGAGGTGAAAGACTTCTGGCTACAGCCCTCTCAGGATTGAAAAGTTTGGAGGCAGTCAAAGATGCTAGGATCTTCAGCAGAATTCAGACTGGGGGCCGTTTTGCAGGAGGCAGGGAGGGGAAGCCAGGGCATCTCTTAAATGTTCCCATTAGCAGTAGGTTCCCCTTCCTGATCTGCAAGCTGCCCTGTAGACACTGGCAGGGCTCCAATCCTGGCAGGGAGGAAAGGCATTAGAGTGAATGAGGTGGAAGACCAGGAAGGATGAGGAAAAAAAAAGAGAACTGGCAAACTACATGGAAAAGTCAAGCACCCTCAGATAACACACCATGAAAGGCAGGGATGCTACAGCCCCAGTCTCACTTCTGTGGTGAATAACAAACCCACATCCTTACACCACCCAAAGCCATTGAAAAGACCAGCATGAACAAGCCCCACAGCCCAGTAAAAGGACAAGAGGATATCAATTCACCTAGAGACAGCAGCACTTTCCACTCCTCATCAGGAGACCCAAGCAGCATACAAGCACAGCTTGCAGCATCTGGGCACAGGCTTTAGCTAAGGTTTGGTCAAGTCTCTGCCATGACTAGTAGAAGGAATGGCTCATGGGCAGTCTGGAGGAGTACAGGGGTAGGCAAGTACCTGAGCCAGAGGAGGATCCAGACAAGGGGCTGAAGCTGCAAAAGACTGTCAGAACCAGAGAGTCCAAGTCAAAGTCCTAGTGTAAACCCTATCAGAGTGCCTTGGGCAACAGAGGCATACAACGCTACCAGTTACACCTCTGCACCCCCATATTAGATATGGGGTGTTCAACTGGTGGCCTGTGGGCTGCACACAGCTCCCAGGGCATTCATCTGAGCCCCATCCCCCTGACTCCCTGTGGCCACCACTCCCTTCATTACTCTGCTGCTACTGCAGCCAGGTCACCCTCCCTTCTCTGGCTTTCCCTTCCTGCCCCCACACCAGAGGTGCAGTATTGCAAGGGGAAGCTATGAACCCACATAATGCTGGGGCCACTTGTAGCTGGGAAGGTGAGGGGGCACAGCACCCCCACAGCATGCTGCCTCTAGCTCTTGAATTGGACAACCCTAGATTAAATTATTCTATCCCTCACATTTAGGGATCTCCTAGAAGCTCCCTTTGCCTAAGAAGACTGCAGAATAAAGAGGGGCTCTAGCCATCACAAAACACAACGAGCAGCCACAGCTACAAGACTGCATAAGTATGTAAGCATATTC
This sequence comes from Crocodylus porosus, assembly GCF_001723895.1. Classification (NCBI taxonomy): domain Eukaryota; kingdom Metazoa; phylum Chordata; order Crocodylia; family Crocodylidae; genus Crocodylus; species Crocodylus porosus. The sequence continues at coordinate 623,304 of NW_017728944.1, forward strand.
CACCAGGGCTATGAGAAAGCATTATTACCCTGCAAACAAGCAGAACCAGTCAAATCAAGCTTTCTGTAACTAGCATTAGCTTCTTGAGGGTCACCTACCTTTAACAGGCAAATAACCCCCTAGTAAAAGAAGTGGGCCACATCCACCAGCAAAAAAAATACTACCCACCAGTACTAAAACTATTACCATTGTGATGGGGACACTTTTATAGACCCAGGAGTGAGAGACTGAGAGTTGATTGGCTAGACAAAACATCAAATCACATAGAGACAGGGGCAGGGTTTCACTTTGCAGCTAAGGCTGGTAGGCAGGGAAAGCCTCTATAAAAATCCACTGACTCCAACCTATCTAGACTTACAAGGCTGGTGTAGGAAGGTTTAGTTGAAGGAAAGTAGTGGGAGGTGTTTTTGATGGCAATGAAGACTGACAATATAGAAAATATTTTTTTCCTGCTTTAATTTGTTTAAGCTCCCAAACTGCATGCTGCTGATTAATCTAGGTAGCCTTACTGCTGCCCTTTCCCAAACTGTTGCAACAGCACCAAGAGATCATAAGCCGTTTTAGTGTCTTATAGTGTTAAGAGTTGTCCATGCCTGTGTAGGGTAAAGTTGCCTGTGAAGTGACTGAGGCTAGCTTAGTAGTGAATGCATCACAGCATACTTCTAATTGCAACAGAATTTGGTCCTCTTCCTTCAAAACAAAACAGATCCACCTTTCTCAGACAGATGAACTCTCCTATAGAAGCCTTCCTGTAGGTTTTGCTTTGAGGTAGCCTGTCTGTTGGCTGTCTGTCTACTTGTGGGTCAAATAGCCCAGATGAAAGACCCCCCAGATTGGGGCTAAGTCCACTCTCTCAAAGGACCAGTTAACCCCTTGCCTCTAATGGGGCAGGATGTCTACTTGGGAGGAAACAACATCTCTGCTGACAAAGTCTGTCTCAGTTGCAGAAGCCATTCTCCTATGTTTCCCTGGGCTTCGCCTAAAACTGCTTTAGACAGAGGCCCACCAAACTTGGACAAAAGAGGGAAGAAACCACGAAGCTAGCCAGGTTCTAGCACACCTGTGAAAGGATTAGGAGGGACCAAGCAGGGAAGACATTCATCTAGCACAGCAATTTTCAACCAGGTTGCTGTGGCACCCCAGGGTGCCTAGAGGTGTTTTCAAAAAGGTGTCATGGGGTGCCATGTAATGTTAGCACTGTTAAGTGTGCAAACAGGATTCACAAGATAAATCCAGAAGAGATTTCAAATTGGAATCTATAGTATCAAAACCATCCTGCCCTGCTGCAGGCGTTGAGTTCTTTACAACAGAAGAATCTCTTTGTCATTTTTCTATAGTCAAAAAGGAGTGAAAACAAAGAGCTGGCATTTTCTGGGGGGTGCCTTGAGTCTAAAAAAGGTTGAGAATCACTGATAGAGCAGGTGAGCAAGCCAGCAGTGGGCATGTGTATGCAAAAGACTAGATAGCTTTTGCGTATACCCTAGTTTGCACACAAGTATTTTCCATGAGGGTAGGCTGGGCACATGTGACTCAGCCTGCAAGACAGCCATGCCTGTTGTGCATATGTGGGTGAGCATTTCCACAGCCAAAAGTGCAGTCCCTTCCTCTCTTCTTACCTCTGCATGCACCCTGATCCTTCCACCATGCTCTTCCAGCCTATGTGCTCTGAGTGTGTGGGGAAGCTATTTTTATCCCCTCAGCCTCTGGAGAACAATGTGGTGAATTAGAATCAGGTGCAAGGCAGGGCCATGGGGAAAGGCAGGTATCTGGTTGCTATAGAAACCAGCTGCAGGAAAATGGAGATGAGATGGGAGGGGGATGCCTGGCCCCCTCCCCATCTGCACCACATGATGAACTGCTTACCTGCTACTGGGGGAAGGGGTGTAAGGTGGTAGCAAAGGGGCCCAGCTGTCTTTGGCTGGTGAAGCCAGAGCAGATGGCGTGCACCAGCTGTACATTCCTGCAGGTGTGCTGTGGATTAGTATGGCTTTCTGGATGTGCATATGTGCTCACCTAGCTACAGATACTGGCTGGACAGGTCATCATGGCACCCAGTGTCTATGGCACCAGAAGGGGTAGCACAGCAGGCACTGTCAGTTCTCTGAGTGAACTGAATATCTGACAGGGGCATGTGACATGGTATGGGGAGGATATGTTATAGTGCAGTTGGCACTGATGTGCAGGTCCATGATGGCCTAGCCAGAGAGCCCCAACAGTGGGTTGTGGATCCCAAAGCACTTGTGTACAGGAATACCTCATTAATTTGAAACACAGGAGACCCATGCCAAGCCCAAAAGTGCTTGTCCCTTGGAGGAAAGGAAACTGCACTATAGCACCAGCAGAAGGCAGGCTCACCTGAGAGCACACAAGTGAGAGCAAAGAGCATCTGTAATCATCTGTCCATTTGGACTGGTGGTTAAAGTGCTTGTCTATGCCTGAGGAGGATCCGCATTCAATTCTGTGCACTGCTGTTTGTGCCCTGCAGGACCTCTGGCAAGTCCCTTCACCTCAATCCTCTATCTGCATAATCTGTTCAAGAGCTGGGTCCTGACTTGCAGGAGGGTTGGGAATAGAAATGCTGTGTTCAGGAGGTGCTAGAACATGCTGTAATAGAAACAGACAGCTGCTTAGAGTTACATTGTGGAGGCCACACAACACCTCTCTCAAAGTGCCCATTACACCAGCCTCTTCTCTGATTCTGTAGGGGTGCAAGCCAGAACTGAGCCCTCTGAAATATGTAGTTTGGGTTAGGAACTCAAGCAGTTATAGGGGACACAATGAATGCAGCCTCCTTCACCTGAGGATCTCAATTTGTTTTGCCAGCATTCATTAGCCACACCAGCATTAGGTCAGTCTAGTCATTGCCATGTTATACACAAAGGGAATGGAGCACTGGATGAGGAAAGGGATCCTAGCCCTCCTGGGCCCACACTGTCAGACCACGGCTTGTAGGTGCCATCCAATCCCTGTGTAGGCAATAAAATTGCCACGTGTGACCACAAAACTAGCTTCTAGCCCTACTGCTTGCTAAAGTTGTAGGAATGCTACAGGCTCTGACACCACTTCAGATTAGGGCTGCCAATTAACATTCCTCTTGGGGGTTTCATAGTTTCATAGTTTCTAGGGTCGGAAGGGACCTGAGTAGATCATCTAGTCCG
>NW_017728944.1:627062-663995 GCF_001723895.1 Crocodylus porosus
GTGCATCACCTTGCACTTGTCTGTGTTGAATCCCATCCTATTCACATCCACCCACCCTTGTAACCTGTCTAGGTCTGATTGTAGCCTGATGCTTCCTTCTAGTGTGCCCACATCCCCGCACATCTTAGTGTCATCAGCAAATTTGAACAGGGTGCTTTTTACCCCCTCGTCCAAACTGCTGATGAAGATGTTGAACAGTAATTAGGTATTACTTTTCTAAATGCTATGCCCCTCCCATAAAGTCCTATATAGGCCCAAGTCAGTGGAAACATCTTTGGGGTGCAGGGTAGCAGCCAACAGTATGAGGAAGGGAAATTGTGACCAAGAATACAGGACAAACTAGCTCTTGTGACCCTGCATGTCCATATAGAGGGGTTTAAGGCCTGTTACCACTACACAAGCTGAACTAGATTTGTTCTTGGAAGGACCAAGGGCCAAATGGATCCTGGGGGGAGCTTTTCCCAAAAGTCAAGAATTCTGAATGCAAAACTGAAATCGCCAAGCCATCTCCTCTATGCACAAGCGTGGTGAGCTTTGAAGGTGCAACTAATGCTAGCACAGAAAGGGCTGGCCTGGTTGGGATGTGGAGACTCAAAGGGCTGGAGGACAACAGGTTCTTCACCACACAGGTTGGGAGGCAAAACGGCTTTGGTCCTCATGCTAGCACATGGTGGGATGGATGGAAGGATTCATGCTGATGCCATGCCTCCTACCACCTGCCCTGAAGCTAAGTTTCTTCAGCAGTCAGCCTGTCCTTCCCCCAGAACCTCACTCTGCTGAGCTAGCTGCAGCCTCCCTGGAAGGCAGAGGCCATGCACACACAGCACGGTGATGCAAAGGGGCCTTGGAGGAATCACCCCACAACACTCATGCCATATTAGCAGTTCTTCCATACCGGCCACCTGCCAGTGAGGATGAGGCTTGGCAAGTTGGAGCTAGAGAAGGAAATGTGTTGGCTTGGGGATCAGAATGCCTGGGCTCTGTCCCCAGGCTCGCCGTAAGGTCTTGGCACAGATGCTTCTTCCGGGGCGCTAGGCCGAGCTGCCAACTCCAGGTGGGCCCTGCATGGGGACCATGGCTGCTCCACTCAGCTCTTTGGGGCCCCCTCAAAGTGCGGGGCCCAAGGCATTGCCCTGATTCACCCCACCCAAGGGATGGCCCTGTTACTGGGTCTCCATAAACTTCTGGTGGGTCTCTGCTTGTTTCCCAATGGATAAGCATCCTTATCACAAAGAAAAGGCTATCGCCATTGGCATCCAAGTGGTTTCTTGTTGCCAGTCTCAGCAAGGTTACTGAGGGATGAGGAGGCCAAGGAAAAAGCCATGTGATCATATTAGGAACAAGAGGCCCAAGGTCCTGGTCCCAGATCCTCTAGTCATTGCAAAAGAATATCAGCTTTGATTTTATTAAAAAGAAAATTGTTGTTTGTCCCTAGGCCTTGTGGATGGATAGAAAACCTTTGGAAACCTTAGCCAAAGGTAACCAGTGCCTGCCTGAGTCTGAAGAGAGCCTGAACCAGTCACTCCAAGAAGGATGAACTTCCTTCTGCATCTTAAATCTGATACTTGATCCCAGTCCAAGAAGGGGTAGTGCTGCAGTGTGGGACAAGGCCAGTGGGCCATGCCAAAGGCCCCAGACGCCTTTACTTCCTTCCTGGAATCTGAACAGCCCTCTTGCCCTCCTAGGCAGGGCTGAGATGGGCTGGCACAGGACAGCATCTCTGTGTGCGTGGGAAGTATCCCTGACTGCGGAACTGCTTTGCAGATGAATAGAGGCAGGCCACAGTCCCTGGAGCTGTCAGTCTGGCACTCTTGGCCAGTATTAAGTCACTGAACAACATTTCAAAAGAAGAGAAAAAATAAACAGGAAAAAAGGGAAAAGAAGAAAGAAAGAGAGATGAGAAAGCGTCTCGCCTGGTACGGCTGGTTCTCCGGGCCCCAGGAGAGCTTCAACTACAGGGCTTCTCCTCCCGTTTCCATAGCAACGCAATTTGGTGCTCTTTACAAAGCTTGTTTCCCCCCTTTTCCCTGGTTAATTTGATTCTGAGTTTTGAAATAAAAGTGTTTGACATGGCGTTTGTTTCGGGATCTTCGGTGTGGTGGTGGGAGGAGAAGGGGACGGGGGGACCGAAACTGTGTAGTGATCCAAGGGTGGGAGAAGATGAGCTGGAAAAATTCTCCTTTTTCTCCCCCTCAAGTCAGTGGCCCTGAAACAAGTGGCATTTTCCAGGCTTCAGACAATCACTTGGTTAGGACACACTGGACTAACAGCAGCCCCATGAAGACTAAGGGCAGCAGAGTTGTCTTGCCAGCTAAGACTGGGATGAGGAAAATGAGCTCTCAATGCCAGCCCTGCCACTGACTTCCAGCATGACCTTGGGCAAACTTCCCCGTGCCTGAGTGCCCCTGATTTGAAGATGGAGAAATCAACCTTCCTTAGCCTGCATGGTCTAACTCTGTGGGCTAAGACCAGCCTTTCTGTCTGTAAACATGTACCCTCCCAGTGCCACAGGCCCATCTTTCAGCTGAGTTTGCTATGTGATACTGTAGTACAAATAATAATAAAGCCTTAAGAATTTGGCCTGTTGACTTGCAAATGAGTAGGCATCTGCTCTTCCTGAAGAGGGCAGAATCCAGTGAGTAAGGAGCAAATGACATTGCTCCAACAATATCGCCTGGAGATGAAAGATTAGGGCCTGCATTCGACTGGGCCTGGTTCAGAAACATCAGCCCACCATTCTTGTGGGAGAACATCTCTAGCTGAGGGTTGTAGCCAAGACCAGAGGGACTAAAGGAGCTGCCACCAGAAAGCATCAATGCACACAACGTTGTTCTGTTACAGATAGGGGATCAGATGCAGAATGCAAGCAAAGAAAATGAGGTGTATTTTCAGATACAGTGAGCAGAATAATAGAGTGTCCAGGCTCTAGGCAGGAAATCAGGGACCAGAATTCAAGCTGGTATGGAAACATATGTACTAGCATCCTGTGCTTCTAGCATCTGGAAAGGAAAGGTGGCCATCACTACCCAAAGAGAGTTACCTGCCTAATGCACAAAGACACGGGGCACTGAACAAGGGTAAGTTACTCATGGATCTTCAGTTCCTGCTAGCCTCAGACTTCAAGACTGAACCGCACTGCCAGCTCCTCCCACCCCAATGGACTGGCACAGGGGTTCAAGCCTCCCACAACTCATTACAGCACTTGACCTCAGAAAGCAAACTCACCTTTGAATTGCATCTCAGGGGGTCCCCGTACCGTCACCATCTAGTAGCCTCATGCTGAGATACTTATGACCCTGCTTGGCACTGCCTTGGTGCCACAGAGCAATCTAGCATTACATAAGGCCAGAGCATTGCCTTGGGGCTCTGGGAAGCCTTTCCACGCATTATTCTCCTCCCTCATCTCCTTTTCCATTGGTAGGAAAGCTTCTCTCTCTCTCCCCCATCTCAGGTGTTAGAAAACCAGTAGCTGTAATGATTTTGGTACCATATGCATCTTTTGTCTGTTTGCTGTGTAACCTGCCACCTGGTGTGTGCAGCACACCCCCTCCGTGCCTGCTCCACAGGTGATGGGGCTCTGTTACTGCTCTCAGCTAGAGCTGAAGCTGGAACAGCTCATGTTTTTGACTCTAGAGATTCCTGCTGTGTTTACAGAGACAGTGACTGCCAGGTTTGGTAAGGTGGGTACCACCTGCAGAAAAGTTTCCTACAGAGATCTAAGCAAGAAACAGGGCTTAGTGGCAACATACTCAGCTGCTGAAAAGAATTGCTGCACACAGAAATCAAATCTCTCTTGTTAGGCCTTAGTGACACCCTGGTCTCTCCTGCCCTTGACCTGTGGCAGATTGTTGATTTATTTTTATCTGGGACTTGGTGGCTGTGATGTATAAGAGAGGCCAGAGTGGACACTTCACCAGACTGTTTTGGACAAACTGTGGCCTGCAAATGTGCAGAACTGGAAGTAATGGCCAGGGGTGCACCTTCCACTCCTGTAGGCCTGTGGTCAAAGATCTCATTGTTTATACCACAGGCTGGCAACCTAAGCTTGCAGGCTGGACCTGGCTCGCACGACTGCTGGATCCAGCCCATTAATGTGGGGCTGCAGCTGTGGATAGTCTCCCCATGCTGCCACAGGGACAAGTGCCAGCTGCGGGCGCTGTCCCCATGCTGCTGAGGAGACAAGCAGCTGTGATGGCCAGGTTCTAGCACCTGCCTACTTGCCTGCAGGTCGTTTCGGCCCATAGCCAGAAAAGGTTGCCTACCCCTGGCCTGTACATCAGGAAAGCAGTACTAGTGCCATCTGGTGACTCTAGGTAATAGTACAGTGCTTTCCTCCCTGTTGAGTCATATGTGCCAGAGATCCCTGACTGGTCTTTCCCTCACTGGTCCATCCTTTCCCTGAAGCCCACACATGACAGGGAGCATTATAAAGACCCATGCTCTGCTTATTTGGGGACAAATTGAAACAAGCTCTGGCCAAATTAGGATAATGCAAGGTATGTTCCAATGTGGGCACAATACCACCCATCTTGAGCTCTACATCTGTTAAACCTGAACTCATTGTAAAATACACTTCTCCAAGGTTAATGGCAGAGCTGGCTGGGCATTTTTTTATTAAACATTTTCATAGGAAAATACAGATTACTCCAGCCTAAAACGTCTTTTCCACAGGACATCAGCTTTGATGAATTTCCTGATTCAAAAAAAAATGTTGAAAAATGTTCATAATTGTCAAAACCATCATGTTTCAACACTTTTTTTAAAACAGAAAATTTGCTGCTTCTTCTGTTTGAAATAATTGGGGGGTTATTGCCTTATAAATTATAGCAGAGAATGTTTTTAAAAGTCATAAACTAAATGAAACATTTGGAAATTACTGAAACAAAACATTCCAAGTAGACCTGATCCAGTTTTTTGGTGAGAGCTTTCTTTCTATATTGAAGAGTCGGTAGGGAAGAGGAGGAGCTGAATTTTCAGTTTATGAAAATATACAAGAAGGCAACTTTTCAAAGGGAGGGAAATTTTGAAATCCTACAGGACAGGAAAACTTTTATTCCAAGCTCCAAGCTCCAGCCACCAGCTTTACAGAACAGGTTCAGTGATACTAGTCTACTGGAGAGTTTCCCAACCTGACTAGGCAGTCCTAAATAATTCATCTTTCCTAAACTTTACCATAACTGGCATATTAAGCCCTAATTCAGTATTTGAGTGGCTTAATTTGCACCATTATATTTCTAAGGATTTTGCTTTGGGCAAATCTCAGACGCCTGGCAGTGAGGGAGAACTCTTGTTTCATCCAAGCCTAGAGGCTGAATTCAGAACAGGGAGCAGACACTAGTACGTCATCATCTGCTGATGTAGGAACTAGTGTCCTATGAAATGTCTGTGGATCTCAAATTTACCCGGTTACTATCACTGGTGCCTGTTCACTAGTACAGCAGCTCCAACACAAATCCCAACTGTAGAAGAAGAAAGACGGTGTTTGCACTGATTCAGCATGAAAACAAACTGATACAGAAAGTAGCTCCACTCTTGTCCCTGCTGTAGCTCTATCCACAGATAGGCACTGATGGCTAGCACCAACACCATGGAGGAGGCTTAAGACGTTGATTTCCCTGGCATACTGATTCTCAACCTTTTTAGACTCAGGGTCCCCCTTGTTAGACTCAAGGCCCCCCTTGGAAAATGCAGCTCTTAGCTTTCACTTTTTTTTTGAACCTGGGAAAATAATAGAGCAATTCTTCTGTTGCAAGGACCTCGGGTAGCCCACGTCAAGGCAGAGTGGTTTCAACACTATGGATTCCTATTAGAAATCTGTAGGTTTATCTTGTTATCACATTTGCACACCTGACAGTGCTAACATTGCATGGGCAGACAAGGTTATTTCAGTGAATCTGATATCTTTTATTAGACCAACTTAAATAGGTGGGAGAAAAACATTTAGCAAGCTTTTGGGTTTAAAAACCCTTTGTCAGGCTGAGGAAGTCTCTGCAATTGGTGTGTGCTCTTCCTGGATGGGATGAATAGTAAAGAAGCAAGAGGCTGGGTTGGTATGCAATGGAAGATAGGCTACAATCTATGCCCCTGTAATGTTGCATGGCACACTGCAACACCCTTGAAAGTGTCTCAAGGCACCCTGGGGTACCATGGCACCCCAGTGGAGAATTACTGCACCAAGACATCAGTGCTAGCAAGTGGGAATGGGAAGAGCAGAGGGGGAAGAGGCAAAGAGATGCATATAAAGGACAAGAAATGGGACTACCTAGGATGGCAAGCCCAGAGAGGGTGTGTGTAACCTGGCCTCTGATTGGTCCCAGGAAAGGTTGTATGGCTGATGTCAATGTTGTGTCTTGAAGTCACTGATGATGGGATCTGTGGGGGTTTTTGTGGGGGTCAGGCTTGCCCTGGTTGTCATAGACAACAGCGGGAAGAAGTGGAAGTGCCTTTGCCTTCTCACTCCACTCAGATGTACTGACACAAAACACAGGCCAGGCCAGCCTCTGCTCATGAAGCAGAATGAACCAGGAGTGGGGGCGGGAAGAGGGCCAAACATAGAAAAAACCATCCTGCTCTCTTCAGCATCTCCTTCATTGTTGCTCATTACCAAAAAAGGACTTTGCCATCTTTGTGCTATAACTGTTTCCTCCAGCAGTAGCAAAGTCTTGCCCCTGCCAAAGGGAAGCTGAGAAAGAAAGGCCTGGGCTGCTCTGATCTCCTGGCTCCAGCTGAGAGATGGAAGAGGAAGCCAATTAAGATATTTTTCCTCATTCTGCTTGCAGTGTTGAGTTGAGACGCTGAACCTGCTTTGGCTCTTCTGTCTAGTCCCCTTTCATGCTGCCCCCCCCTCACTGCTCCATGGAGCATGAAACACTCTCTAAGTGGCAGTGGCTCTTTTGTAGTTGGCTGTGCTATGCAACTTAGAAGAAAGAGAAAGGGGGAAGAGATGGGGAGAAGATGTGAGCAATAGGCTGCCTCCATCCCTCACCTCCAGTTCTCCCATCCATTGCTGCAAGAACCCATTTCAATTATATATTATGAAGTGGGGTAGCTCCTAGCTGTTCTTGCCTCAGCATCTCCCAGCAGGAGGCATTGTGGGAGCCTGGCTATGGGAACCCAGCAGCTACAGCTGTCCTAGCAGGAGTTGCGGTGGGGAATCTCCCACCAGTAGCTGCTACAGGTATAGGGAACCTAGAGGAGTGTTAGTGCTGAAGGACTCTCCCAGCTGTGTTATGCCCAACGTCTCCAGCAGGAGGTGCTGTAGGGAATTGGACAGAAATCCGCTGATTGTGGATCCAGAGGGGGTGCAGCTGTAGGCTTGTAACCCCTCCTTGGCTGTGCTGCACAAAAGCTGTCAATGCAGGGGCTACTGGGAGCCCCTACCTTTGTGTGGCTCCGCAACCCAAGGGGTAAGCACTACCACTGCCTCACTTCTCCTCCCCTCCATGCTTTCCCCTGCTGCTAAATTCAGCAGGGATAGGAGGGGGACAGCATTCACCCCCATGAGCTCTGGAGCTACACCAAAGCGGGAGCTCTGGACAGACCCTGCACTGATCAGCTAGCAAGCTCGGAGCTCACTGCTTATGCAGAGCTGTGGCAGGAGCCCACACTGAACAGACAGAGAGCTCAGAGCTCACTGTGCTTCCATGGCACAGCCAAAGCAGGGTGGGGGGGCACCCCTCCCCCGCCCCACTCCTAGATCTGCTACTGGTTGTGGAGGAGCTGGCACAGCAGTAGGTGCTAGAGGGGAGTTCACAGCCCCTCTGTCGATTAGGCCTCCCAGTCAGGAGTGAAGTAACAGGTGCTCTCAGAAGAGATACCAGAGGTGCAGGTTGTGTGGACTCGTGTTCAGAAGTGGCCTGAACCCCCCCCCACCCATGCCTGGCCAATGCTGCCCTCCTGGTGTAGTAGGCGGGGGCTGGACTTTGGAGTCGTCTGCTGACACCAGCTGGGGAGGTGCACAGCTACCATCAGGTGAAGCGCCCACAGGTGCTTGGGCTCCACTCTGCCATGAATGCTGTAATGTTCCCGCTCTGCTGCCCTAACTAAACTGAAAGATGCAGAGTGATTTCCACTTCTAAGCAAATGAAATTTGAAGCCTAGGAGATCCTACCCTTTGGGGAGCCACAGGGCTTTGCTGACCACCCTGCTTCATCCTTTCCCCACCTTGTCTCTCCATGAGCTGTGCAGAGATTGCCACCTTGTGGGTAGTGCTGGTACCACAACCAGGTGCATTTAGTTTAAAAAGGCTTCGTTTAGGCCTCTTGAAGGCTCAGATCAAGTGTAGAGGTTCGGGCGGCAGCCCACCGGACAAGACCTGGCCACCTTCCTCAGCGGCTCGCTGGAGGGCAAGTTCAGCCAGGACGGCGGGGACTTTGCCTCGCTGTGGAGCCGAGCCCGCAACGCCACGCGCTGTCTCGGGAGCCACATCGGCTGCACCTGGACCGAGGAGTGCCAGGAGCTGGGAGTCTGCCTGCGCCGAGCCCCGCACACCAACTGCATCACCGTGACGCCCTGCATGAGGACCTTCATGGAGAGGTTCCTGAAGGACGCCGTCCACAACAAGTACGCCGGCGACCTGAGGGCCAAACCCGACCAGGGCAAGGTCTTCAATGTCACCTCAAAGTGGGACGCTAGCAACCACTTCATGCCCAGAGGGAGCTTCACACGCTTCGCGGACTGGCGCTTCCTCCACCGCGCCCGCCTCAACTGCCTGCCTCTGAATGGGGCCGTGTGCTTCGGCCACCGGGACAAGAGGTGCCGACGGTGCAGCTACGCAGCGGAGACCCTCCCCCACGTGCTGTGCAGCTGCAAGCCGCATGCCAGAGCCTGGCAGCTGCGCCACAACGCCGTCCAAGACCGCCTGGTGCGGGCCATCCTGGCCGGGGCGGGGGAGATCTCCATGAACCGCACCATCCCGGGCTGCGAGAGCCAGTTGCGCCCCGACATCATCGTCACGGACCACGAGGCCAAGAAGATCGTGATGGTGGACGTCACCATCCCCTTCGAGAACCGGCGCCAAGCCTTCACCGAGGCCCGGGCTCACAAGCGGGAGAAGTACGCCCCACTGGCCAACACCCTGAGGGGCCGCGGCTACGACGTGATGGTGGACACGCTCATTGTGGGGACACTCAGAGCCTGGGACCCCAGCAACAAGAGCGTCCTCTGCGCCTGCCGCATTTCCCGCCGCTACGCCAAGCTGATGCGCTGCCTCATGGTGTCCGACACTATCAGCTGGTCCCACGACATCTGCGTGGAGCACATCACGGGCCACCGCCAGTACACCGACCCCTCCAGACGAGCCGCCGGCAGACCGGACCCAGAGGACGCCGCCGCCTGAACCGCCCCCCCGCTTCGCTTCGCTTCGCGTCGAGAGGATTTCGCCGCCACGGACGACCCCGCCCCACCCGAAGAGGACCCCCGCGATCGGACTTTATGGACTGAGACGCTCTCTCCGAGCCACTTCCTCCAACATTGTGGACCACTGTAACAGGTATGTGTGTATCTATCTCCTTTCCCTCTCAGTGTCACGACCCCCCCATCCCCTTCACCCTTCCACATCCCCCCACCCCCGGGCTTAGTTGGCTAACATTGTATCGTATGTAACCTAGTCGCGTTCCCCTCCTCTCCCCCATCCCTCGATTGTTAGTCCCTCGCTCGGGCGCTTTGTATTTCCATCTCAGCTTTGTCATCTTTTCTTTCTGGATTCTCCATCCAAAACATCTATTACTGTACCATGGCACCCAGTCATCACTGAGGCTCTAGTCTATAGCACAACAGAATTGGGGCTCTCTTGGGCTAGACATTGTACCTACATGTAGTAAGAGACAGTCCCTGCCCCAAGGAACTTACAATCTAAGCAGAAAAGATGAATAAAGGGCAGAGACAGAAATGGAGGGATAGGAATGTGCACTCAAGGTCAAACAGGAGAGCTGGGATGAAAATCCATATCACCTATGTTCCAGGCCAGCACAGTCACCAAGGAGACCAGACTACCACCTCAGGAGCTCTGCTGTCAGGTACAGATATTGTCACTGCTAAATCTACTGTTGAATATTTGCACAGACCTAGCACCTTAAAGGCCCGTTGTACTTAATGCTGTATAAGCATCTCCCCGACAGACAGTCTCTGCCCCTAAAAGCTGCCTTACATTTTGTTGCAAAGAGCATAGCCCAAAAGGGGAGACAAGCATGTGGATCTCCAATAAAGAAAAAAAAAAGGACAGAGGGTCTTTCTAGAAAGCATACCACAGGTGCTGGATTCAATGCAGGGATCACTGGGTGAACCTCCATGGCCTCTGTTATGCTGGGATCACCCTAGCTGAGGAGGGTCAGTGGTTAGAGTGATGTCCTGGGTTATAGGAGTCCTGGATTTGATTCCCTTTTCATCAAGATCTTTATATCTGCTGTACCCATCTATACAGTAGAGGCAATAGCACCTGCCTATTTCAGAGGAATGCTCTGAAAAAACTATATGGTAAAATATAGTGAGTATGTACCCCTATAATAAGAGTATGCGCACACCTCCTCGTGAATAAATGATTGAAGTTGTATCTTCTGGCCTTAACACCCATGGGAAGCAATAAACAATAATCAAATTAAAAGCTGATACCTGGACAGATGAATAATGCTGTAGGAGCCAGCTAAAAGGCATATACTATATCTTCTCATACAATTTTTCCCCAAAAAGCAACTGCTGGAAATTGTGGTGCACATTGGAAGTGAAAAATATGGTAAGAATAGTTTCTGCCAGTTAGGGGCAAAAGTGAAAGTAAATTCTGCACACAACTTGCAGGGAGCAGAGGAATAAGCAGTAGGGCTGTGCAAAGCTTCAGTAGCTGATTCAATTTGGAGGAGATTCGGCCCAATACGGAGGCCGAATCTCCAAATCTGAATTGAATCGGGAGACCTATTAAAAGGTCTGAATTGAATCAGAAGCCTCCGAATTGATTCAGAAAAAATTCGCCATCACCCTGCCCCAGCTGGACAAGCTGTGGCAGGGCAGAGCCGTGGCAGGGCAGAGCACAGCCCGGACCAGCCCGCCCCATGCAGATCTGGGGGCACATGCCTGCTCCCATGCCCTCCTGGACCAGTGGTGCACAGTGGCACACAGTGGTGGGAGCCCCCTGCACCACCCCCACCCTGGCTGAGCAGCTTGTCCCAGCCCTGACCCCTCCCTTGCTGTAGGGGCATTGATTTGCCCCCCCCGCCACCTCTTCCCTCCCTGTTCCGCCCACTACAACAGACTTACTAGCTGGGGGCAGCTGCGTCCAGCGTCCTCAAGGACTGCTGCCTCCAGGGCCATCCCTGGAGGGGGCAAATCAGGGCGACCGCCCCGGGCCCTGCATTTTGGGGGGGCCCTGCGGAGCCGGACAGAGCAGTAGTGGTGCAGAGCTGGGGCGAGTGGCAGCTCTGCGTCCAGCTGCTCACTGCCCCACCCCCTGGCCACCAACACTGCCAATGGTGGCAGCAGCTTCTTTGGGTCCAGGTCCTGTGGGATTAGAGCAGAGGTGGGGCTGATTTGACCCTGGCCCCCTGCTCGGGTCACCTCTGGCTGCCTGTTTAGTCTATGGCCAAATCTCCTATCTGCACCGAATCTTTGAATCTGATTTGGCCAAATCGAATCAGGACAGTGACTTGAATCACCAAATCGAATCACTGTCCCTCTGAATTGGCCAAATCCAAATTGAATACTTGCCACTTCGCACAGGCCTAATAAACAGGCTCTGTTATATAGCTGCTGCTACCCAGTTACTTACTACTAGGAAAAATCTTTTTTTCTTAATTCTGCCTTTCAAAACCAAGGTGTGCATTATATTCCAGGGAGTGTTTATATGAGAAAATATGGTAGTTCTCATTAAAGCCCCCCCCCCATTTACAATGACATCTAAGTGAAAAGGAGGATGACCTTCTGCTCAGATAGAGTCCCTTTGACTTCAGGTTTTATAAATAACAAGGTAATTTCTTCTATATTTAAAAAAATGAACTGACCCTGGCCCTTGATGACCTTCAAAAAGTGTGCTTGGATATGGCAGGGCCTCATCATGGAGGAGCCAATCCTTTCCACCCACTGTGCTCATCTGCCAGTTGGCCTGGACATAGCCAAGCAGCTCAGAACCAAAAAGGATGCAGAGCTTGGGCATGAGAGTCCCAGCCATGGAAATCAGACTGGAGGAGCCAGAAAATGACATTTCCAGCCTCCCAAGTCAGCACAGGGTATCCACTCTACATGGACAGAAGTTGGATGGTTTCTGCATCCTGGGCTCTGAACCTGTGTCTGCTTACCCAAGTGAGCACCCTTCTTCCCCTCAGCTCAGGACCACTATCATGTGAGTCAAGTTATTCAGCACACTGTAGGGTTTGCTGCCTTAGACCAGTCACATGTAGTCAGACATACTAGTAACATTTTTTCCCCTGACAAAGCAGCCACATATTTTCAGTGTAACTAACTTCTTTCTTGATGAAGAGAAGCAATAGGAACAAAGGTGAAATCTCCTTGTGAAAGAAAGAGAGAGACCATAGGGTATGTCTGCCTTTTTCCTAACAAGCTGCATCATGCCAGCAGCACACCACAGGTGCTGCCCCTGCAGGCAGGCAGGCCTCCCAGGGATAAGGACAGATGAACTAATTACATTGAGTTAAAACAGGATAACTTTACTGTGGCTCAGCAACTCCATTGTATATGTCACTTTTCTCTTTACCCCATGGTAAGTGCAAGCTGACCTATAGAAGAGCATTCCTCTTCTCAACTGTTTTAAACTCAAGACACCCCTGGATAGACTCAAGCCCCCCCTGGGAAAATACCAGCTCTTAGTTTCTCTGTTCACACAGCCCTAAAAAACAATACAGCAGTCTTTCTGTTGCAAAAACTCAGAAAAAACACAACTGTGGATTTCTATTTAAAATCTCTGGGTTTATCTTGTGAATCATGTTTACACACCTAACAGTATTAACACTGAGTGGCACCCTGAGGCACCCTTGAAAGGATCTCAAGGCATCGCAGGGCATCACAGCACTATGGTTAAGAAGGCAGGGTAAATATGTATCTTTATAGAATAATTAAAGATATATAGAAAAAGCACAAGTTATGATAAGCCCAAGTTCACTTCATCAAATGCTGTGAAAGGACATGCAGGAAGTAGAATATAAGGAGAGAAAAAATATAAAATGCAAGATGAGAGCGGGGAGGGGGCAGAAGAGGAGCAGGGAGTGCTAGGATAGAAAAGCAAATGAGCACCAAACCCATGGGAACAAAAGGGGTCACTAAAGCTAATCCAGGAAATGAGATAAGAATCCATAGTCCCTGTTTAAACCATACTTAACACAGTCCAGTTTGTGGATGATTTCTTGTTCTGCAATTTCCCTTTCAAACTGTTTTTAACTGTTTTAGCCTGAGAACAGCAACTGTGAGGTCAGCAATGGAGTGTCCAGGGAGGCTGAAGTGTTCTGTCCTAGGCTTTTGTACCTGTTCTGCAATTGATGGCTGAGAATCACAGTACTAAGCTTTCACTTTTCATGGGGTAAGAGCAAGCACATGGACAGCTGGTGTGAAGCTCCTCATGCATGGTTAAGTCCCTGTCCCCATTTAACTCACACGGCTATACACAGAGAGTAATAACAAAGTGGGACAACAGACTGTAAGCTCCCAGAATAAAAGGCTTTGCCCTGGGGGAAATCCAAGGTCTGTTTTTACCCAAAAAGATAGAGAGATGCACAAAATGAATCTGTCTCTTCTAACACCTGGTCCAGTTTGAGGCACTGTGAGGGTTGAAGGAGGAAAAGACAAAACGAAACCACGACCTCACCTGGACAATTCTGGCAGCTCTCCTTTAAGAAAAATGAGTTCAGAGTGGAACAGCTGCAAAGAAGGGTGATTAAGATGATCAGGGAAAGGAGAAGACCTTGGCTGTTTAGCCTAGCAGAAGCACAAAGGCTGAGCAGAGACATGATTGCTGTCAATAAATATGTCAAAGAGGTAAGCACGGGGGAGGGCAAAGAGCTATTAGAGCCAAAGGATAATGTTGGCACAGAAACAAATGGGTATAAGCTGGCCAGGAATAAATTTAAACTGGAAATTAAAAGAGTTCCAACCATCATAGGAGTGAGTCTTTGGAACAGACTCTGTAGCACTGGCAGAGCAGCTACAAATCAAAATAGTTGTAAGAGCTTGATAAATTCATTAGTGTGAGTGGGTGGCACGGTGCCTGCACAAGGAGAGAGCTGGGCTCCATAGCCCTGGGGCTTCTTCCTGCCTAAATTTAGCCAGGAGTTCAGAGTCCTAGATGGCAGTGAGATGGGCCTGCCATGGACTACCTGGGTTTTGAGGTACAGTGCAACCTGCACTCTGAGAATAACAAATGTTCCCCCTGCTGCTTCTTGAGTTTGCATTTTTGCACAGAGGATGACTGTAAGAAGCCTTCCTGGGGACCTTGATAGGAGCAAGACCAGGAGCAGGCCCAGAATTTTGGGGGGAGGGAAGGGGTGCTCTCCAAGACCAGGTGAGGGCTCTCAAATAAGTATCTGTTGCCCATTACCGTTTAGAAGAGAAGGGACTCCTCATGCTCTCTCCTCTACTATCCCTCACCACACGGACATCCGACAGTCTCCTCCTCCCCTCATCCTGTAGCACCTTCTTTCTATCCAATCTTTTCCTCACTCTTCTGCACCCCCTACCCCACTTTGCCCTGGTCGCCGTTACTCTCCAGATTCACTGTTTCTTTATCTCCTGGACTGTGGTTACACCATAGACCCTTATGCCCAGACTAGGACCCCATGATGTAACAACATATGGTCCTTCCACTCTGAGACTTTCCCAACTCCGTGTCCCTCCTTCTTTCTACATAGGGCATCTCCAACAGGGCTTGGTTCTGCGTTCCCACCATGCCCTGTGCTGGAGAGTCTTCCCCATGTTCCTCTCTAATCAGAGGGGCCCCTATCCTGCTGAGGAGCTTGTTGGCCCTGCTGGGATCTGTACTGCTCAGCAATCTCTCAGGTCTTATGGAACTAGAACTAGGGGTCACAAAATGAAACCAGTAGGTAGGAAGTTTAAAACTACCAAAAAGAAGTTGTTGGGTTTTTTTCACACAACATATAATTCAGGTGGGGAACTTGCCACCAGATGCTATGGAAGCTAACAGTTTAGCAAGATCTAAAAAAGGGGTTGAACAAATTCTTAGAGGGGTATCTGTAGGTATTGAGCATGGTAGTTAGGGATGCATCACTCACTTCTTTTTGCTGTGCTGAGTGTGTCACTTCATTCCTCCTCCCAGATAGTCGATCCCAGAAGCAGTTCAGGCTAAATCACAATGATTAGCATGTGAAAAAAGTGGACTGTGAGGGATATTTTCAAGGGAGTTGAGTTGCATAGGCCAGTGTTCACACGGTAGGTGAAAGGACAATGGGCCATAACTCCGTTTCCCTGCTCCTTACTGAATTGGCCAAGAGATCCTTATCTTAGAGGAATGAGTGGGAATACAGAAATATGAACCTGAACTGTATAAAATTCCCACACACAAAAACATAGGTGTGGGAGTCTGGAATGTGCCTCTAACCCTGAGGACCAATTTGGAGGATGCTGAGACCTCACCACTTGCTAGTGAGTATCTTTGTGTATTCTCTGCTGTATGCAGCTGCTCTTGATATTGCCTGATTGATAACATCCCAATAAACCAGTGTATAGTTTGGAGGAATTTGCTTTGGCTTCTCTTGTACTTCTCTGGATAAAATAAAAGCCCCTAGAGATGTCCTGAGTGTAACAACAGCCTCTGAATCACAACTTCCTAGACCTTAAATGCTGGAGGCTGCAAGTGAGAGAGGAACAATGGAGAAAACCCTGGTCATCCCCCTTCCCCCTCCCTTTCAGCATCCACTCTGCCATTGTGCGACACAGGAGCCTGGGAAAGATGGATCTATGGCCTGAGCCAGTAAAGGGTAATTGTTATGTCCTTATGAGCTTGCAAGAGACATGCTTTGCTTTGCTATGGGGTCCAGATAGGCTGCACAGAACAAGAACCTCACAGTACCCAGATCAAAGGGGCAACCAAAGCACCCCTCTCCCTGGAGAACACCAGCCTGCGGTGGGACACCACAGCCACTAGATGTCGGTAAAGCACACATGAAAACACATGTGTGGGGCTACCAGCAGAGTTGGAGGCACCTGGTCCCTTCACACCTCCCCTGGCTGCAGGGAAGAATCTGTCAAAGCCATTATCAGGACTGGTGGATTTAATATCAGGAGGCTGCAGGGGGTGGTGGGGAGGAAGTCACCTGTGGGACTCATGGGGACCAGCTGGAGATCCAGCTTGCAAGGTGAACTCCCAGCCTTGATTTCCTCCCTCCCTCCTGCTTCAGGGAGAAAAGGCTTTTTGCAGGGCTGAAACACTGCTTTCCTTCCTGGCTCCAGTAGTACATTCCCAAAGCACAAAATCCTGAAGCTAGAATGGACACAGGGTTTATCCTGGGGCTGATTGTCCCGGGATTTGACTCACAACCGAACAGGATCGTGTACATGCACGATTCCCTTGAATTAGCCCTGATTGCACAGGACCAAATTTGGATACTTCAGAGATGCTTGGTGTGGGACACTGGCGACCTCTGTAGGATCCCAAAATAAAAGGCTTTATCCTGGGAGAAATCAGATGTCAGTTTTTAGCTTGACGTGGCTCCAACCCAAAGCCACAGGCCTCAATAGAGTCTTGGTCCTGACAATTGCAGAGACTCTACCATGTGGCCACTCAGCGCTTTGAAACAAGCTATTAGGCATGGAATGACAGCATTTGAGGAAAGAAGAGTACAACATGCAGCGGAAAGAAGAAACCTCTAGAAGAACCCTACACTGCATTCAGGACCGTTAGCTTTGAACTTCACGTGTGATAAGTGCTGAAGAGACTGTCATTCAAGACCTGGGCCCTTCAGCCATACTCACAGATGTTCAGTGAGCTGATGCCTCACACAGCACAAATCTGTTGTCTCATGAGATAGACAGATGCATGCATGTGTGTGTGTATACACATAGTGACAACAGTGCAGCTTTTCTTTGTATCAGTCTGTTTTCAGAAAGCTAAGAGCTGGCGTTTTCTGAGTTTAACAAGGGGTGCCTTGAGTCTAGCAAGATTAGAACCACTGACCTAAAAGCTGGGACCTGACGGCAGTGCTTAGTCTCTCTGCAACTAACCCAGGACAATTAGACCTGAAAGAAGTGTTTAGTTGAAGTAAAGTAGACCCTAAGAACTCAGAATAAACCACATCCAGGGTCAGCACAAACTTCTCAGAGTGCTGGCTGGGAGCACCCCTTTCAGCATTTGCAGCCACCTTTGGGTCGAACCTGGGATCCTGATCCTGATCTAGATCAGAAATTGCCTGGAAACAGCCATGTGAATCAAACTGGCTAGGCTGAGAGCTGAGACGTGGAAGGAAGGAATCCAGATCAAAATCCCATTCCCCTCAGAGCTGCCCCCAGCAGGAAAGGGGTAGTGCTGGGGGGGCTGGGAGCAGAGTGTGCAGTAGTGGTCAAGCAGTGCCTGTGGTGAATGAGTGGCTGGCACATCCTAAGCCACAGACTGAGGACTCCTGGCCTGGTCAGTATCCCTGAGCATGGAGGAAAGAGGACTTCTTCCTCCTGAAACACTATGGAGTAGCTTGGGAATAAATCATAATTCTCCACATCAATTGCCAATACCCAGATGCCCAGAGCATGCCCGCCGTCTTCCTGCTGTGTGTGATACCAGACTTGGCAGTGGGTAGTTTATGTGCACTCAAAGCAGTGTTTTAAAGATCTGGGGGAAGGGGAAGTGCTTCACTGTAAAGGCTTTTGTATTTGCTTGCTTGGTTTGAAGGCCCTCCTTTCTATCAGTCCCTATCTCTGCTGAGAGCAGGAAAAGGCAGGGCAGGCAGCAAAGGGAAAGTGGAGCCCTCCCTCCACCTACTTCTATGTGTACTGCTAGAAGCTTTCCTGAACCAGGACCTGCAAGCCCACACCCTCTAGACCTAACTTTGCCTTGACCAAAGGCAACGTGTCAATAACATGTCCAGCCACCCCAGGCCCATTCTGACAAACTCTTCCATTCTGGGGATCAAGCTGCAGGCCACCCCCATTCCTGTGCAGTGTGCTGTGGCTACCTGCTCTGCTCAGCCCTTTGGCCTGGCAGGCTCATTACGATGCAACTGCAGAAGGGACTCAGCTTTGAAAATCACCCATCACAGGTTGCTCGGAAGATCACCTCCAGTGCGGCCACCCTGGGGACCTAAGTGATCTGGATTGAGATGGGCACCCAGGCCCCTTCGTCCTCTCCCTGGCTGGTTCCCCTTCAGCAAAGACTGAGGCTGTTACATGACTCTACACAGAAGACAAGGTAAAGATGCACCTACTGCCTGACTTCTGCTAGATTCAAAAGGGATTGGACAAATTCTTGGAGGAAAGGGGCATCAGTAGCTATTGAGTGTAGGAGTTAGGGATGCAGCCTCTGCATTAGAACTTCCTAGACCCTAAATGCTGGAGGCTACAAGTGAAAGAGGAACAGTCAGGGTGGGGAAAGCTTGGTCATACCCAGTTCACTCTCTCTTTCAGCATCTCTGCCACTATGAGGCACAAAAGACAAGGCAAGACGGACCTGTGGTCTGACCTAGCAATGGCAATTCTTATGTTCTTGTATACTTCGGACTAACCTGGCTAACACCTCCTTTTGCTCACCACGACTGTATGTGCCCACCAGATAGCAGGGGGACCCCCTGGATCTCTCCCCTTCCTCCCGAGGCCCTTCCTGCTGCCCAGCCCAGCCAAACATCTGCAGAGGAAAGGGGGCGGGGGAGGGGGGAGTGTATAAAAAATGGATAGGGGCCGGATGATTAAATGCTTCATAAATTCAGGTGTTTGGGAGCCTTGTAAAAGCGGATTTAAGACATTCCCTGACACCATCTGCGTCTTGTTAACTCGTGCGGGCTCGGAGCGGCAGTGGAACCCACAGAGGTCCACAGGCTTCAATAGAAACCTTTGTGCTGCAAACTCCAGAGGGGCCCTGTGCCCGCCACCGCCTCTCCCTGAAGAGGGGACTTAGCAGTGGATGTGGGGGGTGACTCACAGGGGAACAATAGAAGCAGGAGGGGAAAGATGGTGACTGGCTGCCGGAACAGGGTGTTGTGCTCTGTGCTGCACCCCTGGATCTAAAAGGCACAGCATGCAGGGCAAGGGAGATGCCATTCGCCAGGGCATCTGCAAGCATGTCTGCTGGAGGAAGTGGTGGGAGGGAGGTAAGCAAGGGGCAGCCCTGTCCTTACTGCTCTGCAGTCTTTTTTTCTTTTCTTGCCCCACCCAAATGAAAGCTAAAGTGTAGGCACTGTTTCCTAGCAGTGGCATAGCTTGTGGGGGATCTCCTTGGGACTTGATCAGCTTTGAGATACCAGTTGCCCCTCTGGGGAAGGGCTGAAGGCAGCTCTAGGGGGGTCTGAAAGCAGTGCAGTTCACTCCTAGAAGAGAAGAAACTAACCCTGTACAAGGTGACTTGCAAACGAGTATGACTGCCTATGCAGTCCCATTGGGAATCCTTAGGCTTTGGTGATTTCAGTACAAAACCACACTCCCAATCAGCACACATAAATTGACATTAAAAACTAGAGACTAGCCCACCCTATAGCAGATGTAGCTAAATTGACCTGGTGATGGTAGGCCTGAAGAGCAAAGAAGCCAAGCTGTGAAACCAGCTCCATTCCAAAAGTGTAAAATTAGCAAGTATTACTAATGTGGACAAAGCTGCAAAGGGCTGTTTCACAAGCTTGGACTGTTTTAACAGACAGCAGGGTTTGTACACAAAACGTATTATAAATATATGAATATTTGTAAATACTTTATACAGTATTTTTAATCCAGGCCACACTCAAAGTTTAAAACTGATGTTAGAGACTCCCCAACTTCATTGTCCCAGTTACACACTGGCTGAATTTAAATCAGTTTGCGGGGGGGTGTCTATGAAGAGAAGCTTTTTAGGCCTGGTTTACACACAGTTTTTACATTAGTCTAATTAGTATTTTGAGTTTTATATTTTTAGAGTTCTACACATACATTATAAATATTTGTATTACAAATACATGTTGTTTATATATTTTCTATATTTTTATATTGGTTTCACTTGTATCTTGACAAAGGACTTCTCTTTCTACTGAAACAGTTAAATCAGTACAACCACTGGACACAGTTATATGGGAATAAGGAGCTATAATTTATTCCCCTTCCCTGTGGGAATGTCTGTGCTGGTGTAAGCCTCTTTAAATTGACAGAGCTGACTCTGACCTAGAGGAGGCTATACTACTTTAACTAGATCTAGGCTGTGGCTGCACTATAGACCTGTGCCCATGCTGGTGTGTCAGATAAGGGTGTGAAAAAGCTTGATTCTTGCCACAGCCCTATGCATAGACACTTTTATACAGGCAAATCTGTGCTTGTTTGTTCATTGGGGGCTAGCTTGCCCATGGTGGTACAGGGCCCAGGTTTATAGGTATAAGCAGAGTACATACTAGGAGTGCTTTGTCATCACAGTGTCCTGTTATTTCTGTCCTAGTAAAGCACACTTAGGAGGTATGTGATCATGAAGCTGTTTAACTGTTTTGATTTAAGCACAAAGAAATATCCATACACATTTTTTTTGGAATACACACACAAACACACACATATATATACACACACACCTACCTATATCTCTATCAGCCTGTCTTGTGACCAGTATGATTCACCTGACAATCCAAAATACACCTTTACAGTTACACCATTCTCATTCCTGTTAAAAAACTGCACCACGCACCTGCATCCCTGCATGCCTGTCACCATTGACACAACTCCGGGTGTTCCGGGGCTCAGGCACCCACCAAAAAAAATTAGCAGGTGCTCAGCACCCTCAAGACATGGCCATTTTGCTTGCAGATGTTTAAAAAAAAAAACGCTTTACCAAAAGAAGTAGTGCATTACTTCAACCTGGTTCTGCAGTGTCTGTAAAGATTGGGTGCTTCAGCAGGGCATTTTGGTGCTTTTAGCTAAAGCTGATTCAATCAGCTATTAGATAAAAGTGACAAAAAAGCCCCACTAAAGTGCCCAATCTTTACAGATGCTGCAGAGCTGGGTTGAAGTATCACGCTGCCTTTTCTGGGCATGTGCAGGGCTCAGCGTGGGAACGTGCCAAGTTTAAAGTAAAGAGCCACTATTATTATTTTTTTTTACATCTGCAAGCACCCACCGGCAAAACCAAAGTTGGCACCTATTCCTGTCCTCATCACCTTTAACAGTCACAATTACACAAAGGACCACCTCAGTGCCCTCCCCCCTGCACCTTCCTTCACCCCCCCTCCCAACTCCCCGACCTGTTTCCCAAGGCTTTTTCACTCATCATTGCATTTTTCAATGCCTCTGTGGCCATCTTCATTATCATTGTCATCATCATTGTTGCTGTCTTTGGGGGACCCACCACTGAACAGTCTATTCCAGTCCCCTCTCTTCCATATGATGTCTGCCATCTCTTCCCCATTGTCTTCTACCATCTTCCTGTAGTACCAGTACATCTCACTCAGTCCCATTTTGATGTAGACCTCAACTGAGAGGTTTGTGTATCTGTTCATGAGCAGGTTCCTGGTCTTCCACAGGGCATTCCTGAAACAGGAGATGAACTAGTTGAAGCGGGCTGTCGGGGTCCCTTGCTGCTTGGACAAAATGCCTATACAGAATCACCTCTCTGGTCAGGGCTGTGAACTCTGTCACCATCAGGAGGAGTATGATTGTTTCTGCCTTCCACCAGCAGGTTTGCTGGGGGCAGTTTGAGGGGCCTTTCTGCCCTTTATTGTTTTTCCATGCCTGCACAAGAAGTGCCTGGTGGGTTACCTGCCAATTCAAGTCTGTGTGCTCCTTCTGCAGGTCCTTGTGGAAGATTCACTCCCACACGGCCTGGCAGCTGTCATCAGGTAGTAGGTCCACAGGCAACACAATATCTCTTGCCCTTGCCACCTCCTGCATCTTATGGTAGTTCATCAGAGTCACTGGAGCTTCGGTGTGCAGTTCAAAAAAGCATATGTAAATACAAAGCTGCTTCTGCAGGAGTAAGAAAAACTAAAGGGGCATGACCACCCCTTTATAGGCGGCCCTTAGGCCAGTGATTCTTGACGAGGCTGGTGCCTTGAGATCCTTTCCAGGGTACCGCACAAAGTTAACACTGGTAGGTGTACAAACATGATTCACAAGATAAACCCAGAGATTTGAAATAGGAATCCATGGTGTTGAAAACATACTGATCTGTTGTGCTCTTTCTGAGTTCATTGCAACAGAAGAATTACTCTATTATTTTTCCGTAGTCAACAAATGAATGAAAATTAAGAGCTGGCATTTTCTAAGTGTGCCTTGAATCTAACGAGGGAGACCTTGAGTCTGGAAAGGTTGAAAGCCACTGCCTTAGGCTATCATTTTGCATTAAATACAGAGGGCAGCTTCCTCTTAAAACCATGTTCTAAACATGTCCAGGGGCTGATTTACCCAGTTCTTCTACTAGTTTGATTAAATAGGTATAAAGACTAATTGATTTAAATTGATGTGGCCCATAAATGTGGATGCAGTTCTACCAATATGAAAGTGTTTATACCAATGCTGCAAACTGAAACGTATAACCTTTATAAGCAATAAATATGTAAACATACGTTTAAATAGATGCATTTACTTAGGTTCACCATAAACACTTTTACCCTGACATACTTGCATCTGGGCTACAGAGCTGTACTAATTTACTAAAATTGTTTTTACACATATTTGCCTAAACTTGTGCAAAAACTGCATAGAGGCTTGTCTACACTGCAGCCTTCAGTTGGTCAAGGTGTGTCAGGCAGGGGTGCGTGTGAAGAAGTAGAGAGATGCAGCCATAGCAAAAAGCCTGTACCGAGTACCCTGAGGACATGGGAAGATCAATTTACTGCAGCGGCACCAGGACGGGTTTGCCAGTAAAACCTCATCTCTGGATCATTTATAAATTGTGTGTTAAATAGACATTAGGTAAAAAAAAACCCAAACCAACCCTCGAAATAACCCTGGTGGAAGGAACCAGAACCTAGGACTCTCCTTCTGTGTTTCAGGGGAGAGCCCTAGCCACTACGCAACAGAATCATACTTCTTGCTTGCTGTCCTTCTGACTCCATGAATCTTGTGCTGCACAATGGCCCAGCTTCAGCAGAGGAGCAGAAGATGCGCTCTCACAATCCTGGCTCTGGTTTGAGGCACTCTTCTGAAAGGTGGGAGATGTGGATTTGAATCCATTTGGTCTGAGGGGGATCTGTAGCCCATTTTCCTCTTCATAAATGAGTATTCTCACCACCAGCATAAAAGGCAGGCTCCTCTTGCAGCTCCTTCGCTAAAAGAGAGCATCCTGCTTGGCTCTTTCAAAGAACAGTTACAGGTGCTTCTCCTTCAGAGCAGGTCAAGACTCTGAACCCAAGTGTGTATAGGCATCTCCTTTATAGCCCTCACTTGGGTGTTTTTGCTCTGGGAGAGGCAGGAATTCAAAGGCACCCTGTATTTCACATTTCCTATTGGCTACACCTAGGCAGTTCCCCAAGCAAGGGACAGGTTTTTTCTGATTGTCTCTCTGAGGTACCTACCAGTCCCCAGACACAGTATAAGTCGCATAGCACTTAACTCTGGGTTTCAGAGCCCAGTGCCTGTAATGTCAGTGTAATCACACTGAACTCGAAGCTACCTTAGTCCTTTCTATGGATCTGGCCCTACATGACTTGTCCAAGGTCAAACAGAATATTTGTCGCAGAGCAAGGCCTTGAAACTTGGGGTCAGATCCTAAAAAAGCTCAGGCACAAGCATGTCTTTTAACTGTCTGAACTCCTGCTGAACTGCTAAAGAAGAATGAGGTGCCTCGATTGCCTTTTGGCTATAGCTCCTGGCTTCTTGATTTCCTGGCTTGTACCCTGACCAATGGACCACCCTTCCCCTTGAGAGTCACTGGCACCAAGAAAAAAAAATCTCTACAGCATTTCAGCTTCCAGCACGAAGAATGTTTTTTGCATTGCTCACTCGGGCCTTGGCAGGCTGAGATGTTCTGGAGCCAATAGTAAACTCCTTCCTAGATCTCAGCATGACTAGGATGGAGCCCTGCCCTGTGGAGACAAACTCCTGTCACCTACTCTCTGCATAGATGTAAAAATGGGGATTTGGGTATGAAAAGCCCCTGCACTTCCCTGCCATTTGCTAACAGGCTGAGCTGGACCCTGAGGAAGTTGAGGGCTGTACGTGAGGGCCAGAATGGAAAAAGTAATGTAAGAACCTATTCAGAATGAGAATGCCCTGGTTATTTATATGATAAAGGTGTATATTTCTGCAAAGAAAGCACACACTCCCCTCAGTCTTTTCCCCACAAACCACCACACACAAGGCATGCCTCCCCACCCCCAACACATATACCCTGCTTCTCCCCCTCAAATACACACAAGTATCTGAGGAGAAGCAAGCTGTTGTTAATAAAGCTCATGCCTCCCTGACAAGGGTAGATTCAGAGAAGTGAAGTGGTATAGTTGTACCCCCGCTTTGATTTCTACTCCACTCAAAGCCGACTGTGGCATTTCTATTGTGGTAGTTCTAAGGGAATAATTGACTTTCATCATGAATCATTACAATGTACCTGATTCCTGCTAATCTCTCTTCACTCCACAGGTGTTAACAGCCCTCTCCCTTTCTGAATAGTCTTGAAGTCCCATTAATCAAGTTATCCTTTCTTCTATGGACCTTTGGTTGTCCAGGGACAACTAACAGTGGCTCACCTTGTGCCACCACTAGTTGTCCCTGGAAAATGCCCATGCCATATGTGCTCTGGTGTGCAGCAAGTTACCCAGAGTGGGGTAGGGGAGGCTGGGACCAGCACAGAGCTGGCCCCAGCAGCCTTACCTGGGGCTGCAGAAACAGCAATTCTGCCATGTGGAGCCTAGCCAACACCACACCATAGCAGTACGCGCTGTCCCCGCATGCGAGGCTCCACTTATTTTCCCCGCAGGTATTTTTGAACATGCAGTATGTGGTGCCACAGACATGTCTGCGGTGCCACATACCACACAGCCACACTTATCTGGACACAGCCTTGCTGTCTGTTATTCCTCGTAATGTCTCTTTTCTGTTTCACAGCCCTGCAGACTGTCCTTAATTCTAGCTAAAAACTTTAACTCAGGTGTGGTATCATTAACTCAAGTGAACATTAACTCAGGTGTGGAAAGGACTAGATGCACTTTCCTTTCCTTTTTTGTGTCCTTGTGATAAGGTATTTAACAGCATTTGCAGATTCTTTGGAATCTGACCGGCTGCACCATGAACGCTTCTGCTATGCCCTGCTGGATGCACTGTCAAAATGCTCAAGGCTAGATTTTGTTTTGTGAATAAGAGTAAAAGATGTGCATTTAACTATAATGACTACAGAACTAATAAAACAATATTTTGGGCTATTTTGCCTAGCTTGTTGTACCTTTTAAGTTTAATATATAAGCTTGAAAATTAGTACACATTCCAATAAAGTTGTATTTGCTTTTGCTTTGATCTTAAACTGAATAATGTAGCACTGGGTCCCTACCGTATTAGTAAATCTTCTTTTTTTTCTTTAACTGGAGAAAAATGTGTGTTGTGTTATATGTAATAATGCACTACACCACCTGCAGTCCTCTTTTCAAAATCCTAGATCAATGGGTACTCTCTGAATTAGTCTCTAAGGTACTTCTGTACCCTCCCTTTTATATTGTGAACTTAGAAACAGCAACATCCTTCCCTTCCCATTTGGCATTTCTGTAGGCATTTATAAAGATCTCATTGTTGGGAGAAAAAAATGGGATCTCTTTTCCTTTTACCTTCCAGGGCACCGCTAACCCCTCTTCCCTTGTACAAAAACACACAGGAAGGGGGTTTCTTTCTCAGCTTGATTAGATTCAAAGGGATCTTTGTCTGGGGGTAGGTACAGAAGAGCCCTCCCCCACCTCCCTTTTGACCCACAAGACTCTGTCTGGTTTTGTTTTAAACTCAGAGAGACAGATCTACCCCCCGGGATAGTTAATTTGGTGGTGGGGCTGGGGGACATTAGATTTTCCTGGATGGCAACTGGATTTTTTCCATTGCCACATGTTTCTCTCTCCTGGGCACAAACTTTAGGTTGCCTTTAACACAAATGGGTTTCCTTTAAAAGTATTCCTCCTCCCCAACCCCTTCCAGTTGCTTTGAGAGTTTATGTTCAAATATTAAAGACAAGGCTTTTAAAGGATGCAAAGCACCAGGGGGGACAAAGCAGAATACTAAAAGGCAGGGTCAGCATCTAGAACTATTGTTTCACTGGGAAGTTTGCCCTTTTACTTCAGAATGACATCCAGATCGGAGACTGGTGTCCTTCTAGAAGCCAGCACAAATGCTGCTCTTCTCCTGCTTCCTCCCCCTCAGCCCAACCTTTGAGTTTCCATGGACCTGTTTAACTGCATAAGCTCTGCAGATGCAAACACAGAGACCAAGAAGGACCCTGAGTCTCTCCAGCCCTCTACTCAAGACAGTGCTGACAACACAATAGTAGAGTTACTTGAGACACAGGAAACTTCACTTGTTCTTAAAAAAGGTAGATGATTCATGCCTCCCCCTCACTCTGTGTATGTGTGTGCGTGCTATTTCTCATCCTGTATCTATCTCACCATGTGTGTGCATGCGTGCATGCAAAATAGGGCCATAAATAAGTGTGCATGTCTATATGCTAATTGTATATAAAATATATGCAATACATACACACCACAAACCTCTATACATCTCTCTCATATGTATAGGAAAGATGCATTTTTGTAAAATATGGCCATAAATAAGTGTCCATTTCTATATACTAGTTGTATATAAATATATGCAACATATGCGCACCACAAACCTCTATACATCTCGTTCATGTAAATGTAAAATATGTAAATTAAGTGTATATAAAAGATCTGCAACACACACCATACACAGTATGTATCTCTCTCATGCAGAGGCTCTTAGATAATTTATGGGTATTATCATCATGTAGACATAATAAAGAATTTTAATATCTAAATATTTAATCAAAAAAATACATATTGCAACTGAATTTTTTAGACCACAAAGAATCCAGGAGCTATGGCAATTTAGACCAGATGATGCTCTAACAGTGAGTTCTGTCACAACATGCTGTTAGCTGTCCTGATTCTTCTACCCACAAAAGTGGTTACACACACCCCTACCAGGACTTTTCTTGAAAGAATAAATGTGGGAAAACAATGAAGAAGAAGAATAATAATAATAATAATAATAATAATAGCACATAGCCACAAATCTCTACTATAAATGGTGTTTCATTAAAAAGTAAAATTTAAAAATAAAATATCAAGTGGAGGAAATGTCAAGAACTTCCCTTATCCCTTATTCTGTTCAGAATTTCTCCACATACACGCCCTTCCTTCCCCTCACCTATAGATATCCTGTGACACAGACACCTTGGATGTCTATGGAGCTTTGATCATTTACATCAACCCAATTGCCACTACATTTTTATTTTTGGAAACTAAGACTCCATCTCCTCATCAGGATAGCCCTAATATGGGGTGTGCTTGTGGGAGTGTTTGAAAACCATTTCTAAGGGAAGAAAAACTCAGCATTTCTCAAAACCCCCTCTAGTGTGAGTGAGCAGAGCTCTTGTGGCCTGAACAATTCAATGTGAACATATTTCATCTTCCAGTAGTAAGACATTAAAATGCGTGCTCTTTACCAGAATTGGAGAAAAGCCCACAGATTAGCTAAGTGTATAAAGCAGGCAGCCAGGGTGAGATTGTAAGTGGAGTTTAGGAAACGGGGATGTAGATATACAGCAGTTGTTCTCAACCTTCTTGGACTCCTAGCACCTCTGAATAGACTGGAAGCAGTCCTTGGAAAATGCCAGCTCCTAGTTTGTACTCTTTTTTTGTTACACCAACAGAAAAAAAAACCCAATAGAGCAGCTTTTCTATTGCTAAGAACTAAAAAAGAACTGTGGATTTCTGCACAAAATCTCTGAGTTGATCTTGTGAATGGTGTTTGTACACTTCACAGTGCTAACACTGTGGCACTCCACAGCACCCTGCAAAGGATCTCAAGGCACCGTGGTTGGGAACTGCTGATACAGGAGAAGAAAATACTCAGGAAGAGGAAGGTAGCAGGTATTGTGTTCCTATAGCTTTGGAGAATATATCTAATACAATGTGTGTCTGTGGTATGTGTAAAGTGTGTATATGTAATGTGTGCATATAATGATTGTGTGGTGTGTATGTATAATACATGCGGAGTGTATGTGTGATGTGTATATAATGTGTGGTGTATGTATAATGCATCTGTACAGTGTGTGTACAGTGTGTGTGTAAAGTATGTGTGTGACGTGTGCTGTTTATAATCTGATTATGGGGTGTGTGTAAGGTGTGTGTGCAACCTGAGTCTGTGGTGTGTGTGTACATGTGGTGGTGTTTGTGTGCATGTGATGGGTATGGTGTGTGTGGGTGTAATGTGGGGGACATTTCCACACATTGCTAGGTATTGGTTGTGGCCATGTTGGTCTAAGGACATAGGCAGGCAAGGCTATTCGCATAGATGTGTTATCTTTTATTAGACCAACTGAGTAGTTGAGGAAAAGTTCTTCGCAAGCTTTTGGATGCAACCCCCCTGTCACACTTCTAGCTTCTTTCATTGTTTGGAGTCTCAAAACATCAGAGACTCCCAACGCCTGAAGAAGGGTGGCTGCACCCAAAAGTTTGCAAAGAACTTTTTTTCCCTAGCTACTCAACTGGGCCAATAAAAGATACCACATCTACCCAAGGAACCGTGTTTGCACAGACACTTTTCCATCCATAACACACTCGTCTATCCTAAAAAACATCCAAAGCCAAGCAGCCCCTTCCCACTCTGCTAACCCCATCCAGGTCAAGGATTTTGGGGCAGGGGTGGGCTAGTCCTTCCCTCCCTGCCCCACTCTGCTGGGTCCGGAGCCAAGCGCCCAGCCTGTGCCCGGGTCCCGGGGGTCTGGGCCAGTGGCAGATTTGGCCAGTCCGATCCCAGGGTGATAAATCTGATGGGAAGCCCCCAGAGAGCATTGTTAATCAGCCTATTATCAAATGAAAAAGGGCTACCCCCTCCCCTGCCCTAATCTCCCCTCCTCCCTTTCCCTTCCCTTAGTGCCCCCCCCAGCACAGCTGGATGGTTAAAGGTTTCGGAGGGGGAGGGGGCTCTCCCCCTGCACAGCTGTTCTCAGGCACAGGGTTCACAGAGTTCAAGCTGCAGAGATTGCCGGGGCAGATAGAGGGAAAGCTGACACCCCATTGGCACCCCGGGGGGAGCCCTGGTGCTAGAATAAACATCCCCCCCAGCCTGTCACCTCGTTATACAGTGCATCGACACCTGGGGGGGTCTGCCTGCTCCCCGATCATTTGGGCACAATCTCCCCCCCGCCACACACACACACACGGAGCCGGAGCAGGGGAAGAGCTGCTGGGGGGGAGACCTTCAGAATCGCGCCCTCCATCCCCCAGTGGGACCAGCCAGGGCTGCGGAGTTGTATCCACTGCAGCCCGTGACCCTCCGGCCCCAGCTACCCGCTGCCCCCCGCCAAGACGCAGTATCCCCCGAGCAGCTGGGGAGGCTGGGCCCGATCCTGCACAGGGGCCAGCCCTTGGCTGCCAGGTGTCCCCCTCCCCTGCGCCCTTTGTCTCCGGCGCGGGGCCCGGGGCTGGGAAGCTCCACTCGCTCCTTCCCCGTCTGCCCGCAGCCACCCGCGCCACCCGGGACCCCTGCCACTGTCCCCAGCCCGGGAGGGAAGCTCTGCGGTCCCTCGTCACCTCGGAACTGAGATGGGGGGGCTACTGGGGTCCTCCCCCCCCGCCGATTTAACTCCTTCCTTCCCGGAATGCCCTCTGTGGTTTAAACCCCCTCAAATCCCACACACCCGGTTTAGTCCGGGACAGAGCATTTTATCCCGAGATCTTCCAGACACACAAAGCACATTGTCCCAGGCGAAGGACCGGGAAGGATCGCGACAATCAAGGCTAGTGGGAGGGAATGGCCCCAGTTCAAGCTGCTCGTGTGAACGATTGTCCTGGTCTGGTTTGATGGGAATCAAAGCATTTTTTTTTTTAACAACTGGGGCAGGCAGAAGTTGGGGAGGGGCACAGTCCCCCTTGCACACACCTGGGGCAGATAAGTGCTGGCAGGCTCCAGACATAAAACAATAGAAAACTCAGGTTGGAGGGGACCTCAGGAGGGCACCCAGTCCAACCCCCTGCTCAAAGCAGGACCATCCCCAACTAAATCATCCCAGCCAAGACTTTGTCTACCCGGGTCTATAAAAATCTCCTGGGATGGAGAGTCCACAACCTCTCTGGGTAGCCTATCCCAGTGCTTTGCTACTCCCTCCCAGTGAGACAGTTTTTCCCAATATCTAACCTAAACCTCCCTAAACTTCAATTTCCCTTAATACTGATCATTACTCCAGGGTGTGGGGAGTCACTTGCCAGATAGCCTGAGCTATAGCCAGCTCCCCCATTTTCCCAGAGGTCGCCAGGGCCTGTGGCTACAGGGCCAGAACCCGGTTCTTAACAGGTGTTAAAGCCATGTACCTGCGGTGCATCCCAGCAAGGCCCTTCGGGGACCACAGGAACCACCCCTACCTCCACAGCTCCTTGCATATGAGACCCCCCATATAAGAGGCAGGCTGAGATTTGTAGCTTGTTCCTCTAAGGCAGGAGTGATCCCAGCACTCAGCTCTGGAGGCAGATTCCCCAACCCACCCACCCACCCACCCAAAGACTGGGTGCTGTGCTGCTATCTAACCCTGGCCTCTGGGGCATGTGCCCCTGCTGAACCCCTTGGAAAAATCTCGTCCCATGTGAGCTGGGTCTTTCAGGGCCCGGCTGAACAGGCAGCCCCGTCCCCAAGGGAGAGGGGTAGGGGACGAGCTGCATTTTCATTCATAAAACCACAGCTCCGCTGTGCCCTGGCGAGCTGAGCCCTCCGGCAGCCACTGTGCACGTTTTGGAGCAAAGATAAAGGCAGGAGCACTGCTGCGGGGCTCAGCAGCTTTCCTCCTCTTGTCCTTGCTGTTGTCACGAAGATGTCTCTAATGCTATTACACCGCTGAAATTTAAAACATACGGGTCTTTTCTTTCCGAGCAGGGAAGGCAGCTTTGCCCCGCGTGCATAAGCTTGGGTCTGATCCTGGAAGCCACGGGGCCCTTGCATTATCCTGCCGTGCAATGCAACGCAATTTAACTCGGGGGAGCATCGGGCTCTTGCTTTGTGCGAGGCAGCTGCTATTTGTGGGTGAAATCCTGTCCCCTACGCACCTCTGAAGTCAAAGGCAAAACTCCCCCGGACTTCACAGAGGCCCGGGTTTCGTCCGCAGTGTGTTTGTTGTGTGCAACTGGAGGAAGGACATTTCCAGAAGGCACCGCAATGCCTCTGCTTACCTTCATGTTTCGTTCCTCTCCACCCCGCTTTGGCCGTGGTATGTCTCCAAGTACCGAGCAGAGGATTAGATAGCGCATGATTTATATGTATCTATTATTTCTCACCAATTAGGAGTCTTTTGTGGCTATTAAAGACATTGCCCTATTAGTGCCTGGGTCCGAAGGGGGCTTCTATGTTTCAGGCCAGAGACTCAGACCAGGATAAATAACCAATTTAAAGCAGAAGGGAGTTTCTTACTTGTGGGGTGCGGGGAATCAGAGCTCTTCTAGAGCTGAATTGATGCAAAAAATAGCGTCGGTATAAACTAGGCAAATCAAAGACAAATTCACAGGAAAACTGCACTCGGCGTCATTGATCAAGTTAAACTAAAATATGTATGTATACATCAAACCCTCGGGGGGGGGAGTTCCCCCTGTAATTTTATGCATGAACGTGTGTTTGTTTCTGCTGCGCCCAACAGCTGTATTAGGCGTCTCCCGGTGTCTGTCACAATCAACTTTATCGGGTTTATTTTATTTCTCCCCTTTTTCCAATTGCAAAAAAGGTTTCACCGGGACGGCGTATTTTAGCACTTCACCCATCAGGGAAGCCAGCAGCTGAGAGAAGGAAAGTAATCCGAAGGCCAAGACTCAAAATGCTGCTGTCCCAAAAGAAACCCCCTTATTCCAAATGAAAACTCACGTCTGAGAGCAGAGGAAGCTCGATAGAAACAATAATGGTAGGAAAGGAGCTCCGGTCTCTGTAGCTCTGCCCTCACTGCACATTGGGAAATATCTACCCGTTTCTTTATCTTCTTTATCTACCCATCTGTCTACACGAGCGTCAGACTTCGCATCTAACTAAGCCCATCTACCGTATAGCCTACTGATCTCCTAATATGTCTGTTTTGATGTATTTGATATGTATTCGTGCCTTTTGCTTTTTGTGCCTCCTGGAACCGAAATCCTGTTCCCAGCATTTTGTACACGCCTGGTTCAGGGCATCTGCTCGTAGGAATCGCTTTGAATCCAAACGTTGTTATGTTAGGGTGTCTTTTCTTTTTGACTTTATCTCAACGGTTGTTAATGGAAGGCTAAAACCCAAATTAACAAATACATTCTCAACATCGGCAAGACGATCTTTCACATCAGGACTAATAAAACCAGCGGTTTACTGGATGTCAGACACGGCTACCCACCTCTTTCTGTACATAGATGTCAAATGAAAGGTTTCGCCCTGTTATGGATGATGGGTAGCAAAATATAACCCACCCCGTTCCATATTTATCTGTAATTTACTATTAAGGGCGGACTGATTTCATGCCAGATCCCGATGTGTTATTTCTTTTTATGACGTGTCATTTCAATTCGAGAATCCATGTTTCCCAAGCAATGTCTTTACTTGTTTTTTTAAACCACTGTAACGAATGGTTAATTACAAGCAGTCGCCTGAGCGCTCGCTTGTATTTCAAGTTGATTAAAAGGCATAAAGATCCCAACGTGGCAACGTATTGGAAAGAATGCAAAGAAACCTAAAATCCGGAGTGCCTGAAATTCCCAGAGCCCCCCCAAAAGGCCCCGATCCTTCTTTGTGGAAGAGGGAGCAGAGGAATGATTTGTTTGGGGGCATGGAGAGGGAGAGAGGACAGGATTTTTTATTTTTTTTTAATTTTCAGATTGCTCTCGAAGTCCCTGCTCACTGATGGGGAGGGGGGAAGGAGATCAAAGGAGGTCACTATACCTAAAATAAGAACAACGGAGCACTCAAGCATCCGGAGAGCTAAATTGCAACCCGGAATAAGAAGCCACATTTCAAACAACATCCCCCTGCATATCAGTTGTACAAAGAGGTCACAAACTTTAACTAATCCCCCCGCGATGCAATCAGTTGCTCCGTATAAACACCTCCATTTCAGGCAGCACGATGTAAAAGAAGCTTCCCCCCACCCCTCAACACTTTATTTTTTATTTTTAAACGTGGAAGAGGTAACAAATTTTAATCAGTTCCTTTCCTTCGTGGCTCTGTGACTGGTTCTCTGCCTTCCACCAAAAAGGTAGGATAACACCGCCCCCCCCCAAAAAAAAAAAAAAAGCTAAAACCAACTCCACTGTTCTTCGGAGTTTTACTCAGCCCCGGACAAGCTGAAATGGGGGATCAAAGAAATCAGGGTGCTGCGTTTAGGATTCAATTTTACCTCGTCGTTTTACTTTGAGAGAAACGTGGGGATCACTAGCTCTGCAAGCCCGGCGCGGAGTGCGGAAGGTCGCCTCCTCTGCGAGGGCTCTTGTGCAGAGGGAAAGCCGGGAGCAGAGACACAGGGCTTTTCACGTGGCGATGCTGAGAGCATATTGGCTTTTTAAAGATGTCATCCCAGCTCTACCAGGACAAGGATTTCTACAAAAGACAGAAGAAAAACTCCTCCAGCCTTTTCCTCCTTTTTTTTTTTCTTCCTTGGGGGTGGGGTGGGGAGGGGAAAAGTATGTTTTCCCATATGGCCTCATTTAGGGTAATTTCTTTCAATTGCTAAAAGCATAAACTCCACCTATTGCACCATTAGATTTATACGGAACAGCTGAAATACCCTCCAAAGGATGTGGCTGGCCTGGAGCGAGGAGGGAAGGGGGGTGTAGGGGGTGCTCCATCTTCAGGAAAAGTTTGCAGATAACTTTTTTTTTAATCAATTTTTTTTAAAGAGGGAGATACTGATAACCCGGGAGTTTAGAGTGAGCCTCATAACTCACAAGAAAGCCTTGTCCATTCCCTTCTATTGACTACATGTAAACACAGTAAATGAAAGGCCTTTAGCGACACCTAATCCCTCAACCCCCCTCCCAGCTTTATCCTCTCCTCCCTCCCTGCCCCCCACCCCCCATCCAGCCGACCCTGGATGGGGGAGCATGGGGGGGGCTTTCTTTTTTTCTCACAGCTTGCTGCTTTCCCGAGCCCCTCCTCTGCTATCTAATTTATCATTAACACCCTGACACTAAACTAAATAAATGAAGCGCCCCCCCCCTCTTCCTCCATCCCCTCCCGGGCGCCCCCCACACCTTGCCCCCAGACCGCATATTTCCCCAGGAGCCTTTGACATGAAATATCTGAAAATATTTACTGAGGGCTGGCGGGCGCATTCTCTCCCCGACCTCTCCTCTCTATGTCCCTCGGAAAGTTGCAGGCCGGGCACTGCAGATAATTAACATCCTGATTAAATTACCTTCTTTAAAAGATAATCATGCTAATCACGGGCTCAGGAGCTGGGCTGATCCGGGCAGGCCCTTGCGTGGACATAGCCTTCCAGCGCCTCTGCTCTGGAAACGGGACCTTGTTTAGATCCAGATTCCACCTTTGGCCCTTTTCAGATTTGAGGAGGGGGTTTTTTTTGTTTGGTTTGTTGGTTTGTTTTTTTTAAAGGAGGGAACAGCTTTGACATTGAGTCAGTGCAAGGAAGAGAAGACGCTGGCAACCAGTTTGCAAGGCAAAAGGGGGTGGGATGGGAAGGAAAAGCTCTTCTGTGGGACCTGCAACGTGTGGATTCCCCAGATCTTCCCTGGAGCTTAGTGTCCGACTCCCTGCAGGATGCAGAGCTTAGGACCAGGCTGCTGGAGCCCAGATAACTCACGAAGCAGACTGAGCTCTCCTGCCTTTCCCTGTTTCAGATCCCCTTCTCTGCGGAGGAACCCACCGGGGCTAGAAGCCGCATTCCCCAGGTCAGGCCGGTCCCTGGGAGTGTGCATTGTTTCCGGCTCTGATCAACCGGCTGCACACGGAGAAGCCCTGTAGGGTTGTTTTACTTAAATAGGGTGGTTTTTTTAAAAAAAAGATGCCCCTGCCCCGGAAGAAGCCGTCCTCGAGCTTTGCAAGGCAAACGATCGCACTGAACAACCCCCACCCCCAAATGTCCGCATGGAGAGCTGGCTCCGAAGGGCAGCAGAGTCCGGGCCCTCAAAGTAGAAACACATGGATGGGGAGTCGGCTCCGGGCACTCGTGTCTGGCCTACAAATTAGACGGAAGTGGCTATTGATTTCCGATTAAATGTTTAAGGAAAATGTTTCATTCAGGAGAAATTTGTCCAGAGAAACACTTACACCCCCGTAAAACAGAGCAGCGGGCACACAATCAATCACACACACGCATGTAGGGGCAGGACAAGCCAGCGGAGGATTTCAGACCTACAACCCCCATGCCCCTCACACACACACACACACACACACACACACAAGAGCTGGACAAACCTGCAGTGGATTTCATACCTACACACACGTCCGTACAGGGACTGGGCAAACTCACAGAGGAGTCCATACGTGCAACCCCCATACATACACAAACACACTCAGATGCACACACACACACATATACAGGAACTGAACAAGCCCACATAAGATTTCATACCTACAGCACAGGGGATAGACAAGCCCGCAGAGGAGTTTATACCTACAACACAGCCACACACACACACACACACACACGAAATCCACAGCTCACTCTCTGCACACACTCCCCCCCGCCCAAGCAAACACACGGACACACGCCTGGGTCTCCATCAGATTGATGCACACGCGGCCACACGACAGACCCACACAAGGTCAACACACGCACACAACCAAAGGCTGCCACCACACCAATGTTTCTGGGCAACCGCCCAAAAATGGACACAAACACCACATACACACAAAGACAAGCTCCACCACGATCTATTGGCACACACCTCGTCGTCCTCTGGGCGCACACCTCCAAGACTGTGTACACAACTCTGCCCGCACCTCAGGCCTCCCTCTCCCCCTACACTCACACCCCAGGCCCTACACACAGCAAACAGGGGGCAGATACAAAGCAACTCTGTAAAAAGTTATTTATTCCTCAGCCTAGATTCCATATTGCACGCAGGAATTAACACTCTTCCATATTCATAGACTTACAACAACTTGAAATAAATAAAGTTACAGTCAACCTAAAAAAAAATAAAAGAGTCCAATATACCCTTGAAAAGAGACGAGAACTCCCTCCCTCCCCTGGTATATATATATATAGATATAGAAATATCTCTCTCTATATATATATTTTTTTTTTGAAGCGGGTGTTTCAAACTGAAGGGTGGGGGGAGCAATCGGAGGAAATGCAGTTTCTGGAGCTGGAGGCAAGTTAACCACAGCAGGGGGAGGTTTGAGACACAGCCAATTCCATACCCGAGTCTTGTTTAAAAACAAAAATCGCCAGAGGTAAATTCCCCGCGCCACGATCCTTTTGGGGATAATTTAAAGATAGGTAGAAACTTCATCTCTGGGACCTGAGTCCAAGAGAGTAGCTTCCCCACTCAGGGAACGACATTGATCCTCTGGGTCTTTGGAGCGGGCCTGGAAACGGGGGGAAATAGGTTATGAACAAGTATTTTCCCCTCCCTGCTTTTATAAATTATTTTCCCTCTCTGTTTTGCCAGAAATAGAGACCTGTACCTTTAAATCCTGCGTGTGGAGCTCCCCCCAGTCCTCCCC
>NW_017728944.1:664095-667935 GCF_001723895.1 Crocodylus porosus
CAGGTCAAGTCTATTTTAACCCACCTCCACTCCTGCGGAGTTGGAGTGATTTACATGAAAACCGAGGGCTGCTCTGTGTTCTGCTCCCAAACTGCATATCCAATTATGCAAAGGTAGAGCAAAGGGGCCAGGGAACTCTCTAGGCCCCCATCCCCCCCAAAATAAACCCTTACAACAGCCTCACACCACACCACATCCAAGCTGAGATTTTCCTGAGTCTAAAACTGACTGCATTTTTTAAAAAGCAGCATCCATTCATAACAGGGTTGGGTTTTTTTCCCTTTAAATTTGTAAAAGAAGATATTTTCATGTGTTTGTTTTCTGTTCAGACGCTTTCTTAAAAAACAAATCGGGTCTTCCTTCTTTTGCACCCAATTGCAAATAATGCAACGTCACTAATATGGTAAAGGTGCCATTGTATTGTTTAAACCACTCTGGTGTTTCAAAAAAAAATGTATTGTTCAAAAATAGAAATAGCTTTCAGCATCCTAATTGTCCAGTTCTTTAGGAACGTGGGTTTTTTTTAATCAAAGAAAGATTGCTTCTTTCTAGGAAACTACCACTGAATTTTTGTTTTGCTTTTGTTTTGCTTTGTTTTTTCCTTAAAAAAAGGTCCAAGCCATATCAAATCAAATAACTGTTGGATTTTCCTTTTTTTAATTTTTTTTTTATTGCAAGGCAACAAGCTTTAAAAAAAAAAAACTTTCGGGAGGAAATGGAGAATTCCTAGGAACATAATTTGACTTTTTTTCCAGACCACATACATTTCTTTGAAACGTATTAAAAAGAGATGGGGAGAAATGGTGCGTTTGGGGTTAGTTTTTTTTCCTTCCCAGAGAACAGGGTGTTTCTGTTGCAAGAGAAAGCAACCAAGGTGTGCGAGCGGGGAAAGTTTTGAGGTATATTGTATTCACAGCCCTGCTACAGCTTCCCTCACATTTATGCGTGTGTGTGTGTTTATAAATAATGTATGCATGTATGCCTATATATCACATGCGTGAGTGTATGCATCGCTGTGTTTTATACACATACATATACACAAATGCACACACACATATCCACGCGGAGATAAATATATGTATGCACGTATAAACATATACGTGTGAGTGTGTGTAAACACACACACATAGGTATATGCATACACAGTTTTTGAGGTGATTAGATACCTTGTAAAGTATTCCTGAGTTACGTGTGTATTACTGCCAGTGACAGACAAAGCTGCACCTTATCTTTCTTTCTGCTTAAGCAACATTTTTTTGCATAATCAAAGTCTAAGGTGGGGGGGGGTTTCTGTTGTTACCCAGACCCCCCCCCCCAAAAAAACAAACAAACAAAACCAAAACCAAACCCAAACTCTCTTTCTGACTTCACTGGGAGCTTTGCATTCACAAGTGTTTTAGGATCAGGCATATAATTAAAGAAAAACTAGCTAACACGCTGGCATTTCTAGCAGCCATGTGCCTGATCTGCAGACTTGCAAAATATCAATCCTTTACTGATCTCTTTCTTTCTTTTTTTCTCTCTCTCTGTTTCGTGCCTGGCTCTTTGTTGGCGTTATTCCACACTCTCACATAAATAACAGTGTTTTTTAATTAACTAACTCCACAAATCTGTTTTTTTTTGGGGGGGGGGGAAGCACCTTAGAAAGTACATTTTAAAAAACCTGATTTGGATCCTGCAACTAAGAGTCCAGGAGCAAAATCTGAAGAAAGGAGTAGGCGTTTGAGAACCGCATTCCCCTTTAGATAGGAAAAGAAAAACAAGCACGATTCGTTGTATGCGAGTGTGTGTGTCTTTCTCTCCTTGGCTTTGCTTTTCAGATCCCCCTTTCGGGTCGCCAGGACGACCAACGCCGTGTGTGTATGCAAAGAATAAAAGCCTCCATTTTCGTGTGTGTGTACTTTGGAGAGAACGACTCAGTCTGTTAGAAAGCAGTTTAAAAGCAAACTGCAGAAGAGAGATATACTTCCAAAAGAATAGGGATTTCTCTCCCACCTACACACACAGCCAGGATTTTTATAACCTCCCGCAATTTTTTTGCTGGAATCTGGATCTTTCACACCCGTAGGAGAAGCCTTCCTCATTTTAAATGGGGGGAGGACCAAAACAACCCCCACCCCCCAAAAAAATCCTAGTCAACTAGAAACAAAAAATAAAGAGAAAAAAATAATTGTCTTGGAAAGATTGAACATACAGAAGAGAGAAATAAAGCAATAGGGAGAAATTATATTTGACCTGAAATGTTTTTTTTAAATATTTGACCTCAATCTTTTTCTTTTTAATTTTGTCCTGCCACTGTTAGAATGGCAGTAAAAATCAAAATCCTCAGTGCTAGTTTGAATATTTGCTTTGATTGTATTTCTATCGTGATGAACAGCGGGTTTTTCTTCCTTTCTTTCATTGGAATTAAAAGACTCTGCATAAGATTTTTGTAAGAGTCTGTGCTTTTTTTTTTTATCACTGCAGGGGGGAAATATAAGCACCCAAGCGGTGTATAGCATGATTTCAACCAGTGTCACATCGGCATTTTGTTGAAAATATTTTATGTTGAAAAGAAAGGGAGGAAAAATAAAACAAAACAAATCTGCATCAGCTTTGATTTGTCTACGATTTCCCAAACACAGCAGACTTCAGAGAGCCAGCTGAACTTTGATGCCAGAGAAGGGTGGAAATCACATCAGAAATAGTCGAAAGGGCCAGTTACAAAGAGACACTGGTTTGTAAGAAGAGTTAAACTGGGATATTATTTCCCTTCGAGAGAAGAGAGACATTCCTCCCCGCATTCCACGTTGGAACTTAGTAGAGATCAAATCCTCCATCTGTACTCGATTGCTAATGCTCCTGGATCCTATTTCTTGAGCCAATAAAGCTTTTACAGGCCTGCTACCTTTAGGCTATCTGAGTTGGGGTTATTATCCAGCAAACAACTCTTTTTTTAAATTTACATACAGCAGTCTCAAATAACTTCCTTTCAAACCTTCCTGGGTTTTTTTTTTCCCTTGCCTTTTTCCCCCTCTTTCCCCCACCCCCCAAACAGAACTTCCTAGTCTTTTCAGATTTTATTTTTCCTGCCTCTTTGGTAGATAGAGAAAAGTATATTACTATTATTACTATTCTTTTAAATAGCTGCTTGCAATGTTTTTGTATGAGATTGATTCATACTTAAAAAAAAAAAAGGGAGGGGGGAGGGTGTGTTTATTCCATAGCACGGCTCATTCTTTCTCTCTGCGTGTGATTATTATTATTTTAATCCAATGCATTTATCAAGGAAGGGAGAAATTAGATCCATTCTTTTCTGGTTTCGGCTTTTTTCTTCCAGAAAGAAAAAGCTTTGAGGAGATC
The DNA here is from genome assembly GCF_001723895.1 of Crocodylus porosus. Classification (NCBI taxonomy): domain Eukaryota; kingdom Metazoa; phylum Chordata; order Crocodylia; family Crocodylidae; genus Crocodylus; species Crocodylus porosus. The sequence goes on from NW_017728944.1 coordinate 667,438, forward strand.
GGTTTAGTGTGTGTTGGGATGCCAGCACTGCATTCCCTCCCGAGTGGAGAGGAAGGGGGGAGGGCCAATATCCTTTTACCCTGGGGGCGAGTGGGGAGGGGATGGATCGCGACTAACGCAGTTAGGGGAGGACAGGCAGGATCCTTTTGAGCCTCCCATTCCATATGCACATTTGATTCCGAATCACCCTGCTTGGAATAAACCATTCAATGCTAGGGGGGGTGGGGGGAGGCATTAATCAAACTGACCTCGTGTTTGATCTGATGTCTTTAGTTTCCTCTGCTAAACCCACACACCCCCCAGTGCTCGACCCCACCGCCAGCAGATCCGCCACCCCCCTGCGCACACACCTCCCAAAAGATGTCCAGCAGCGGCCTTGCAAGCAGGAGGGGGGGGGGAAGGGGGGGTCCTAAAGGGATCTTGGCTGCCTCCATTATACCGAGGGCAGGGAATGGCCAACCTGAGACGCCTGAAAAGGGGCTGGAGGGGGTGGGGGGC
>NW_017728944.1:669223-681040 GCF_001723895.1 Crocodylus porosus
GCTGCAGGTCGCGGGGGTAGGCGCTCAGCACGCCCGCGAAGAGCCCCCCGGGGCCCTCCAGGCTGTAGCCCTTCTTGCTGGGGAAGAAGGGCTCGGCCAGGAGCCCGCCCGGGGCCTTGGCGAAGTCGGGCGCCAGCTTGGAGCGGATGCCCGGCTCCGGCCCGCAGCAGGCGGCCAGCAGCGGCGGCCGGGGGCACTGGAAGAGCTCCCCCGGGCCCGGCAGCAGCAGCTGCTCCCTCCGCTTGCTCTTCCTCTTCCTCCGGCCGGGGCCGAGGCTCTTGCAAGAGGTGCACAGAGCCTCCAGGTCCGCCTTGGAGATGAGCGAGCATTTCACGGCGCGGGTGGGCACGGAGTGGATGGCTTTGAGGGTGCGGAGCTCCTGGAGGTCGCAGCGCCGGCTCTTGATCTTCAGCGTCTCCATCTTCTTGCTGATGGTGGTGCGGGGGATATCCTTAAACAGGTCGCTGAGGACCTGAGCCAGAGCAAACATCTGGGTGCCGTTGATCTGTAAGTATCCCAGGTTGATCCCTTCGATCTCTTGGTAGCCGGCGTGGAAATCCCCGGGCCTGGCGTCCCCATTGTAATCCATGGTGGCTGGAACAATCCCCAAGGTCCCGTCGCAGGTCAGGAACATTTTGCCACGAGCTCTGCCTTGGTCTCCCTCAAAGGGGCCGGGGGCATAGCGGGTCCAGCTCCTCGACCGCGCACAGCCCGGCGGCCGGAGGCGGCTGCGGCGGCAGCTCCGAGCAGGCGATTTCCCTTTCAAATGCCCCCGTCAAGGATCTGCAGCTTCTTCCCAACACCCCCGTGCTCCTCAGGCGCTGGGGCTCGCCTCCTCGGCTCCCCCCTCCCCGAGCCGGAGCCGAGAGAGAGAGGGAGAGAAATCAAGAAGTCAAACATCTTGCATCCTCTGGGCTTCCCCCACCGCCCACTTCAAAAAGACTCTCTCGGGGAAGGGATCGCCAGGCAGCCCCTGAGCTCTGCAGTGCCAGGGAGATGCTAAGCAAACAAAGCTACCGGGGTGGGAGGGAAGGGGGGGGGGCTAAAAACGGTAGCACCGAGGATCTTGCAAGAAGAGAGGGGAAAAAACCCCACGCGAATCCATGTAGCTCCCACCTTTTGCTCGGCTTCTTTCTTAAAGCCAGGCTCCTGAGTACAGTATATTATAGGAAACACCCCACCAAATAATTTCTCAAATCTGCGAGCTGATTGGGTACTTGAACCTCGTGATGTCATAAAACCCCAACATTTCACACACACCCCCGTGTAAAACACTATTAAAAAAAAAGCCTTTCATTTAACAACCACGCTGCTGCCGTGCAGACAAATATCAAGCCGCCCATCAGCGCCTTGCCGGATTAGAGAGAGCTAGGGCGATCGCACTTTCTCGGGGTGCCGATCGTGCACACGTTATATACGCCTGCACACCTATGGATGTGTATTCACCCGCTCCTGCACGCGTGTGTGTGTGCACGCAGAGAGACGGGCGTCTATTTCCCAACACTCATGCAATCATTTAAAACACGGGTCCATATTTTAAGGCAATATGTATATATATATATGTATACTGCAAATTTCGGCGGCTTTTTCGAAGGAATTTGAACGCCCTTGAGAAACCTTTTCAGCAGCTCTGCACGTCATCTCCACCTTTAGTTACTCATCCCATTTGCTTCATCCCTTTTCTTACATACGATTATTCTGAGCGACTTTTTACGCTCTTCTTGGAAATACGGGCGGATTGGGACGCTTTGCAGAAAAGAATCTGTATTTTTAAATATATGTGTCCAGAAAAGGTCACTGCTCTCAGCAAGTTGTTCAGAGCGATTGAATCTGGAGCCATTCATCACTTAAGCCGAAGCCGAATGCTTGTTCATTGCCAGTCGCTGTATTTATTAGCTGAAATGAGCCCAGCCTAGAAAGTAAGGCTCGTCTCGACAACACTCGCAGTGCTAAAAGTAAAGGGCAGCGTGTTTCTTCTTACTCACCACGTTCCTTTCTTCACTTCTCATCTCTCCCCCCCTTCCACACTCCGGGGCTCCGCTCTTATTTGGCTGATGCCTGCTGCTTAACTTCCTTGCAAACTCGGAGGCGCTGGGCTCCTTCTGCATTTGATAGCCTGGGTCCTGGTAATCCTAACCCGGCTATCCTTCCCCGAGAACAGCCCTGCATATTTCTGACGCCAAGAGATGAAACCTGGGCTCTTTTGTCCCATTTGACCCTTCTCCCTTCTAAACCTGCGAGCCGCCCGAGCGAGAGGGCTGCTGCCCCAGAGGTGGGTGCGGGAGAGGGTTTCCCATCTTTGGCTCAGGTCACTTCTTTGTTGTGTTTTTTTTTTGGGAGGGGGTATTTTTGCCGGGGAGGAGGGAAAGTCCCCTGGTGTGATGCTCCCTAGAAAGCCTTGCGGGTGAGAAGTTGGCTTTATCCTGCCTCTGCCTTTGTGGCTCGAACAGCAGCATCCGACAGGAGAATACTAGTAACACCACCACAGCCGCTGCCACCACCATTACCACCACTAATAATAATAATAATAATAATAATAATAATAATGTAGTCGTAATAACAGTAATAGTAATAATGGTGACGGTGATGATAATTGTAGTAGTAATGATGGTGATTTGTAAAGCTAGACGTATCCTCAGCCGCACGAGATCTTGCTGTGATCCAGGGCCGATCCCCGAGAAGGAGGCGCCACGTCCCAGCGCGCGTGTTGGAAAATCAAGTCAAATCAAATCTAAATAAATCAGTTATTCCTTTTAATTTGGGGCTGTGATTGCCTGATTCACATGTCTTATCCTCATCCCGCTCTGCACAAGCCACCGCCGCCCAGCTTGGGACTGCATCGACTTTTGGGGGAAGTGTGTGTTTAAAGCAGAAATCAGTGTGGAGAGCTTTCTCTTCAAAACCCAGCTGACAAGCTCGTGGCCCTGCTGCAGCAGAGAGAGCACTACATTCTTCAGATCTCCCTGCATCCACCCGGCACGCCCCAGCCCCGCTTTCTCCGGGCAGAAAGTTTCCTGCGAGCAGAGATCCCTCGGCCAACACAAACACAAAAATCTTCTTTGTTTGGTCAAAGGGAAGGGGGAAATAGTTTGGATGGCGGTGGACGGAAAGCGGCCGCTTTGAGCAGACTGCAGCTTGTTGCTGCGAAGCGTGTGTGTGTGTGTGTGTGTGTGTGAATGGGGTGGGGGAGCCATCACTGCTCGCCCCCTCTCCATGAAGCAGGTCAGCCAGACTGGAGTTCCCCTTTGCAAATGAGAAGGGACATCCCTGGTATTTTTGTTTCCCCAGCAAGGCAGAGCCGCTCTCCCCCTGTGCTAAGCGGTGCTCAGTCCGGCTCTGGCAGGCGGTCGGAGGCAGGCTGGGGTGGGAGAGGAAGGAGTGAGAAGACGATGCCAAAACCCTCTGCCCATCGGGCTCACACATCTCGACGAGAGGGTCCTGCAAAGAAAACGAGGCTTCAGGCAACACATCCAGCCAGTCCCCCTAGCCAAGGGCTTTATAGGACAGAGAGAGACAGCTGGGCAAAACCCAGCAGGGTTAGTACCGAGGAGCAGGGCTAAACACGTCCAATACCGCGGACACGGAGCCTGCACACGAGGTGGGGGCGAGCCCAGCCTCCAGACCGCAGGGCCGAGACCGGAGTGTGCATCGTGGGGACGCAGTTAGCTGCACAGGGCGTGCACACAGGCACAGGCAGCAGTAGCCTGGCGTGTACCCACTTACACGTGTACTCACCTCTCGGGTTTCTATCAGCCCCTAAAACGCCTTCTGCTTGGACTGTTAAGCCTCTCTGCTTCTATTGCCAGGGGTCACTTATTGTGCACACCATCCTGCGCACATTACACCCCGCCTGTATCATCCTCAGCCTTGAATTACACCCTCAGTGGGCTCTGCCCATACTTAAGGGGATCAGGGCTTCTCGAGTCTGTGTCTACTGATTGATCGGGGTCCCCAAGACCTGGAGTGGAAATGAACGGGCTGCTCTCCCACTCTCGTGCCAAGCAATAGATCCTGGGGGGCAGGGACTGAAGCTGTCACCTCGCAGCCCAGAAGGTGAAAAGACTCCCAAGCCATTTCCCCTGCAAGCTGGGCAGTCAGGGGAGAGCTCGCCAGCGCCGGCTAACCAGGAGAGAAAGGGGGGGGGGGGGGCTGAAGGGGAAATGGATTTTTCAATCTCGCCACCCCCGCTCCCCTGCAAGTGAATGGAAAGGACAATAAAGCCAGGGCGATCTCACGCGGTAATCTTGATCCAGAAGGCAGCCCTGAGGGATTTCTCCCTTAGACCTGTCAGGTCTGGCTGTTTCCGCAGGAAGCAATAAAAGTTATCAGGTTATTGGGAGATCCCCATTGCCACGGGACTCGCTGCCCGCAGCTCCCCCGCACCCCGCCGCCTCGCCTGGAAGCAGGGCTCTGTCTGCCTCCCCCAGCCTGGTGCAGCCACTGTCCTGGAGCCGGATCCTCCCCTACGTTTGTTCCCCCGCAAGCTGCCCTTGTGCCAAGCAGGGGCAGGATTTAGTTTGCAACCGAGCCCAACTCTGGGAGGGGGGCGGTGGCACGGGAGCTGCAAACCAAATCTACATTGGGCAGTGGGGGAAATAGGCAAGCCTTGCCCATGCACTCACACACATTTGTGCACGTGTACACACATTATACTTGTGCGTACATACCCATGTGCACACGGGTCCTGCCCTTCGCTCCCCCCCCTGCCTCCCGGCCAGTTCCAGCCACGGATTCACGATGCGAACTTGGAGGCAGGTCTGTGAACGGGGCCGGAGCCTCCTTGTGCACCCCTGACGGGCTCTACACGGGGGAGCGGGCCAGTCGGGGCTGTGATCTCTCCTCGGACCTGTCCCCGCGGCACGTTTTGAAAAGAAAGCAGGAGACGCCGAGCTGAGCGCCCCAGCCAGGGGAGAGCTGGCGGGGCAGCCGGGGAAAGGCACCCGCGGGTACAAGGAGAAGCAGAGGCCGTGATCAGGGAGCTCAGGACCCTCCCAGGACCGGCTTCTCCGCAGGGACAGTGGGGTTTCCCCTTGGCCCACGTTAAATAATTGCTCTGGGCTCTACCTCCGTTTCACCCCACAAGGGAGGGGAATCCGTAACCTCCGCCAAGGCGTGAAGCTGCGCTTCCTCCAGCTTCGTTTTCAGCCTGCCCTGACACAATGCACCTAGCTGGGATCCCGTGTATGAAAGAGGCAGCGCTGCCTGTGCTGCTCGTTTCTGGCACACACGCACCACGCCGAGATCTCTCTCGGCACACGCGAGCTCCTTCCCCCCGTGGCTTTGCTGTTAACCCGGGCGAGAAACTCAAGCCTCCGCACATTATTCCCAACAGCCCCGCTGTCCGCTGCGGATCCCTCAAGTTCAGCTCCCCTTACTGCAAGGAAATAAGCGAGTCGGGCAGCCTAGGAGATAGGCTTGAAAAGAAAGAAAGAAAGACAACCCAAAAAAAACAGGTGCAAATTGGAAAGCAGCGGGCTGGGGGGGGGGTGTTAAGGCCGGAGTCATTTGCACAGAGCTCAGTGGGGAAGAAAATCAGTGCGTGGAAACGCTGTGGGGAGAGGTAGGCTGCAAGACTGGAATCAGTAGAGAAGCTCCGGGGCAGGCTGCCAGCTTGCCTGTGCCTCCCTTTCCCGAGCTGATGGCAATCCGATCGTGCCCGCGCCCTGCCAGCCCTGGAGGAGCCCCCCAGGCTCAGGCCAGCGCTGCCCCCTGCCCCAGCAGGGCCCTGCAGCCTTTCCCGAGCGTGCCCCGCGCCCCGCGGCGGCCTGGGCCTACAATAGGGGAATTAGACAGTGCTGGCGGGGGGCGAGCACCCCCTGACCCGCCAGCCAGGCCCTCGTCTCCTTTCCCGGGCCAGCAAAATGCCCCCGCTCCGCTTCTTGTTTTAAGAAGAATTTTGCAAGGATCTGAAATAATCCACAGCATTGAGGCAGCTCCCTCTGAAAGCTAAACACTGGCTGGGAATATAAAGCGCTGTTTAAGGCTCCTAATATTTTGATCTGGGGCAGTTATTCCTGACAGGTACTTAAACTGTCTGGGATGAAAATATTTCTACAAATCACCTCCTGCCCTGGCCTTTCAAAATAACCTTGCTGTTGCGTTTCACAAGTCGAAGAAGTGGAGAGTTAGAGACGCGAATTCACACTCACGCCGGCTCTGTTCACGGCTCGGGTTGCCATTATTCAGCCAGGTTTGAAAGGTTCCCTGAAATACAAGTGTCCCCCATGCTTGCAGTGACTGGGGCTTTTTAAACACCTTCATATATTTGCATACAGGAATCCACCTTTCTGCTACAGTGTCACAACGCTGCCAAGCCTGGATATTACACACCAAATCTAGTTACCCCCAGGAGCTGTAGCCCTGCAAACATTTCTTCCCACTGGCCACTTTGTGACCCATTTCCTAGTTTGATGATGGCAAAAGGCAGGCGTTTCCCCTTGAGTTTAACTGGAAGTGCTTGACGTCAAAGTTTAAGAAGCTTGTGATCAATCCCATTCATTGAACAAATTTTAGAGTGAACTCTCCGAGTCTATTTATCCCCCTCGCTGTAATCTACCTATAGAAACAACCGGGGAGAAACAATCCTGATAGGTCTTTGTCGTCTTATTTCGTGTTCTACTGTATATGGGTTGCAGACATCTCCCCCCCCCCCGCGCCCCCCTAGGTGCAAACACCCACTCATTTTGGCGATCCATAAAAATGCAAATCCTGCTGGTGCAATAAAATGTGAAAACATTGGAAGTGGGTTTTCTGGCACTGTCGGACCTGCCTAATATTTTGAGGAGATATGCATTGATTAGCCCTGTTACGATTGTGTTCTTGTTGCTATTGATCCTTTCCTAGCCCTTGCTCAGAGAAAAGCGCCGGGGGAAGAGGGAGAAAATATTTAGAAATGATGTAACTTGATCAAACTTCGGAGTTCAAGCTCCAGGAGAGGCCTAGAGAGAGAAACAGATTGCATCAGACCAAATGGTGCCACTCTGACCACATTTAAAACGTTTAGAATAATGCTTAAAGTAAAAACCAATAGACCTAAAACATAAACAGCGACAAATAATAGAAACATAGCTCAGGGTTTGCTTCGAGGACCAAGCAATGGGAGGGCGATCTGTTTAGATTTGGCCTGTTCAGCCCTATTAGCAAGAGGCTCCAGCAAAATATTTCATGGTGAAGGTGAAATGATTTTGTTATCAAGATTATATATATATAGAGAGAGAGAGAGAGAGAGAGAGGTGGGGAGGAAAGAGTTTTGTTTTTCTTCCTAGTTCATTTGGATGGTTTTAGTGGCTTGGGGGAAGAAGTGCCCTCAGTGAATTAAAAAACGCATCATCCATGGAATTAAATTAAAATACCCCATTTTTGGTCTTTTAGTACTTTCTGCCTTATCTCCGTCTTTTTAATAAACAGTCTTTCACCATGCTTTAAAAAAATAAGCCACTTTTTCTAGGGAACAGCTGAAGGGAATTATACAGTAATAAACACTGCTGTTTGAAAAAAAAATGTTTGTTTGTTTTCCTAACCAAATCGAACTGAATAGTTCCAACAAGGAGCCTTCCCCCTGAAGGGAAAACCTTTTTTTTAAAGAACCATGTTGGAAAAGTTTGTTAAGTCCTGCTTGTTCTGAGGCAGCCATGAGAATTTTGAAAGGGAGAATTTTCACTGTTTCCCTCTTCTTTTTTAACTCTCCTATTTTTCCCAATGCCTTTGAACATTATTCTTGACGTGCAAAGAACTGTATTTTTTTTCAAAGAATAGCAAACCTCTAAAAAAGGGAGACAAGAATAATGAGTTTGTAGATTCCCAAGAAGATTTCATGCATCAATCTTCAAGCCAGCAGAGAATTTGCATCATTTTTCTGTCTTCCTTTGACGTTTTCCATATTACACCGTGATTTAATTGTTTCTTCTCTGATTTTTTAATTCAAGCCACTGCCCCCTTTTAGATAGAAGCATTTATTTCTTTTTTAAAAAGTTTGCAGCTGATGAAATGATACAACCAGATCTTGTACTCCGTAACAATTCTCTTCTGGAGACGTCTTAGTTTGTATTTTTTTTCAATCTCATCCAGGCAGATCAGTAGGATAAAGGTCTCATACGTGCCTTATATTTCGTTTAAATCATTCGCAATGCTAACGTGTTATCTTGTTAATTTAGTTCATGAGTAAAAGGTTTGACATTTTATGTTTTTGCTACTAAGCCAATGATCTACTATTAATTATTCCTTGCACTGAAAGTTCTACTAAAATTTAATGTAAAATCTAATATCAGTAAAAATAAAAGGGTAGGCCAAGATCTAGAACACATTGTAATTACTTCTACAAGGGGGAAAAAAATCCTTACAGCTCCCTCGCCTCCCCTCAAAGAATATTTCCTCTCTACCTAATTCGGGGGGGGGGGGGGGTTGTCACGTGGAAAAATCATACTTACAACTATTTTTTACTCGTGGTGCCTGTTTTTTTTAAATCTATAATAAAATTTCAAGACAGCAAAAAAAGGGCAATTTGGAAACATCTCAAAAAACTTTCTGTGTAAAGTTTAATGTCAAACTTAAAAAAGGAAAGATTTTTTTTACCTTTTACAAAGTATTTCTCATGCCTGTTATTGATTGACAAGTTTATTATTATTATGAATGGATTCTCCCATTTCCCAGTCCTCTTCAAGGCTTGATGTGGATTGAGAGCCTGACCAGTTGCTTATTGACCCATGATGGCTATACAATGACCCTGCTGCCCCCAGAGTGACCCTTTGACCTCAAAAGAACCCAGCCCAACATAACAGGGCTCAGATATGCAAAGAAGGAGCTTTATGGAGTTTGGGGAAGAGTGGGGGTGGAAACTGCAAGTGGGCGAGGGTTTCATTAACAAAAATGTGTTTATTGTAAATAAAAAAGAAAGAGGTTGTTTAAAGGAACATGCTCCAAAGAACCACAGCTATCTGCTCCAGGAGAAATGCCAGAGATATCGGGCCTTCCTATCAACGTAAGTCTAACTGGCAACAATTAAAAGAGGGAGAAAGAAAGAGTGGAGCAATACCTGTTAATTTTACTTGCTACCTGATTGTTATTCCATGGCTATTGATGGCCTTTAAGAAGTTACTGAGTTGGTTCAAGTCATAGATGCAGCCTTCCTCTAAAAGGGAAGGACTGAGAGAAAATTCCTAACTACAAATAATTTAAGAGACCTGGATATATTCCTAAAAAAAACCCACACTACCCTCAAATACAATTATTTAAGTAAAAAGAGCTTCCATTATCATGGTTGTGATTTGTGAATAATACTATACTATACTATACTATACTATACACATGACATACATTTCCAGTTTTGCATTTTTAGATTACATATATTCTAAGACAGATACAATTTGTGAAAATATTTCAGAAAGCAGGGGGATCCGTCTTCCACCCTGACTTCCCTCATTTAATGGAGATACAGTTGTTTAAATAATTTTCCCCTTCCCAAAACAAATGCAAGAGGATGAGAGCTCATTTTTTATCCTAATGGATGGATCACCGAAGACAACCCTTTGAAGAAAAAGCCTGTCAGCAGTGGGAGATACTCAGAGCATCTGGGTCAGATAGGTATAAAGCAAAGAGCAACCTGCATTCTTTGGAAAGCTAGATGCTGTCAGATTATAAAACACTGTAGCAGCTTTTAGCTTTTGATTTCGTCATGGAGACAGCTGCTGCTGCAGCAGCAAGTTGTTCTGACGGTCTTCCAGAACATCTGGAGAGGAAAGTCTTCTAGGTTTTGGTAGCTATAAAAATCTCTTGCAATGGGAGCAAATCCTTAGAACTCTTGGATGACTTTATTAAAAGGTCTCAATTTGTCCATAAAACTGTCTCTGCTTTAAGAAATTGGCACGCATCGCAGATGGGTGTTGTACACCACACACACTACACATACCACACACCTGGACCAGAACTCCAGGGAGAAGGTATAGGGAGAAGGTACATATACATAAGACCCGTACACTCGCAGACACTTTTAGATTGAGGTGAACAAGGTCTCTGAATACAGTTAGTTATACAACAGTTACACAGTTATACACAAGCAATCCTCTCTTGCATGTGTCAGATACCTGTGTAAGAGGAAACCCTGAACCGAGATATGTAAAGCATAGATGGGTAAGGGCACACCCACCAACACCTACAACCACAGATCTAATACTGTAAAGGTGTCGAACGTATTTCCTATACGATGACAAGAGATGTATGCAATTACAGCTGTAACGATCCTAGATCTAGCTGTTTCAGTCCAGCAGTGTGTTGTATCCAGCAGTGCCCACTGTACAGCGATGTCGTGTGAATGTTACTGCTGTATACACAACACACATGGGATTGTATTAGGTATCGCAGCTATAAACACCCGCCCAGGACAAAGGCACTGCTGATAGAAGCTGGCCCCTGCTAGGACCCGAGCGCTGAGACCCTTTTATTTTTGAATCGTTCTCCTTGAAAGTGCTTGTTCCCACCGCTGGGGCGAGGGACTTTCTAGACAGGGAGCTGGCAGACCTGCCCTCTGGCCGGGACTACGCCTGGGGAAGTTCTTGGGAAGCTGGGCTTGTTGGGAGTGACTTTGCGCAGCTGTATTTTTGCATCTCCCTCTGCCTTGATTTTTTCTTTTCTTTTCTTTTCTTGTCACGCAAACTATCTCCCAGCTCCCAGCAGCTCCCCCTAACAGGTCCGGGATGGTAGGGGAAATGAAGGCACCGCAGGAGGAAGCAATAAAGGGGGGTATTTACATTTCGCTCCAGCTGGGATTGAAGCGCCCGCTCCCTCGCAGGGGATCTCCTGGGCTAACGCCCCCTTTCGCTCGCAGTGGGGAGGGGAGGGGAGGCGGCTGGGAGAGACCGGGGGGTCTGTTCCCTCCCTTCCCCCCTTCTCTCCCTCGAACAAAACTTTTCGCTCGCCCAAGAGCTGAGATGGGAGGGGAAAGGCGGCGACCGGAGACCAGCGACTCGACACTCGCAGCGCGGAGAGGCGGCGTCCTCGGAGCCTCCGCCTCCCCCCTGGCTCCCCAGAGCCGGAGCCGCCAGCGGGGCCGGGGGCCGGAGAGACTCCGCGGTGATAGATGGATAGATACATATATAGATAGCCAGCCGGACGGACTAATAGGGAGGGGCGTGTATGGGGACAGACAGGCAGAGAAAGACCGACAAACTTTGACTTTTTAAGTACCTTATTATAAAAAAAATGGATAGATAGGCAGAAAGAGAGGGGCAATGTATCTGGGTGGATGGACTGATGGATATGGACAGACAGACAGACTTTAACTTTTTACAGCTTGTATTATAAAAGGATAGATAGGCGGACAGAAAGTGGAAGAAGACATGTATGGGGATGGATGGATGGCTAGAGGCGGTGAGAGAGACAAACTTTGACTTTTACAACTTTTATTATAAAAAGATGGGTAGATAGACATAAAGAGAAAGGCATGTAGGGGAATGGATAGACAGACACATGGAAAGGGAGGGGCATGTATGGGGATAGATAGATAGATAAACTTTGACTTTTTAAAACTTTATTATAAAAAGATGGATAGACACACAGAAAGAGAGAGGCACGTATGGAGATGGATGGATAGATAGATAGACTGACACATAAAGGGCCATGTATGGGCATAGATAGATAGACAGACACCGACAGAGGCATGCATGGGCCTGGATGGATGGACATAGACAAACAAACTTTCACCTCTTAAAACCTTCATTATAACAAGCTGGAGAGCCAGGCAGGCAGGCGGACAGACGGGCAGGGAGGGTGCCCGGGGCCAGACGCGCCGGCAGACACCGCAGCGCAGGGCGGCCGCGGGGTGCG
>NW_017728944.1:681250-696661 GCF_001723895.1 Crocodylus porosus
CCGGGCTGGCAGCGCGCAGGCTGCGCCGGGGGCCTTGGCTGAACCGCCGGGCAAGCCGGCTGCACCGCCGGCACGCGCCCGCACGCTCCCTCCGCCACCTGCCCGGCCGCGGCCTGAAGCGCGAGGTGTTGGCTCCCTCTGCAGGTAGGAAACCTCGCCGCTCCTGCGCCGAGACGGGCACTTCTACGGACCTCCGGCAGAGGCCTCCGTTCCCTACCGAACAGAGGGGTGCGCGCCCTCTGCCCCGCTCTTGACTTTTAATGCCACGGGATCTATCTATCTATCTGTCTACTGTGTCTTGTCAACTTTCAAGTCCAGGAGATTAACAGCCCAATCTTCCAACCCGGCTCCACTTCACAAGGGAAGGCACCAAACCTTCCAATCTGCCTGGGCACGTCTTCACGTGGGCTTCAGTGCGTATTAGCCTACTTAAATGTGCATTGAAGTGTCACTAAAAAACCCCCAAAGCCTGCTTTTTGGTTAATGCGTATTAAAATAGGCTGAAGCACATTGATTTTAAAACCATGGGCATTTGTATACATGCATGCATTGCAGCGCCAGGTGCTTTTAAAAGCACATGGGGCTGCAGTGTGTGCGTTTGTATAAAAGGGGAAGAAATGTGCATGAGCACTGAGAAAATGGCAGTAATGCATCAAAAGTGTTTTAGTTCAAAAGTGTACCACCACCATTTTTTATGCACTGATGGACATTTCACCATTTATACAAATGGATGCAACGCAGCACCAGGCACATCAGCTCACATGCTCTGCAAACTCGAGTAATCAAATCTGCTCTGACATACTGGATTTCTGGCACTTGAGAGCAGACAAAGGTACATGTATGTGTAAATGCCCCATGCTCTTTACTTGGTGTGCATTAAGACAGGCTAATGAGCATTCCCCTAGTACTTCACAATGGAGGGCTCCTATACACCTGTGCAGAGCCTGCTCCAACACACTGGAAATCCAACACATGCTCCAGCAGCCTTCCATGTCACATGTATAAGCATCCCAGAGCATCTCTGCACTGAAAAAAATGGTGGCAGGGCACTTTGAAATAAAACACATTCAATGAATCTTAGTTCAAAGCACCCTGCCTCCATTTTTTTAAGTGTTGGGGATGCACAGGGACACTAATACACCTGACGTGTGGACACTTTTAATTAGCGTGGCTTACTAATTAAAGCACCTGGTACTGCATCCCACATCACATGTAAAAATGCCTGAAGGTACTAAACTTAATGCACATTAAATTATGTTAATACATATGTAGATGTACCCACTGGGTGCCTCTGCACAGTCATGAACGCACCTTTGCTACTGGCATTAAGTTTAGTATCTCTAATATGACCTACTAGATAAAGGCATAGTAGCTGTGCTAATGTGCAGTAGCAAAGGTGAACTTTTTAGTGCATTAGTACAGTTTTTGACATGATGCACTAGTAGAACAGTCCACAGCACCTTAAAGTGTCTTGTGTAGATGCGCCCTCTGACTTCCAAATCAGGACTTGCTAATCTACTTAGGGGAGTTCTGCTAGTGTGAATTTAAACAAATATATTTATACCAGTTTGATTCAGGATGGGCACTTATTCTCAGTTAAGAGGAACCCCTCCTCCCCCCAATTTAGCTTTTGTCTCTTTGCAAATGTTTTACATTCATTTTTAAAAGTCAAATTAAAATAATTTTAAAAGTAGAACTATTCCAGTTTGCTTGAAACAATTTCCCCATGCGGGTCAGCAACTGCGTCCTAAACCTTGCTCAAGTTTGGGAAGAGTTTTAGAATCTGTCCCCTGGTTTTGATCCAGTCACACCCAGAGTTTCTTCTGGTGAGCATCATAAATACAGACTAAGCCATCATATCAGTGTCCTAATTAATATTTTTAAATAAATAATACAAATGCCCCAGACACTTCTGATATAGAATCTTTACAACCCGCTTTATTTTAAGCTAATACTGGGATGCTGCTCATCAAGTCCCAAAGGGCTGTAGACACAGATATTACCTTCATTTCTCTGCAGAAGAGTAACTGATAATTCCATCCCTCAGAGGATATGATAATGCATAGGGAGCTGGAACAGAATAGCAAGGGGCTTAGAAATGTATTTCACCCTGTTCCCACAGAGACAGCTGGCTGAATATATTCTTTTTGAAGGTCTTTCCATTTTATAGGAACTGTCAGGGAAACAATTATTGTAGGTATCAGGAGGACTGATTGTAGGCACGAGCAGATCCAGGGTGGTTGCAGGGGTGCTTTGATTTCCGCTCCACACAAACTTTAAAGCAAGGTGCCTGAAAGGGGCAGAGGCACTCCTAGTCAAGCAGCACTCAGGGAGTCAATTGACATCATGGATCATTATAATCCACCTGATTACTTCTAAGCTCTCCTCACTCCACAGGTGTTAACAACCCTCTCTCCTGTTTGCTTCACAGCCTGGTTTGCTGTGTTTTTTAAGTTTTATATATAACTTAGCAAATCAGGTCACATCCCAATAAAGTTCTATTTGTTTTTGCTCTGATCTTAAGCTGAATAATACAGCCCTAGATCCCTACCATATTAGCAAAGCTTCTTGTTTCTCTTTAACTGGAGAGAATATGTGTTGTGTTAGATGTGTTGATGCACCACAACATCTACACCCCACTTTATATAATCCTAGATCAATCCATGGTTGTGGGCATGAGTGAAGGAGGTGGCTGGATTACTGTGGGACAGTGTGCCCTTCATGAAGTAGTTGGAATTCATAAGGCAAAATGGGAAAAGAGTGTGTTTCTGTCCTGCATAGGGGTTGGTGAGTGCAGAAAGCAGGAAGAGGCCAAACTGACACAGACGTGGGCCCCCAGCCCTAGATCTAAACACACATGAACTGTGAGGAGCTAATGGGCCTATTGAAGATGCAAGGGCTCCATGGCTGGGCACTTGAAAGGCGGGTAGAAAGCTTTCTTTTAAGAAATCAGAGATAGTATATCTAACAGTAAGACCAAAGTGCTGGGAGATAAGACTCATGTGGGCTTAAAGGAGTTGTAGCCAATGATTTAGGTTTCTTTAAATAGAAGAACCCAGGAGCTCATGGGGTGGAAAGAAAAGGATTCCAGTTTAATCTATCACTTTGAGCTGATAGAGACAGGGAGTAATGCAGCCTCAGTCCTAGTAGGAATTCCATTCTCCCCTAGTGTCATTCTCTTATGACATATGTGGTCTGTGAGCCAATGGTGATCCACGGAGAGCAGTTTCCAGCTTTCCTTGTTTCCAGCTGCTTCATTACTAAAAGACAAATGAAAAAGTGCTTTCTTTCCCTCCCTTTCCAGATAAGCAATTCTCCTTGTTGCTGCAAAGATATTATGTGATCATAAATGGGATGGGAGGTTTCCATTGGATAATCTGTCTATTTAGATGTGGTCCCACACTACAGAAATGGCTGAGAATCCCTGCATTACACTCTTAGTGTTATGAATGTATAGAAGATTGCCAGGCCCAGGGCTCTGTGATACAGGAACAAATGCTGAGCATTTGCTTTTAGAGTCAACACAATAGTCTAACTCAGTCTAGCTCCATCCTCTTTCGAACCCCTCATCAGGTAGTTGAAGGGTGCTATTAAATCCCCTCTCAGTCTTCTCTTCTCTAGACTAAATAAGCCCAGTTCCCTCAGTCTTTTCTCATATCCCTCATATTCCTTATATCTTTCTTGTTCCCATTCATCAAATTCTATCATGTCCTTTCATGTCAATCGAATTCTGATCTCGATGGGATAAGATTGTAATCTTTAATAGCTTCTTTATGCTTAAAAATTCAAACAAACAAAGACATTTTTAAAGTATGAGGCATGGGTAGATCTAGGATTTTGAAAAATGTAGTGCAGATGGCGTGCTGCATCATCAAATATAACACAACACCTATTTTTCTAAACTTAAAGAGAAACTAGAAAGTTTACTAATATGCTAGGGACCCAGCACTATATTATTCAATTTATGATCAAAGCAAAACCAAGTATCATTTATTGTAATGACCATCACTATGCTAGATTATAAATTAAGTTTAAAAAACACAACAAACTAGGCAAAACATAGTCAAGCAATATTGTTTCATTCGTCCTGTAGTCATTAGAGCTACATTATGTCCCTTTCAGATTGGTAAACCAAAATCTAGTCTACTTGAACACCTTGACATTGCCTCCAATACTTCACTGTCAGTCATTTCTACACCTGAGTTAATATTTTCACAGCTGAGTTAAGGTTTTTAACTACAGCTAAGAACAGACTGCAGGGCTGTGAAACAGAAGTGAAATATTACCAGGAATAGCTAACAGACAGCAAAACTACAGAAGAAAGGCTAGTTTGAATAGTGGGACATCATTCAAGACCATTAAAAAGGAGACATAGTTGTTAATATCCATGAAGTGAAATCATAAGTAATATGGTAGATTTTTATGTGCCATTAAATTATTTGACTCCTTCAGTGTTGCCTGAATAGAAATGCCACTGTCCCTTCCTGGTTTTAAAGTTTGGGTGCAGCAGGAATCAAAGGAATCAATGTTAAGGCAGTTGCACCACTGCACCATCCCTAGATCCATTCCTGCAATGAGAGGGTATAAATCTCTTATGCCCTGAACACGATAAAATCATTTTAATGGTATTAAATACATGCAAAGAACATATACAACATCACCCATGCTGAATGGAAACACGCTGTAGCATCTGATGCTTTCTCATCAGTTTTCCATGCCCCCAGTTAACATATTTTGGGTTGTCTCTATTAAAAAAAGTGGATCAATCTAACTTGATTTCTTTAGCCAACCACCTGCAAATCTCTCCTATGAGTGAACTTAAAACTACTATCCCCAACAATACTACCTTACGGTTGTATAAATTACTTGAAACTGCAGTTATAATAGCACAACTTAACTGAATTAAGAAAAAAACAGATTAAACTAAATTAGTGTAGCCATGATTTAAACTTTTTTGAATGCACCTATATTTGGAGCTTGCACTGTTGTAACTAAGGAGTAAAAGCCTCCACAAGGTCCATGGTAGTGGAGAATCAGACCCTTAGGATCTGATTTTCCTTTCATTTACCCAGGGTCTACACTGATGTAAGTCTCAGCTTCTGTCAAGTTACTCTTGATTTCTGTGAGTGTAACCAGGAGCAGAATTAGAGCCAGGAATACCTTCTACAGAAATGAACCATCACAAATTTTAATGGGATTTGCAATCAGTTGCTAGCCAGAGGTACTGAATATCTCCTGCATGCTGAGGGAAATACTGGAATGGCCTTACCAGAATAAGAAATAATTGAGAACTTGCTCTGATTTCCATTGCAGGGGATGGCAAAGCTCCTTCAGACAGGACCCTGAGAAGGCAACATATGGGACAGATCATCATCTGGAGCATTTACAGGAGGTATATGGCAGATCAAAAGCAAACCCATTCCCAGCTGGTGATTTTCTTATTTGTATTCACTTGTTAATATTTGCCATTCAGCAATCCACCTTTGAGACTTTCTTGACCTTTCCCTTACTAACTAGAATGTCCTCTCTGTTAATCAATCCATATGAATATGTTCAAATCAGAAATGACATGAGTTTCTATTGTTTTTCTCTTATTGGCTTTGTTACACAC
Source organism: Crocodylus porosus (assembly GCF_001723895.1). Taxonomy (NCBI): domain Eukaryota; kingdom Metazoa; phylum Chordata; order Crocodylia; family Crocodylidae; genus Crocodylus; species Crocodylus porosus. The sequence continues at coordinate 686,862 of NW_017728944.1, forward strand.
AAAGCCTGAACCACTTTGACAATTACAGGCAGAGTTAAAACAGCATGAACATCCGTTTATTTTTATCAGTATAGCTGCTCACACACAGGAAGGGGAACAAACAATACTGGACTAAGGCCCCTTTTTATAAATATAACTGCATTTACTAAAACTTCTTTGGCAAAGCAATTGTACCTCCAAAGTGATACAGTTACAACAGTACAAAAACTATATGCAAACTAAGCCTAATTTTCAACCCCAGATCCTCTCATTGTTATTTCAAGTGCTCGGTTAACATACTTTGGGTTGTCTCTATTAGAAAATAAGGACAGATCTAACTAAAAGCACATAGAGCTGTGCAAAACAGCATCATTTCGTTTTGACTTCTGTTTCACTGTTTTGAAGGGTCAGTGTTTCATTTTGCTGTTTTGCTCGCTCCGTCGAAACTGTTTTGCTGTTTCAACGCTGTTTCGACACATTTTGACATCTTGCCCATAGGCTATAATGGGGAATCACAAAAATACCTATAACTTTGTCATTTCTTGCCTGCTTCAGGTGAAAATTGCAGGTATGGTAGCCCCTTCAGAGGGCATGAAGCCTGCCAAGTTTCCAGGAGATAGGTGCAGGGGTTTTTGTGAAACTGCACCTCAAGCTGTTCAAAGCAAAACTCGTATCACTTGCCAGCAGCGGCAGCCTGCTGTCATCCCACACAGATCTGGAGGCTGCTGCCCCCAGCAGAAGTCTGGCACAGCCCCGCAGTATGCCTGGGGGGAGCGAGTCCCTGGATCTGCCTGCGGAATGACAGCAGGCTGCCAGCTGGAGCCAGTGCCAGCACTGGGTTCTTCCCAGCGCTTGGCACAGGCTGCACTGGGCAGACTTGGGTGCGGGTGCTGGCCCCAGCCAGCAGGATCAGCATGTTGTCATCTGCATGCTCCACAGCCGGTGTGCAAAGATTTAAAAAAAAAAAAAAAAAAGCCCTGCACTCACTGATTCTGGGAGCAGCCTCTGGGTACTTGTGGTAGAACCCCCCCAGGCAGCGGGGGGCAGTGGGAATCACCCCCGCCCCTTCCTGGCACCCATGCGGCAGCTGCCTATGGTGTGGGTGCAGCATGACTCAGCAGGCTGCTGTGTGCTGTCTGGGAGCTGGGGTGGATCCACCTGTCTCTGATCATTCCCCCAACTCTTTTAGGGGCAGGGGGTGAAGGTTCAGGGACCTGAGAACAATTCCCCAGCTCTTTGATCATTCCTGCAGTTCTTCCTGGGGGGTGTGGGCCCCCCGATCTGCACACCAGGTTTCAGTAGGCTGTTGCAGTAGCACTACTGTTTTCCTGGCGCTTGGCATGGGCTATGCCAAGTGACTGCCACTGGTCCCAGCCTGTAGCAGCAGCCTCCTGAAACCCTGCACACAGATCAGGGGCCCACATCCCCTGGGAAGAGCTGGAGGAATTGAACCAGGAGCTAAATGTCAACATCAGAGCAGCAGTCCTTCCCTCCTCTTTTCCCTCCCTCTGCTTAGTTTCTGCTTAGCTGCAAACAATCCTGGCCTCAAAATGTTTTGAAACTTTCAAAGCATTTTGAGTGCCCTCTTTTTGTTTCAAGTGCCCTCATTTCATTTCAAAGCTGTTCTGAAGCCTTTCATTTCATTTTGATTTCGCTGTTTTGAGCTCAAAACTCATTGAAACAAAACACCTGTCAAATTTTTGTACAACCCTAATAGCCTTACCCACGCAAATCTTTAATGTAGATGAATGTAAATTACCTTGAGCTGCATTATGATCAACTCAGTAAAACAATCAGATTAATATAATTAAAAATAGATTAAACTAACCTATTTTAAAAATCATTCAAATTGGTTTAAATGGGTAAACTTACATGTACAATTAATTCAAAAGCAATACATTACAGAGAAGTTTGAGTCAAAGTAAACTACTCCTGGGTGCAGCATCTACACATTCACTTGGGACAGCAGCAATTTGAGCTGGGGAGGAACAGTTTATGCCAGGGTCAGGGGTACAGGGAGGTCAGCTCTGGGTGATAGTCTCAGATAGCCAAGGGGCTGATTGGGATATAAGAATGCTAAAAGTATGGAGCCATGTGGCTCCCTGCTGGCTGAGCTGACCCGGTGCAATTTATAACTGCAATCAGCATATCTACACATGCATTTAATCATTGTTAATTACCCTGCTGTAAGCTACTAAATTAGTTTACTGCAGTCTAATAGCATTGCACATGTAGATGGTGATGCCTTACTTTGCAGCTAATTAGGTCAACTCCACAGTCAAGCATGCATGTAGGTGCAGCCAATGTGTCTATATTAGGGATTAGTGGCTTGACCCTGGGAAGCTTTGAGCTTTGTCAGCTCCTACTGAAGTTAATGGGAAATAGGACCTGAAAGCATTTGATGGTTCCTAGTATAAGATGGCAGGGCCTTGATCTTCAAAGGTATTTAAGTTACTGCCTCCTGGGTATATCTACACATGTATTAATGCACTGTAATTACTGCACATTAAGTTTAGTACCCATAATATTTACTGCATAAATGCACAAATAGCCGATGCTAATGCACAGTAGCATCGGTGCACAGTCTTTTCATGACGCTTAATGCGCAGTACACCAATTCGTTTTTTAGAAAATGATGTTTAAATTAGGCTGGTTTAATCTCTTTTTTAATTATTTTACCAGATGAATCTGATCTTTTTTACTGAGTTGATCATAATGATGAATATGTGAAAGCCACAAGGAAAGACTGGAACAATGGAAAAAAATACTCCAGTCTTTTTGAGAGAGACAGTTTGTTCCCCACCCAGGAGAAAAACATTACATGTCTACTTAATTTCTGGGTAAATGCTTAAAGATTTAAAAAGTGCTTAATTAGGAAATCATAATCCCAACTAACCCAAAAGCAAACCTTACACAACACTCCAGCATTTAATCAACCAGGGGAACTTAGTGCCTCAGGAAATCATTGAGCCAGAACCACAGAAGAAATGTAAAGGATCAGATGTTTATTATGGAGTGCTGGGGCTCTTTGTTTCATGCACAAATTAAACAACTTTGTTATGTATGAAAAATAAAGCATATCCTACCTCAGAATTACAGCACAAACTTTTTGAATAAAGACTGAAGTTTGTGAGAACTTGCAAAAAATCTTATTAGGAGTTAAGCTTAATAATTTAGGAGTTAAATTTATAGAAAAGCAAGTTCTTTTTCAAATACGTTGTGCAGTACCAGACCTTTTCTTTGTCTTCAGTGATCATAATAACAGAATAAAACAGGCTGTCCAAGCCTCCCAAGTAGTTAAAAAATTACTGCAAGCCTATGAATTTGCTACATATGAAGGAAAGCAAGTACAATCTAGGCCGGTGAAGAAGCTGCAAAACTTACGATTATTTGCCCTTGTGTTTCAGGGCAAAAACTGATCAGCTACAGGAGTCAGGCAACTTCTGTGTCTTTAAAGGTGGGTTAGTGACTTAATAAATTTCACCTTTATTTGCAGAGCTAGGTCTATATCACCAACAAGCCAAGCACTAGACTGTACTGGCCTGCTGGCATGCAGCAGCAGTATGGAAATTCTTATGTTTTGTCTTGATAATGAATAGAAAAAATGGGAGCACAAATAGATAGCATTTCCCAGTCATGAAAGATTGGAGCCAGGACTTTGGGGTTCATTGTTTTAATAGATTTTAAGTCACAGAGGATCACTATGGTTATCTAGCCTGATCTACACATCACAACCCTGGGAATTCACCAGTTTTTTTGTTAAGTACAGAACTTCTGCTTGACCTTCTATTTTTGCCAGTCAAATTCTGTACCCCAAACCTGTAGCAGTGTAAGAGGGATTATACTGGCAAACCTTGTTCTTGTATGGGAAGACCAGCTCTAGGCGTTGGAGGCTTTCCACATATAGTTATAGCAATATACTCTACTACCAAAATGCTCCTAGCATGGGCAGAACTCATACTGACAAAACTGCACATTTGCTGACAGTTTGTTCCAGCCCCATCCATGAAACCCGCAAGTAAAATAAGTTAACCTAGCAAAACTTTGGCTGATATAACAGCATTTATACAAGGAACTGTTGCCAGCACAGATCTGTTGTTTACAAATCTCACCCTGACCAACAGAATTATGCTGGTAGCACAGAAGTTATTTCATTAAGCTATGTGTCCTATAGCTCAGGGGTGCTCAGCCTCTGGCCCACAGCTCAGATCTCACCTGCAGGGCCATGTCATCCAGCCCATGGGCCTCCCCAGGGGTCTGGAAATGTGGTGCTGGGGGAGCCGTGGCAACATTAATTGCCTTAGTTTTGAGGGAGTCCCACAGACTGGATGACATGGTTCTACATGCCAGATGGCACCAACACTTGGGATTGCTCCTTGGTTGTATTTGGCGAGCAGGTCTGAGCCAATATGTAGGGTTGCACCATGGCTAGATCCAGTGCATAGGGTTGAGCTGGTGCATTGGATTGCATCCACAGACCAACACTGCATGCTGCCTCCCTGCTGGATCTGGTCCATGGATTAACCCAGCTTGTCAGCTCCGACCTGTGGACCAGCCTTTCATCACTCATCTGGCCCATGGGACCAGATGTTTGAGTACTGCTTCTCTAGCTTGCTGTTCTTCCTGGTCCTATATAGCTCCCTCTTATGGCTGCCCAGGGAGGGTGGGGGAGAGTTGGATAAGGCCTAACTTGTGGCCTTTTGGACAGAGTATTGTGCTGAGAACTCAGAGATGCATAAACTTTTGTTTGTGGGGAGAGGGCATAACCTGGATTCCTGCTTCCTAGGCAAAGTACCTTAATCCCCTAGGTTAGTGGTTCCCAAACTTGCACACCACCAATTTAAAATGTCACAGCCTTAAGCAGCACCAGCAAATATTTGTCATATAAACTAATTCTAATAAATCTGGTAATGCTTATCACTGATAGGTTGTTTGTGTACCACTGGTGGTACCCGTACCACAGATTGGGCAATGCTGTCCTAGGCTATCAGGCTAAAACATAGGATGGCGTCCTCCCCTTGTCCCCTAGGTGACACGTAGCAGGAGTACAGGGGGGAAGGGGAGGATGTGCCCTGCCCCCCACCCTGAGATTGGCTGCCACCAAAGTTGCCACTGGCTTCTGCAGGTGGTTACCGCTCGCCACCCACCTACCCCCTTGCTGCCGACACCGCCGCCAGCATCTGCGGGTGGTTCCTGCTTGCCACTCACTACCCCTGACACCGCCACCAGCATCTGCAGATGGTCCTTGCTCATTGTTTGCCACTACTGACACCGCTGCTGACATCTGTGAGCGGTCCCCACTCCCAGCTCGCCACACCCTTCCCCACTTCCAACACTGCCGCCGGCATCTACAAGCAGTCCCCGTTCATTGCTGACTACAAATGGTGTCCCTCCAGTCTCAGAAGCCACCAGTTCATGCCTTGTCCTGTTTTTGCCTGGGACTTGCACTCCGGTACGTGGCTTCACATGTGTGTATGCGTCTGGCCAGAGTATAGCCTCCTGCAGATAGATGCTCACTAGCTGTGTGCCACTTAAGCATGAAATAGGATTGCAAACTGTGTGTAAGTGCTGAAAACATCAATTATGCAGCCAGATAAATGCCATTTGGACCCATAAAGTGAAACAGAACTCTGTCCTAAGAGCATATCTTTGTGGTTACCTTAATTCATATTGGAAGTGGACTAAGATAAACTGTACAAAGACACACTTTGGGCTTGTTGGTCCAGGGAAATCATTCAGATTAAGGTGGGTGTGAACTGAAGGTGGGGCAGCTATTCCTAATTAAAGAGCCCTGTACTACCTATTAATATGGAATAGGAGTGTCCACGTGGAAAGTTAGTGTGAAAGAACTATCGCAGAATAGTTATTTATATGCAGGGTATTTCTGCATGTGGATAAGCCTTAAACACAGTCTCATTAAAAATGGTCTTGAAAATGTAAAACACTGCACTGAGCAATGGTAGTATTAACAAGGTTCATTCTGTGTAAAATGGTATGATCTTGCATGATTTGCATATTCAAGAATCCGAGATTTTTTTTAAGGCTATCTTTAAAGGTCCTGATTCTCAGAGGAAAGATGATCAACATTTTCTAAAAAGTAGTCTTTAAGCTTCCTCAGGTTGTGCATCCTGTTTCTAGTTCCTTTAGTAACACGGGCAAATGTACTTTAATCAAAGTATTAGCTGCCCAAGGTATTCAGGATCAGGCCCAAGATATTCCGGGCTGGATTCTGATATCTTTACTGATGTGGGGTAGCATCTTACTGAATATCTAGATTGACTTTATTAAAACTATTTGTGGAGTATGCAGTTTTTCAAAATGAGTAAGTATCAGCTCTCAGGGACAAATTATGACTCATCAATGACTAAGTAACAAGTTGGAACCTCTGAATTTCTGATGAGTAACAGGGTGTGTAACAAGGTTATCAAGCCTTTTCTTTAATGGCAAACTGAAGAGACAGGATTTAGAGAACCATATTAACAGCAGTGAAATAGTGCAATTTACTATGATAGAGCAACAAATTATCAGCATAGGAAATAGTTGTTTTCTCTGATAAATTCACTAGCACATTTGCGGTAAATATGTGGCGCATCTGAGAATTGTCCATGCAAATCTCCTAAGACAGAAGAGAAGAGGTTTGGGGGGTTTTTTAGTTTCCCTTTAGTTTTTTTTTTTAAAAAGCATTTTTTTTTCTAATGTGAGCATGTGTGAAAAGATTTTTAGCAGTTTAGATAATCTCCTGGTGATCTCCAGGGGATTTATTTTTTTCTTTCCTTTTTATATCTTACTTTAATTCTACAGTTCTCATCCATTAGGAGGAAAACATTGACCATTATGACCATATTCTTCCTTGTGCCACTACACTGAAATCAGGCTCCTAGGAATTAAGTTAGTGCAGCATGTTTTATTCTCCGTTCTGAAAAAAATATTGGATACAGGACTTTTTACAGCATATTTTAAATTTTACATTACAGGGCCTGTTTTGATTTCTGTAGCATGTGGAGTGTTCTGAGATGTGTGAATGCTCCTTATTGTAAAAATGGAGGGCCAGATTTCTGTTTCCAAGGAGGTTTAGAAATGCTGTACTCTGCATGCACGCATGTGTGTGTATGTGTGACAGAGAGTGCAAGTGGGAGTGAGAGAGAGAGAGAGAGATGAATTTAGTCCTAAGTTTCATGATTCTATACAAAACTGTTCCTCCAGGCAGATTTTGATACGTGGGATTTTTTAAACAAAGTGATGATTGGGATTGCCAGTATTTGTCATTTAGGGGTTTCCCTGGGAAGGGACATCATTTGTTCCTTTAAGGTGGAGAGGGGTGGTACTGTGAGGACTGATGGGTTGAAGAGCTCAACCATAGACTAGGAAGTAGTAAAGACACAAGTTCATCTGTCCAACCAGAAACATCTCAAGCAGGGTTCTGAGCTGCCTTGAGATCTGTTGAAGGATGCCACACAACTTTAGCAGTGTTAGGTGTACAAACATGAATCACAAGATAAACCCAGAGCTTTCAAATAGGTATCCATAGTGTTAAAAACATCCTGACGTGTTATAAGCTTTTAGGGCTTCTATACATGTGCAGGGAGCCGGCTCCCATGGACTGGAAATCCAGCATGTCAGAGCAGACTCAAGTAATCGAGTCTGCTGGAGCACAGAAATTAACACACTCCAGCAGACTCTACTGTCATGTGTATCAGCATCTCCACGCTGAAAAATGGCAGCAGGATACTTAGAACTAAACCTTGTTCAATAAGCTTTAGTTCAAAGTGCCCTGCTGCCATTTTTCAGCACAGGCAGGCTGATGCACATGACACTGAGGTGCTGTTAATTAGCATGGCTCACTAATTAAAGTGCCCTACCATGCCTCCTGGAGCAGGTGTAAAAATGCCCTTAGAGTTCTTTGCACAGAAGAATTGCTCTATTATTTTCTGTAGTCAAAAAACAAGTGGAAAAAAAAGAGCTGGCATTTTTTGAGGGATGCTTTAAGTCTATCCAGGGGTACCTTAAGTCTAACAAGGTTGAGAACCACTGATTAGAAACTCCTAAAGCACAAGGGCTTCTGTACCTCTATGCCTGGCAAGTTTCTCCTGTGTTTTGCCCCATACAGGGAAAGATTCAAGGGAGGGTGCAGTGGTAGAGATGAACCCTTCTTTGATTCCTGCTCCACCCAGATTCTAGCTAAAAACCTTAACTCAGGTGTGGCAATATGAATTCAGGTGTAGAAATGACTGACAGTGAAATAGTGGAGGCCACTCAAGAAGGCTAGTTTTGGTTTATGGACTAGAACTAGAGACCTACATTCGACTGTGATGATGACTGCAGGACTAATGGCATAATGGTGGGCACGTCTACACATGCATTAATATGCTGTGGTTACTGCACATTAAGTTTAGCACCTGTAATAACAGGTACTAAATGAGCAGTAACCAGTGCTACTGTGCAGTAGCACCAGCGCACACCTTTTAAGTGATGCTAATGCATAGTAGACTGATTCTACTGCACATTAGCGCAACAGCACGGTTTTCACTGTGACGCACTAATGCACAATAGAATTAGTCTACTGTGCATTTAACGGCCCAATGGTTATGCCAAAGCTCCTGCTGGAAGCAAAGCCAGAGGTTCCTGGCTAGACGGTCTTGCCCCTCTGTACAGGGTCAGACCAACTGCCATATTTGGGGCCAGGAAGGGTTTTTACCCCATGATCAGATTGGTATGGGCTTGGGGGTTGCCTTCCTCTGTAGAGGGAGGAGGGCCTCGGCCTCTATCCAGGATCTCTTGAGTTTATATTGACAACATTTTGTAGAAGCAGGGTGTTGGCTGCTGTGGTTCCCCTGCTTTACCTGTGACAGGTTTGGGGGTTAGGTCTGTGTTGTGTCACGGCTCACATAGATTTTTTAGATAATAGTTTGTATGGGTTGGTTTGGCTCTGGCTGATCCTGCCTCAGGCAGGAGGTTGGACTAGATCAGTGTTTCTAAACCCATGGGTCACAACCCAAAAGTGAGTCACAAGACTATATGAAAGGGTCGTGAATAAACTTTAAAAATGGACTCTTCTTTAACTGTGGGAAACTGTGGCTTTTCTCTTGCAGGCTGGCAGAGGTCCGGCCTGCCAGGGGCTGCTTGGAGTCCTCCCCTGCCCCACACACTGGGGGGGCTGGGGGTGGGGGCAATGAGGGGCATTGGGTTGAGACTGGCCATTGATGTTTATAGATGGGTCCTGGTTAGGGTAGCCATCACTGGCGATCCACATGCATGTGCACTCCCTGCAAAAAGGCGCTGCTGACATTGCAGTCGGTCGTCCAGCTGCCCGCCTTGCTGCCGGTGTCTGTGTGCGGTCCGCAATTGCCCCTGGCCGCTGCTGGCAGTATCCGCAGGTGGTCGCTGACTGCTGGCCAGTGCTTGCCACCCCCCACGGGGAGGGGGTACGTGATGCTTATGATGGCCATCATAGAGGACACTCTGTCCTGTTTTCTGCTGGTCTCTCCTCTATTGATACGAAACCCCACACCTTTATGCCCTCTATGTTTCTCCTCCAGAGGGCATAAAGGCATGGGGTTTGGTATGAGGTCCCTTCAAGCCCAGTCCTGGTGCAGAAACTATTGAGAAGCGCTGGACTAGATGACCGGCCCCGCTTCTCCGTGCCTCGACACTATCTTAGGACTCCTTGTCACCCCGGTCCTTGCGGGGTTGTGTGGAAACCCTCCCGGCCTGGGCCAGGCGGCGCAGTGCAGTAGCGCCCTTCGCTGGTGCGTTGGTCTCAAGCCGGAGCGCGCGTTGCTCTGGACCCGGGGAGCAACTCGGGGCGCGCCGGGCGCCGCCCG
>NW_017728944.1:696821-706507 GCF_001723895.1 Crocodylus porosus
GCGGCCCGGCGCGGCCTGCGCAGAACGGCGAGTTTCCGCTCGGCAGCTCCCAGCCCACAAGCCCCTCGCAGCGGTGGAGGGGGGAGGTCAGCGGGAGGGAGAGCGAGCGAGAGAAAACAATTTTCTGTTTGCCAGATCTGCCCCAGCTCTTCAGAGACAGTGAGCTGCCAGAGAGAGAGAGACATCAAAGCCGCCCAGCGCCGAGAACACCACAGCCCGGGAAGGGGCAGGGCGGAGCGGGGCTGTGCCTGGGCTCGAGGGACCTGTTCCAAGAGTGGGCAAGGGGGCGGATGTGGGGGCGCTCAGCACCCCTCTCCAAAGAAGCGGGTGTCCGTGCCTGCCCTGCGGCCGCTTTCCTCACCTCCTTGAGTAACGTCTTACGTGCAGCTGCGTAAGGCACTTTTTCACATATTTGCAACCCATCTGCATGTGCGAAAGAAAGACAGAGAGAAGAAAAAGGAAGGAAGGAGAGAAAGAAAGAAATGAAGGAGAAAAGAAGGAAGGAAGGAAAAAGAAAAGGAAGGAAAAGAAAGAAAAATTTAGCACTCTCAAGAGTTGTCAGCTTGACAGCCCTGGTAGATGAAGGATACTCTTCATCCAGTTTCCCAGCTCATTGCTTGTCAAAATGAGAGCTTTCTCTGGGGTCTACATAAGGGACTTTTGGGGGGCCAATACATCTCCATGGTCAGCTGTTGACCTTGCCACTGAGACTGCCAATTATTATTCCTGTTGGTAGTATAGAAATAATTGTATCAATTATATAAATGTTACTTATTTCTATATTTATTGTGTTACCCTAGTTCTTAGGAGACCTTTGTGTGAAACCAGGCTCTGCTATACTAACTAATGCCCAACAGACAATAAAAGGTTGGTCCCTATTCCAAAGCACTTACATTTAAAGTACAAGCTGACAGTCTAGTGCTAAGCATAATGTATGGGAGTGTGCGAGAAAGGAGGGAGATGAGGGCAAACATTTCATAGAGGAAGGCAGCCATGAGGACATGGATTGTTTCTTGGAGGATGTTCCAAACACACATGAACTTTTAGGCATAAAAATGGTACTGGGCAGTGTGGGCTAAAGGATAGTTAAGGGTAGCATCACTAGCAGAGCAGAGGGCATAAAAGTGCTAAGTAATTTAGACTTAGAACTATTTTACAAGTGGAAATTAACTTGCATAGCTATAGCAGAATAGTTACGGCAATTATAGGCCTGTGAGCCTAATAAGAGAGAGAGATTACTATAGCAATAGCTGCAGTCATTCCAGAACTCTTATTAAGAACACTGCATTCCAAAATCGGAGTGACTTTATTTCAGAATAACTACTCGGCTTCAGAAACAAGACAATTATTCCACAAACTCCCTTTCATTCTGGAATGGAGTGATCATTAAGAGGCAACCTCCTTCATGGAATGGGCATATGAACAGAGGGGCAACCCTCAGGCCATAAACCTGGAGGAAAGTGCATTGTGATGATAACTGTACACAGATGAGCAGGCAGCCCAAAGTCTTAAAAACAACTAGGCTGTGCATGGAAAGGTAAGCATTTGAAATTGTGAGCAAACTGGCCCTGACTCACCCAGACGTACATTTTCCACTGTCAGAGTAGGGCTAGGCTTGTATCATGTGCTTTAGCCTGAGGTCAGGCACACATCAGCAGGGAAACTGCAGCTTTACTGAGAAAAGGGAAGTTTGAACACATGGTACAGTCCCTTGAAGTGAGATAAATCTGCTATAGCTAACCACTTCTTCCTCAGTTGCAAAGAGGCCCATCCCTTGAGGACTTCAGGCCAGGGCAGGGTAATTCCTTCTTGTAATAGCCATTTACTTGTACATTTACTAGCTGTCCAAAGGCAGCTGCATCCAGACTTTCACTTCAAGGTTCCATGTCTTGGGGCAGCCTCTCACTGTGTTGTTGACCTAAATGTACAAGTGCAAGCTAAATTGATGCAGCAAGTTTGAACAAGGAAAAGAATGTCCTGTTCAGTTTATTAAACTGCCCCCGACAAGGGGATGTCCCTTGTTTATGGAGATAATCCCCCATTCTCCTTTTCTGGGGGAAAATAAGCAGCAGAAAAATGATTTCGTAGCACATGGTGTATAGGAGCTCTTAGTTCCCTAGTATGATAAGGCAACAAGATAAGTAGGTTGGTAAAATGAAAAGTGGTTACAAAATGTAGGGGTCTCAGTTCAACATGCGAAGGAAAATGAGACTGTCATTAAAAAGTCACTTAAAATATTCCCCTCTGTAAAAAAGAGAAATGTTATACCACAAACAAATTTGTTACATTCCTGTGTGTGATGATAATACACTATATTCGTTGTCTTTATTGTCTGGAATGACTCAGAAGCACCAAGGCAAATGTAGCCTACTGTATCTTTTGATTCAAGTGGTTAAAGTAAAAGGAAGGCATTTCAGATATTTTGGCCACTACCTTATTTTCTTTAGAAGCCAGTAACAACATGGTTTCCTTATGAAGTCAATAATGACATCATTGTTTCCTTTCAAATACATTCATGATATTGTTTAATGAATAATAGCTTGCACATAGTGTTTTTCATGCAAACTGCTCAAAGGACTTTGCAAAAAGGAATTGGTCTTTTACAGAATGGGAAAATGATGCATAAGGGGAGGAAGTGACTGACCCAAAGTCAAAGTTGGCAGCAAAGTAAAGTCTAGAACAGGGGTAGACAACCCCTGGCACAGGTGCCAGCATGTGGTACACAAAGGCATTTTGTTGGGTACATATACCTCAGAGTGGACAGCAGAGAAAGAGCCGGGGTGCACTGCCACTATAAGGATCAGGCCCTTTGCAGCTCCCCCATCATCCGCCCTTGGCACACCAACATCTTACAAGTTGAGGTTGGAGGTGTTTTTGGCACTCTGCCCAAAAACGTTGCCGACACCTGGTCTAGAACCTATATATCCTGGTTATTGGTGCCTTGCACAATTATCTGAATAAGCTGTGAGCACTCTTCTGTGTCTGAATAATACAAGACCTGTCCCATGAGACATCAGGCATACAGGTAAACCTGCTAATAAAACCTGAACACTAATCTAGAGGTCTAGTCTAATGTGCAGTTGCCTTCTAACTTATCAGGAAGATATCATGTAAAAGTGTATGTGGTCCTATAAAATCTGGCATCTTGTTGGTAATGTTTTATTTGTTTAGGGCAGAGAAAAAGACCAAGATAAAGAGCAGAATTGTTTCTTGGGGGTGTGGTTAATGCAAAATAGGGGCAAAGTACTTAGCTTTTCCTTTTAAAACACTATATTACAAACATAGCAGACGTTCCTGTTCAAACAGAAACTTTGGCTTTTCTGACAAGAGTTCAGGGGCCCAGCTTTCCCTCTGCAGGATAGTAGGAGCTCTTGAGGCTTTAGTTGGGATTCCCTGAGTCCTGCTCTCTGGAGACCTATATAACATAGAACAATTTTAAAACTACCGTGCATTGAAGATCTCAACACATTTTACAATGGTAACACCCCATATTCTTATTCTCTGGGTCAAGGAAATCTCAGGATTATGACACCCCAGTTGTGTCTTACTTTGGGGATGGGTTAATTATTGCCAGGAAACAAAGGCACTTTTGCAGGGAGAGAGGGAAAAATTGATTTAAAATGATATCTTTTAAGAGCCGTCCACATGTTGGCCAAACTGGTACATAAGCCTGACCAGGACAGAAAGTCAGAAGCTCAGAGCTGTCCAATTAGGACAGTCTGAATATGGGAGATTTAAAAAAAAAATGAGTAAGATTCAAATTGTCACATTGAAAGAGGGGGTCAAATAATGGTCTACTACAAGTAATACATAGAGGGCCCAGGTGACACAGGCACTGTACAGGCATAGAATAATAGCCAGTTCCTGTTATGAAGGGCTAGCAGCCTAAATAGATAAGAAGGAAAAGGGGACAAAGTACCATGATTTGCCCAGTGTCTTGTAATTGGTTGATGGCAGAGCTGGGACCAGAGCCCACTTCTCTCAATTCACAGTAGGATCTAAAATAAGGGGTTTGAAGGAAATGCTAGTAGGCAAAATTTTAAGGGAAGTCACATTAGCTTTTTTCAGCTTCAGTAACATGTATATTCTCCTATTTGTGATATCACTTATTTATGGTGAAGAACAGGAACTATATTGCCAGATCTTGATGGGAGGAAAGAAAATGCAGATCTAAACTGAGGAAGGAACTTTTTAGAGATGGAGCAAGAGGGATACATTGATTGTGGGAGGAGCAGAACATCCCTGTGTGCAACACTAGCTGTCATGCCCATCTCTAGCAGATGGCCCTTACCAAGGAGGGGAAGCTAGGTTCTGCTGCCAGCTAGTGGATTTGCTTCCTTAGCTCAAGTGATAAGAGGCTCGTGCTTTGATGGCACAGTTCCTGAAGTCTGTCACTGATGGTTACTCAGGGAAAGGTTATTACTTTTCCCTTTACATTCACTTCACCTTACAACCTGCCTTTGTGGAAGGAGGCAAAACCTCAGACAGAGCAAATTACTTTGAAGAAATGTCTTTATTATAGAGAGGCATAGATTTGCTTTCCCCTGTGTAGACGAGACCTGCCTTGCTTGGAATCAGATGGGTAATGATTCTTACTCCTGCCACTTTCATGTGCTAGTTTCACTGGCCCCATTTCCCCACAGAGGCAGGACCTGAAGGCAATATTAGGTATAAGGAAGGGCTTTAATTCCTAGAAGAAGCTATGAGAGAGAACTATGATATCATGTAGATATGTGAGTCTATTGCCAGTCAGTCAAACACAGGAAGCCCAACACATTCTTACCTTGACAGTTTGCTTATGTACTTCAGGTACTAGTTAAGCTTGACTTAAATGTCTTTTGTCTAGTCCAGAAAAGGTTTAAAACTCTTTTGAAGCACTTGCTGTAACAAAGTTTAAGGTGATTTGATCCTTGTACAGGGCTTTTCCCACCCTGTTTTTCTATTATGACCAATGGGGGTTTTTTTTAAATAAAGTAGCTATAGCATGAACAACCTGAAAAGTATGTTAATGTGCAGCTGAACTCTGAAAATATGATTTTGCAGGGTGTTGTGCTCATTTTACCTCAAAAGTTCTCATATCACAGCCACTCCCTCAACAAGTAAAAGAAAGTGTCTTTCAAATACCAGTGAAACACGAAGTGAGTTCTGAAAGTCCAGCTGAGTGTGAGATCACCCGTAAGACTCTTGACACTCAGGACAAAGTTAACAATTATGTGCATGATGCGTGCGCCAGAGAAGGATCCAACTTCTCTTAGAGTATTAATCTCTGTCATGCTAGCAATCGTAACAGTTTTTATAAGTCAAGCCAGCAGTTATGATTTAGATACACAAGAGGCTCAGTTCTTTTGCATCTGTATGTGTTTTACAGAGCCTCTTCCCTAAACACAGCCACACAGTGGGCGTGTAGTCTACATGTGTGCTTTAATGTGCATTAGCCTATTTTCATGTTCATTAAAGCATCACAAAAAATCTGTGCACTTTTGCTAATACACATTAAACTAGAATAATGCGCTTTTTCCTAGTACCTCGCAATGAAAGTACTAAATTTAATGCACATTAGCAAAAGCGCATTAAGGAATGTGTAGACATGCCCATTGTGAAACACCTGTTGGGGAAATACTAAAGGGACAATATAAATTTGGTAGCTTTAGCTCTTAGTTTTCACAGTTACAGCTTTGCGCTACTTTTGCTCAAGATGCAGGCATGCTCTTTCCTTTCTGACCTATCCTTTCCTCACCATAGGGATTAGTTATGTAAATTGGGATTTAATCCCATGAAGGCAAATTTCAGTTCAAGTCCAAGTGCCTGTTAGCATGGCCAACTGGAACCAAGACCATCAGGGGACAGAGGATGTTTAGCATTTTGTCCTATAGCCTAAAACAACCTTAAGCCACAAGTGTCTCCTTCAGGTTATAAAGGCAATCGGCCAGATTTTTTTTCTTTTAAACAAGTTATAACACAATAGATAAAAGAAAAAAAAAGGTGGAGGGAGGGAACCCTCCTAGAAAAGTGAGCTAAGGCTCAGTGAATTTCCAGCAATGTGGTGAACGTATTGTCTGCCCCTGTAACTCTCAAAGGAATGTAATAAAAGGAAGACAGCAGCCCAGCAGGCAACTTCTAGGGGAGCCGTCTGCCTTCCAGCCCCTTGATGTAATGCTTGAACAGGTGCAATATAAAGGATGCTAAACTGGTGATTATTAGGGCTGTTGGAATGGGTTTCCTTTTTGCTGTCTGATGTGAAGATTTTTTTAAGGCACTGTATTAAGGATATATAGATCACTTACTCCACTGGAAAAACCATATTTGACGAGAAAAAGAAGAGCTGCCAGTCTACTTGCTATTTGTCATGATTATCCTCTTATTTACGCTACTGTAAAACAGGAATAATTGTATTGAAATCAGTGGAGGGATATACACCCATAAGAGGAGGAGAACCAGAACCACTATTATATTTCTGCTGAAATACTGGCAGTTCCACTGACTGACTCCAGAGCAAAGATCTGAACTCTTGGCCACTCACATTTGTATAACTGGCCTCAAAGATTTTGACATGTCTGCCTTTGTGGGAATTCAGAGGGGCTTTTCTTCTGCTCAGGAGTTTCTGCACTTCCAAGATTATCTGTACTTAAGGCTTGGAAGCCACACAAAGAATCAGAGAAAAGATTTCATGCGGTTCAGTGACTTCATGGTTAAACGTCCCAGTCAAGATACAACGTTCTCTTCTTCAGCTATAATGTACATTATTTCTTTTTCACAACAACAAGGGTTTACATGAATGGAACTTGGAAATATTAATGCAAACTACCCAACCTTAAAAGTGTCTTTTTATTGACTGTGTGCTTTTTCATTCCATTACCCAAGCTAATCTGGGTCATAACTTGTACTACTATAATAGTTATGGAATTTAATTCTGAGGGCTCCTCTAGGCACCATCTAACTCTTTGCAAAACTGTTCCCTGAACTAAGTTATATTACTTTGCACACTCCGCCTTTTAGTGCTCTGCTTTCTGTTACAGACAGGGTTGTCAATTGGGTAAGTCACTGGGAAGAGAATCAAGAGATCTGTTTCATAGGTGACTGGGGGGTGGGGAATGGAGAGACACATGCCCCACTGACAGGGCTGTCCCTGCCACCTACACTTCTGTTGGCTTCTGTGGTGCTTGCCAGCCCCATCTCCACTGCTGACACTGGCTTCTGTGGGTGCCCCCCCAGACTCAGGAGGCAGTAGTCACCCATGCCTGGTTTCATCCCTAGCTCCCACCAGCTGTAAAACTTTAGGCCAGCTATTTCTGTTGCTGTTCTTCAGGTTCCCTCCTCACTCTTTTTCTTTTTACTTTAAGAACATCAGGGCAATGACTACATCCCACTACATGACTGTATACAATGCACTAGTCTTCATGTGCACCTCTAGCTGCTCATGCAATATGGTAACCTAATCCCATGTAGTTTCGCTTCTTATGCAGGGTCTTCATAACATCCTTGTGCACAACCTAAGTTATTAAAGTTTAAAAGTGCACAAGGACTTTATGAAGACCCTGTACTATGACGCTTTCTGATCTGCTGTTTAGGTTTGATCTGTAACATATCTGTCCCAGTGGGTGCATCTGCACAAGGTGCTAACTGCGCAATAGCCTAATAACACTGCACAGTAGTGCATCACAGCATGAAAAGTGCTAATACGCTACTGCACGATATTGTTAGGCTACTGTGCAGTAGTGTCACCAAAAAGGTGTTCACTGGTGCTACTCTGCAGTAATGCTGGTTTCTGCACATTTATTTAGTACTTGGTTATACAAGTACTAAATTAAATGTGCAGTAACCACTGTGATTAATGAATGTGTAGACATGCCCAGTGCTACTCAAAGGGCCATTTTTCTCCCCATTACTTTGGAAAGATACCTTAGCTAAACATGTGCCCATAGGTTTAAAAGTTGTGGGTTGTAGCCGTGTTGGTCTAAGGCAGGGGCAGACAATTATTTCAGGCAGAGGGCCGCTCACTGAGTTTTGGCAAGCCATTGAGGGCCACATAACAGGCAGATAAATATTAGTTTTTTAAATTTTTTAGGGGCCCTGTAGGCCGGATAGAATGGCCTGGCAAGCCACATTCAGCCCCCAGGCCACATTTTGCCCACCCCTGGTCTAAGGACATATGCAGACAAGGTTCTTTGGGTAAATATGGGCATGTCTACACATCACCCTACAGTGACGTACCACTCCGCTATGTCACTGTATGGAGCACTATGGCAATGTAGCCATCATGTGGGTCTACATGTGACCAGCAGCTACATCACTGTAGCGGCATACTCCTCCATTTTAGTGCACTGCTATGGCAACATAGTGGCAAAACCTAACCACATGTTGTGCACATGGTGCAGTACAGGCAGTTACTGTGCCATGCTTTAGCACTTCCAAAAGAAAATGCTAAAGCATGGCGCCACAACAACATTACCGTAGAGCAACATGTAGACATGCACAGTGATATCGTTTATTAGACTAGCTAAATAGTTGGAAAAATTGTTCTTTGCAAGCTTTTGGGCACAAACACCTTTCTTCAGGCATAGGGAAGTCTGATGGCATGTTGTGTTCTCCCGAATGGAACAGAAGCCAATATGCAGAAATATGGGTCTGTATTTGGCATATTGGTTTCTATTCTATCCAGAACACTGTCAGACTCTCCCTAAGCCTGAAGAAAAGTGTGCATGCCTGAAAGCTTGCGAAGAACAATTTTTTCTGACTATTTAGTTGGTGTAGTAAAAAGGTATCACATTTACCCAAAGGACCTTGTCTGCAATAGGGTTAAAAATTTTCTACTCTTTTAGAGCCGGTGTCCAAAACATGCCAGACGGTGGCGCTGGCAGAACCCCTATCTGTCAAAAAGGAATTGTATAGATAATAGGATTTGGGGAATGGTCCTAACTGATTGCTCCGGAGATATCCATGTTGACTGGGGTGGGCAAGCATCCAGAGTTTTGCACACACGGGTGCGCATTTGGATTTCTGATCACTTTATTTGGGGAGAGGAGGGCAAAAAGCAAAAGGAGCGGGTGGCGGCTGGAGAGCGGGGGGGGGGAGAAGGAAAAAAAAATCTAACAAAAAATGCTCCCTACCCAGCCGGGCTGCAATCCCTGAACCTAAGATTTTACGAGAGCATGCAAACTACGCAGCCATGATTGCTGTGTAGACTGGAGACAGGGGAGCTTGCATGTACGTGTGTGCGTGTGCCTGTGTGCATGCGAGAGAGAGAGAGCGCGAGCGAGCGAGCGAGAGAGAGTACGTGTAGATGGGAATGTGCCACCCTCCAGCCCCTGAGCCCGGGCGAGCTCCGGCTCTGCTGATTGTCTCCTAGCAGTAACAATGTGGGTTTACGCCGGGGGTCCCGGACCCTTGTCTCCGCCCGTGGAAACCGTGTGAAAGGCAGGTTGCAAAAAAGAAAAAGGAAAGAAAGAAAGAAAAAACCAGGGGGGAAGAAAGGAGGTCAGAGGAGGAGGAGTGTCTGCCGGAGGAGGGGGGGTGGGGAAAAGGAAACCCTCATGGAAGTATGAAGGAGATGGTGGGAGGCTGCTGTGTCTGTTCTGATGAGAGGGGCTGGGCGGAGAACCCGCTGGTGTACTGCGATGGACACGGGTGTAACGTGGCCGTGCATCAAGGTAAGCGATCGGCAGCAGCAGGAAGAAAACAACAAGCCG
>NW_017728944.1:706753-752805 GCF_001723895.1 Crocodylus porosus
CGCGGCGGCTCCTGCGCTGCGATGTCGCCCGCCTGGGCTCCGGGGGGCCCGGCCAGACAGCGCTGACCTCTGGCAGCTCCTCCCGCTTCCTTCCGGGCTGCTGCCGGCTCCCGCGAGCTGCCCCGGCCCGGGGCGCTGGGGCGGCTGCGGGGGGGAGAAGGCGGCTCTTGGCAGGCAGGGGCAGGGGCTGCGCTGGCAGATGGTTAACGTGGGGCAGGAGGCGGAGGAGGGGTGAAGCCAGCTCTCCTGGCCAGGGCTGGTGCTGCTCCCGGCCGCACATGGCTGCGGGCACTCGCCCCCCCGGGCCGCATCCTCCGAGGCGGGGAGGAAACAACCCCCCTCGCCTCCCCCCACCTCCCTCGAGATAAGGATCATTTGCATGTTTAAATCACTTCGCACTCGCGCAGCGGGCTTGGACCGGAAAGTTTGCGCCGTCAGATCTCGGAAGCAGCCGAGTGCGTGTGCACGTGTGTGTGTGCGTGCGCGTGTACGCCTATCCATGTGTGCATGTGTCTGTGTTTGTGTGTATACGGGTGCATATGTACCGGTGTATATATTTGGGTATACACGTGTGTACGTATATAGGTATATATGTGTGTGTCTCCATGTACATGTGCCTATGCATGAGTATATGTGTGTATGTTTTATGTATGTGTACCTGTGTATATATTTGTGTATACATGTGAGTATATGTGTGCATGTGTGTATACATGTATGTATGTGTGAGTGTATGGGCACATGTGCCTATACATGAGTATATGTGTGTATGCATGTGTGTATTTGCATACATGTGTGCGTACATGTGAATGTGTGTATGTGTATATATGTGTGCACATGCATGCACATGTGTATGTGTGTATATATGTGCGTATATGCAGGTGTATATATGTGTGTATGCATGTGTGTATGTATATGTATGTGTATGCTTGTGTGTGTGTGTATGTGTGTGTGCATGCAAGCACATTTGCTTTGGTTTAGTTTAAATCCAGCAGAAGGAAAGAGGCTGCAAAACTGAGGAAGTGCTTGCTTGATAAGGTTAAGCAAAAAGCATCTTGTCTCATCTGGTATCTGTCAGGTTTTGGATCTATCCCGATCATGTCCATATGCCAGTATTTATCTATCCTTTTTCTGTAGGCAACCCCCTGCCCATATCACCAGGCAAAGCCAGGTGTGTATGTGTGCGCACGCACGCGTGCCCTTCCCTCAACTTTAATAATATGCTGCGTTGCTTTGAGTTTGGAGGTTGGGCTTTCTCCTGAGATGCATGTGGTTGTCACATCCAGGCTCACACCTGTAATAAGAGCTAATTTGCAACCAGGTGAGCAAAGGGGAGTTAAACGGAGGATGCGAAGCTTGCAGGGGAAATCTCCTCAAAGGCAGAACTAATGCTCGGGTGTCTCCTGTCATAAAACAGTTTATTCCGGGAGGCCCTAACCCCACTCCATTCTGCTGCAAGTCCCTTCAAAATTACACCAGGTTGTTTTAACATCACTGATATAATTCTCCTGCTTCCCATTATGTGTTATACCAGAAGCTTCAAGATATTTTTTTCATAACTCATTACTGGATGGAAATGAAGGGCAGTGGCATCTGCAACCCCACTCCCCAGATGAACCAAGATGCTTTCATTTGCAAACAAGAACAGTGCTTTTATCCTTTCAGGGTGTCTCTGTTTTCAGGCCAGCACAGGTGTTGAGAGTGGTGTGTTTTCTATTAGCTGTGGCAATGGCAGAGCAAGCATATAGCATTTGATTTTGGTTGGGCTTGCAAAGCATTTTTTATTTAAGAAAGTCATAGTCATGGAGCAGCCTATTAAATACACCCAGCAAGATCTTTAGAACTTGGAGGCCTCCGTCAAGCGCTAGTAACTTCAAGTATATCCTAGATGAAATCTGAAAGCATTATTCTTTCCCATAGAGTTGGCATTGTGGTGTGGTTTTGGTTCGCTTTTAATTAACTCTTACTGAGGCAAAATACCACCTGTTAATCTGTTAGTTTCTCTCTTTGTAATTCCTGAATATTGGCAAAATCATGTTTAGTGTTTGAAATAATCTCCTGAATAAAACAAAGGGGCAAAAAGCTATTTTTGAGCTGAGTTCAAAGCTTTGCATTAAAGCTAGGTTATGATATTTTTTGCAAAGAATCATGAACATTTAGTTTCTTCCCTTCCATCAGAATTCTAAATGTCAACAAAAATCTAATCAAAATGGAAAATTAATATTTTCAACTCTGTGCAGTTGTTATTCTTCCTTCTTTTCTTTCTTCTTGAAGCAATGGGTATGGAAATGAATGTCTCCAGCTGAGTGTCTGCTTCTGGCCTAAAGCCCGTTGCTAAAGATGGACCCAAGGCAGGCTCCTCTATCACTGCTTTTATACAGTTTCTATTTTCTTATGTGTATGCCTTGGCTCATCGTTGAGTGAGCCAGCCCTTTTGGTTTAATTCCATCACCACATTTTTTTTCTGGTTCACATAAAATCACAGGCATTAGAGAGAGGAAAAAAACCAACTGGGGTCATGTTTGTCAATCCCCAAGGGACCATCACAAGATTGCTTGCAGCAATATATTTTCAGATGCTCTGTCGAACCTAGTTTCAAATATCTTGGGCGACTGGATTCCACCCCAACTGTCAGCTCAGATTTGGAGCTGGAATAAAGAGGATGTAATTTGTTCTGTCTTAGTGGCTGGAGCATGAATTATTTTACCCTTTACCCCTGTCTTTTCTTTGTTTCTGTAGCTTTAAACCCACCTGCTTTAGTGGCACTGGAGCCAGCATCGTCTCAGAGTCAGAAGGTCCTTCAGGACCCATCAAGGCCATTCCTTGGCTGGGTTTGGGAGGGGGTGGCTGAAAAAGTCAGAATGTCCTCAGGTGACACTACCAAACCTTATACAGGACTAGTAGCCCAGAGTTTGTACTGTCCCATCATCACAGAAAGGAAACAGGCTGGTTATGAAAAAGAGAGAGCTTTTGTTTGCACAGAGATCTAGCAACAATCAGTAATGATGGCAAAACCAAAGACTGCTGGGGGAAAGCTTTGTTCATATTTGCCTGGATATGAGCTAGAGGCTATTATGTTAAAGTGGAACCTGCTCCCAACATTGCTCTGAAACAGCCCAAAGTTGGTGACCTTCCAGGCATGCTGCAAAAAGACATCTGTTGGACATGGCTTATGGAAAAGTCTAATGTTAGGTTCTTACAGTAATGAAGGGGTATAAAAGAGTATCTGTAGGTGTCTGGCTGGCTGAGTGCCCATTAAGATGATTCCTTTCATGCTGCTGGGATCCTATTGTATTGCTAACAATAGTTAGGGTGCCTACAGCCTTGGATAGGCATATTTTTAATTACCTTGAATCTAATAAATAAAGTGGGAACTGGCAGGGTTGAAACTGGTTAGGACAGGGAGCAAGAAGCTATAAGTATTCTATCTACCCTATTCTGGCAGAATCAGAGGAAGGTTCCCCAAAGAACTCAGCTTCCCTTTAGGCTACATTTTCAGACATTTTCTTCATATTGGGGCATGAAGTCTTTTGATAAAAGTCTGGCTAAGAGTGTCATCTCTGCTGAGTTTTGAGCATTTTGGAAAATGTGGTCACTTTTTTAGGGACTGAGCTCTCCTGAAAATCTAGTTCCCAGCTGTGGGAGCTTGGTTGGGTTTTTTTTGTCTTTTGCCTCCCCTTACCTGCCCAGAGCTGCTGCTACTGAAGATTGTCTGGTTCACTGATGAAGGGATGATAGGGGTTTTAAGACCTGGGTTATAGTGCAAGCTCTTGTGCAAGCATAGACAAGTTACTGGTATTTCACTATTCTGTGCCTATGTGGACTGGGTGAAATTCTGCAGTCTGTATTACATGGTGGGGGTCAAACTAGGTGTGCTAATTGTTCCTTTTAAGCTTCAGATTTGTTTTGGGCTGACTTTTTCCATAGTACTCTAATCTGCAGGTGTGATCAAAGCCAAAATATGTTCTGTGAGAGACTTGTGATGGCAGGAGAGGGAGCTTGGTATTTTGAGAGGGTAGAGTTCTGCTGCTAGAGGATAGGGGTGCGGTGGAGAAGCTACTGTTTAATGTTAATTTATGATCTTGTATTACAGTCCTGTTGTTTAAAGCTTTGCTTTGGCTGGAGCATCCCCTTTTTATAATCATAGAAAACAGTATATATTCAATGAGCAATGAAAAATAAGCCATATGACCATCTCCTACTTTTCTTTCAGCTTGCTATGGAATTGTCCAGGTTCCTACTGGACCCTGGTTCTGTCGAAAATGTGAATCACAAGAGAGAGCCGCCCGGGTGGTGAGTATGAGCCATACTTTGTCCTTATATTGCATAGACTATTTTTTTCTCCTCTGTTTCTTGGGAAAGCAGTGTGTAGTTCCCTGGTGAGGGCTGCAGTGTACAATTACTCAGGAGAGTCAGGTTCAACTCCAAGCTCTGTTCCTAACCCTGGGCATGACCCTAGGCAAGTCATTCTGTCTCCTCACCTATCCTGAGCTGCCTAACTCCCTTGTTCAGTTTCCCTGTTTTCTAGTAAGCAAAATTATATTGACCAACATTTGTGCAGTGCTTTGAGATGCAGGGGTGAAAAGTGCTGCACAATCCTTTTTATTAGTAGATTGGTAGGGGCCGATAATCTTTATCTCTGGCCTCCCAACACCCCCCATAGATTATGGTTAGTTTCTAAAAAGAGACCCCCATATTTCTTTTTCCCTTTCGTCACCCCTCCCCCCAAGGTTGGCAAGTGTGGGATGGTTGTGTGCATGCATGGGTGTCTGTGTTCATGTGTGGATGAAGCTGACATAGTTCAGGTAGTGTGTAAGACTATAGAAAGAATTCTAGGCACCTTGCCCTCAATTCAGTTTGAGGCTCAATAGCAACTTAGTGTCCTACAGCACTTTACAAGGGCTCATTAATTAATTCTGGCATCACCCTTGTAAAAAGAAAAAAATCAGTAGGGCAGGGGCTGTCTTTTAGGCCTTGCTAAATCACGTGGTTTTTAAAATGATTTAATTAAATTGGTATAAAGCCCCCATATAGACACGCTATTTGATTTAAGAGGTTTTTGTTTTGGTTTAGCTTAAACATGTTCCTAGAAGTCGTCTATGTATCAAAACTACCAACTGAAATTAAATTAGCACAAACCCATCTGAGGACACACTTATATTGATTTAAAACTAGTTACATCAATTTAGCTTGTCCTTGTAAATAGCAACAAGTTAACCAATATAAAGCAGATTTAAACCAATTTAAGCATCAAAATACAACACTGTATTTGTTTGATTAAATCAGTTTATAATAACACCTCTATGCAACTTGAAGTGGGGATCAGACCTTACAGACTCAAGTATTTGTTGATATGAGAAAATTGTACTCATTTAACTTTGGAGAAGTGACCCCAGGAATGAATTTACATTGTACTAGTGACTCTGCACTGACTTCTCATGCAAGCACTCTTACAAGTACATAAACAAGCTAACGCAAGGTAAACCCAGGTTTGACTTTACAGTGTGCAGCTATGTTGTGATAGTCCAAGGTAAACGAAAGTGAATATAAGGGGGGCAAGGTATCTCATATTTACTGCTAACACACTGTAATTTTACACCCTGGCTTACCTTGTGTTACCTTGTTCTTGTGGCCTTATCCTAGGAATTAGTTTAAGCTAAAATAAGAATGTCTGCATAGGAGCTTACGCTGGGTTAATTAAATGCATTAAAAAAACAATTTAACTGCTGTGACTTTTATGTGTAGAGAAGTCCTACGCAAACAAATGTCCACACTGCCTTTTGGACTGGAGTAACTAAATTTTAAATCACATATTTCATGAACCTAAGTAGATGACCCTTTAATATATATCTGTATAGCACCTAGTACAACAGTGCCCTCAATTCCAAGTGGGGCCTATATAAACTACTGCAATGGAAATAATAACTCTACTTGTTTTACTGATGGATACACAGAAATGAAGTGATTTGGCAAAGGTGAATAAGTGGAAGCATTATGTATAGAAGTTATGCCTCCTGGCTTGAATTAGCTCATACCCCTATTAGAACTGGCAGTACGAACAAGACCAGACTCTCAGACCCCAGGTCTGAGCACTGAGAAATGCTGTTTTCCGTGGTAAAGCAGATGAAATATGCCTCAGGGTGGTTTAACATCATGCAAATTATTTCTTAGCAGAGGGACAGACTGGAATGGTAATTTTGATTTCGTGTCCCTCCTCCGCCCCCAGTGCAGAAGAAAGGAAGCTCTACTATGTTTGTTACAATTCAAACAATGTCTAAGCTGAAATAATGCATGCACACACAAGTCCTCCTCACCTGTGCTTCTTGCAAGGATTGTAATATTTCAGCAGCAGTATATGCCCTTCAACTCGCCTTCCAGACATCAAGAGGACAAAGGCCCTGCAGGTGGTTCCTCATTTGACTCGCTCTCAGTGAAATCTGTTAGACAATGCGTGGTGGGCTTCAGCGATGCCATTCTGTCGTGTGACATTCCACCATAATAACTGGACAGTGATAATCTTCCTTTCTCGGAAGAGCTGGAGATGATTTCCTATCCAAATCCTTCACCTTTTGAGTCAGACTCCAGCAGTCATAGCAACAGATGCACAGATGGGTAAATACTTAGAAAGAGTCTAGTCCTTTGATGTAGGAAACAGTATGGTCAGAACAAGGGTACTGAGTCAGCTCTTATGACTCGTATGCTTAGGTCTGAGTCACTTTACCCACTGCAATGCCTGGTGGGTAAGTTAGTCTACCAGGACTCAAGAGGAAAAGGCTTTGCTACACTTCTAAGGTGCCACTGCATCTATCTATTGGCTGCCCCGTCTGTAAAAAGAGAAGTATTTGTCTGTGGAAAGTGCTTTTACAGCCTGAGATGAAAAATACTATTCTATCTGTGCAAAGTATTGTTTTCCTAGTGGCAGGATTCATTGGCATTCATATCTCACTGACAGTGGCTGGCACTCTCAGCTGAACTCCACTGAGAAATAACAGTCTCATCGTACATTGTGTTTAATCAGTTTTCTTCATAATACGCTATTTTCCTCATATGCGAATATCAAAGCACTTCACAACATTGACTGACTTCATCAAAAACCTGAATGAAGTAAATATTAATGCCTCTGCTTTACAAGGGAACCTTGGCCCAAGGAAATAGTTTGACACTTTCCCAGTGTTTTACAACTAAAGTTACCTGAATCCCACACCTCTGCTTTGTCAGCTAGACACCACTTCCTCTCTGGGAAGAAAACCCAGAAGTTTCCCAGTCACTGAGTTTAACCACAAGGTTATATAGCCCTGTCCAAGGGAAGAAAAAAAACCCAGAAGTCCTACCTTCTGTTTTAATCAACAGGCACTTCTCTTCTCCCAGAGCTAGAAAGAGAATTCAGGAGACTAGACTAGACCATATAGGTTGAATAAAAGGAAAAGGTATTGTTAATCCCCCTCCTCAAATGATCAGGTCTCTAAAGGATGCTGTGGACATTATTGTACTTACAGTAAGCAACTGAAAACCCATCCATTTTGTAATCAAATTGTCTAGGAAGCCCAGCAAGCTGCAATGGCCAGAGGGCACTCATGTGAGGGGATCATGTGAAGGCTTTAGCTGTCATTTAGAAGCAGGGCTATTAAAAGTCTTGTGTGGGGCCTACAGAGCTGTTAACCCCTCTTGTTACGATCAGAGCTTTGCTAATCGCGTGGTGGGAGAGCTGCTTTGATCTGAGGGGCTGGGGGGAGAGTGGAGGGGCCTTTTCAAGTGCAAATTTCTTAGTACAGTGCTGTAGTTAACCCCGTTGTTCTTCTATCTTGGCTTTGCCAGGCTTTCCGCAGGAATCCTGGGAACAAACTCTAGTGCCCTAGCAGTCTGGGCCTAGTACACAGCTATGTGAAAATGCAACCTATGGCTATTCATATACCAAATCAACATCCACTGGCAATGGTATATTTGCAGTGGGGACACTGATTGCTGATGGAGTTGGCCTGCTTCTTATTTCTAATTATTTGCTATAATTTCACATGGATTTAGTAAGGACAAAAGCCCTAGCGACTCTATTTTCCTGTTTGTCTAAAGCACACATACAGTGTAAGCCAGAGCAGCAAGAGGTACCTGTATTTTATTATTTTTACTACAGTAGTGCCTGAGGGTTGAAATCAGAGGTCTGGATCTTCAAGTTGCTAGGTGCTATGCAAACCTGTAACACAAATAATAGTTACATTGTAGGGTGGGTGCAAAACACAAAGCCAACCAGAATAGCAGCAACATGCACACAGTTGCTGTGGTGCAAAAGGCAATGCTACCTGCATGGTAAGGGCAATGGAGAATCAGGCTTTAGGAATTTATCTACCAGTATAGCTGTCCTGTTACAAACCCCTGGTGCTGACATAGCCTGCACTGATGCTACATGACTTGCATCTTATTAGAAGTGGGCTAAACTGCCCTTGTGCAAATTATGTTGTACCTTTTGTAAACTGTGTCTACATGTGGCAAAATCCCAATGGAGAAGATACCTCAGGCCTGTTCTAGCGGCAGTACCTCAGGGGGCCGAGAGGAGTTCAGTATTTATGCATGCTTCAACAATGGCAGTTTTTGCTGAGGACTCTAGTACAAGGCAAATTACAAAGTGTTATGATGAATTGTGTAGCTCAAGACATCTGCTCCATAGAGCAGTGAATCACTAGAGCTGGGTAAATACAACAAATGCAAACAAACAAGAATCTCATATCCATGAATATTCACTGCGGTGCAAACCACTGGTTCATTTTGAGAGCATCCAGAACTAGAGCTGCACAAAAATTTTCTGTTGAAACAGTTTTGTTAAAAAATGGCTTTTTAACAAAATGGACAATTTCCCCAAAGCGGTCTGTTTGCAGGGATATTGTCTGAGTTTTAGTATTTCTGCCAAAGCCCAATAAATTAATCAACAAGAATGAGAGATACTTTTCATTTTCATTTACACTGTAATGAGGAAAAAGAAAATTCTCATCCGGCTTGGTCTGTGACCCCTCTCCACAAACACAAGAGCAAGCCAGGAAGACTGTTCCCTATCAGGAAAAGAGTCACCGGCACAAACGAAGGCACCTAAATATCTAGGCCAGAACCATTTTCATAACCATTTTGAAAGCTCTTTGTGGACCTTGGATCATCCAGCCATGGAGCAGCTAAAGTAACATGTGACCTATGTGTCCAGCCATGTGATACAAATAATCAGATACAAATAGCCAGGGGTAGAAATGAGTGTGGAAAAAGAATGAATATCTGGACTCACCTTTGGTGGGACGCTCGAACAAATGCTGTGTGCCTGGTGGGAGGCAGGGGATGCTCAAGCAAATGCTGTGTGCCTGCTCGAGCAAATGCTGTGTGCCTGAGGGAGGTTGCATAGTGGAAATGTCATTTACTCCCGTTGTCCTCCCTGGCCATTGCTTTCAGCCCTATGAGGGGTGCATTGCTGAGCAAATCTCTGATCCCTCATGGCTACTTTCCTTGCTGTGTGGCAGGGGAGGGGTTTGGGCAGGTGTCCCCTCCCTTTCCAGCCTGTCAGCATTTTCTTGACAGCTCTTCTGCTCATGGGGGGTTCCTGATCCCCATCCCCTCATGCTCTCTTTTGCCCCAGTGGCCTCCTCATTAGTGGGATTCCTTTTTCTGCTTTCCTGAAGAGGCAGAGACAGGCAGAGATGTGAAGCTGGCCCAGAAAGTCTGTTAAGTCTGTGGGGAGGATGAAGCTGACAGCTGGGGCTTGCGTCTGGGAGTGGTGTGGAAACAGCTCAGGGCAGAGACATTATTCTGCTGTCCCCCATGGCAATTCCTCTCACTGAGGCTGGGGCTGTTGAGCCAGTCTTCGCTTTCCTTGTAAACTGACCCAGGTTATTACAAGGGCTCAGGGTGGGGGGCTTTCCTCCACAGCTGTGTTGTTCTCAGGGGCCATCCATCCTCTTCCATGTGGGCTGTCCTTTGCCCAAATGCACTGTCCCCAGCAGCCTGGTTCCTCCTCCTTCTTCAGGGATGTACAGCAGACCGGGAAGGCCATCAAAGCAGTTGCAAGGAGGGAATTGGTGGCTGGGGCCCGTGTCTGGGAGTGCTGAGTGGATGGCTCAGGCCTCTTTTCTGCTACCCTCTCAGCCCGCCCTTTCACTGTCTGTTGGGCTGGGCTCGGTGCCCCTCGCCACAAATTTGTATTACTTCTGGGGCTGGGGTCTTTATGAAGCAGTTCCTCCACTTCTGGGGGGAGGTTTCTGTGTTCCCTTTCCTTTAAGCTCATTTCACTCTAGAGGCCACCCCCATTTTACCTTTCCCCCAAGCACAAAGAGTTGTGAAGAGCAGGCCCAGAAAAGAGAGCGCAACTCATCCAGGGGTATCCTGGGCTCACCCCCTGAGGTGCCACAGTGATCAGCTGGGGGAAAAGAGGGAGAAAGGAGCAGGTGACAGCCACTGGACCAGTTGCAAGTGCAGGGCAGGGCTTGCTCTTCTCTTTTGTTGCATCTGGGTTTGAGTCCTATTCTTGACACCACCCTGCAAGAAGGGTGAAATTCAGCCCTGTGGTAAGAACATAAAGTGTAAGCATTATTTACAGGGGTGTTGACCCCAAGCACTCAAACCACGAATCAGGACCTCCAAAATTGTAATATTGCTTTAAAAATCATGATATTATTATTGTTATTGTTATTATTAATGATGATGATGATTTAGGCCTCTTGCTTTTTGCTTTCTGAGTTATGTTTTCCAGTTTTTCTTCACTGTCCCAAAAGCTAAGAGCTGATATTGAAAAGAAAACCAAACCAAAAAACAATAAACATATATAATCCTCTGACTCCAGAAGGTGGGGCATTAAGGTAGACACCATATCTCAGGATGCTCCTGATAAAAACAAAGCAAGACAGAGCATGAGTTGGTCATGTATTGGAACTAAAACAAAATTCTAGCACAAAAGGGATGATGTGTGTATAACTTCAGCCCAGTGGGAATTGAGTGACACTTTGACTTTCTACCCAGGGATGAATATAACCAGCGAAAATGCCCAAAGCAATGACTGCTGAGAGCATTTTGCAAGTAATGTGCAGCTGGGAAATAGCATCGTAACAGCCATTATATTTATACAAATAATTTGTGATAATTCATGAATAGAAAAAGGAGCAAGATTATTTGAATGAATTGTTCTCTGTGGATGGTTTGCATGTCTTTGAGCTGGGAGCAACCAAAGTCATTTCATATGGCCCACCAAGAAATAACTTGTGATGACTACTGACTGAGGTTGGACTAATAACCAAAAAAGACCATATCTTCTGTGCTATTTTTTTTCCGCCAACCGTGTTATCATAGCTGAGGCAGAAGAAAAGTGACCGTGAGTTAAATCCTCAGCCTAAATCCTCAATATAAATCACCATAGGACTCACTGAAGTCAACTGGAACCTTACTCATTTACATCAATTGGGGATCTGGGTCCTAAGCCTAATGGTTTAAGGGACTTCCTGAGTGTAACTGCAGCAGTGGTAGTGTAGATACAATAGTATCTGGCTCTGCTGTGGAGTAGCCTCCTCACCCTTACCATTTACTGTCCTTTCCTTCCTCTATCTCCCAGAAAGAACTAAAAAACACCATTCCTGTAATCCAGCTGTGCACTAAATGAGATAACTTCTGTTTCCACCCTTTGTTCCTGAGAATCATTCTAACATTGTTGTTTCTGCTTGATTTCAAGAGATGTGAGCTGTGTCCTCACAAAGATGGAGCCCTAAAACGGACTGACAATGGAGGTAAGCACCCCTGCCTAGAGCAAGCAGCCTGTTCACTCGTGACTTGCTTGCTAGGATTACAGCAGCAACTGCTGCAGAGTAATGGTAAAGGGCACAGCAATTACTGTATCTATTGTCCATGGCAATGGCTGGTCCTCCAGAAGAACAAGAGAGACTTCTTCCCTTTCCCACAACACCTCATCTTGTATTATTTTTTAAGTGTAATTCTGTTGCCTAGATATTTCTTTTCTTAACCTCAGCTTGGTATTGAACCTTAAGCATGAGGGTTTGCTTTCATAAGCTTTGTCCTAGCTGCTGTCACTGGAGAGGCTGCTATTGTTCATATAAATAAATACACAACTTATTAAGCTATTCTTTTGCATGGTGTGATGATGAGTTCCGGAATACAAGGTCTCAGCATTGTACGGGAGAGAAGGGCTGTCCAGTAGAGTTAAGAGGGGAGTTTATTCTCTGCAAACTATTTAGTCCTCACTTTCTGTCCTGAGACTTCTGGCAAGGTAGCCAGCTGATGGTGGGACAGGAAGATCTCTATGGATAGGAAAGGATCATAGGAAAGAAAGCAGGGGTGGATAGAGACCTGGCTAGTAATATTGGAGATGTGGGGCTCTGTTCTTAGCTCTACCATTGGGCTACTGCATGACCTTGGGCACTTAGTTTCTCCACCTATAAAATGGGGAAGATGACCTTTGTGAAGTTGTTTGAGATAAGATATCCTTTGTAAAGTAGTTGAATAATATCTGGATATTATTAGTGGCTGTTCTGATGGTGGTCCAACCTAGGCACTTGTCCTCTAGGAACTGGACTGAGATCCTGCAACTCATAAGCATCTCTAGAACACATTGTCTACATCTCAGTGCCCTTTGAACCGCCACTTCAGAGTCTCCTGGGGAAATTCACTGCCCTGAGCTTTGGGCTGCAGATGTCATAAGAAAATCAAGGTTGGGAAAAGGCAATGACAATAACAAAGGAACAGAAACCAAGCAAACAGCTGTTCAATCTGGCAGCAGAGGCATCTGGCAGGAGGGTCAGTGCCAGTCCCAGAGCTGACCTGTCCAAAGCATGGGGAGTAGTTCTTGCCCCAGACACAGCTAGTCCTTAACAAACTGGATTAACAGTGATAGCTCTGGCTCATGCAAATCAGGAAGGATGGGTAGTACCTGTGCTGGTGTTTGTAAACCTCAGAGTGAGAGAAAAAGAGAAGCCAAGAGCCCTGCACCAGAGAAAGCTGTTTCACTCTACGGCATTTTTCTCCCCTCTCACCAGCTCTTGCTGCCTTGCAGCTTGGTTTTAGTTACTACAGCTTGCACCCAGTAGTGTAATTAGTTCTGCAGTTTGATCACCAGCTTTCCAAAACTACTTTATTTTATTGCAGTGCTCATGTGCTTTCATCCATTGCACAGTCCTTCACTCACCCCAACATATGTGGAGTCAGGTCAAAGTGGGGGAGCTTTGCTTTAATGTGTTTCCAGTTTAGAAAGGAAGCTCATGAGAGCCCCTGAGCTGCAGAGAAAGGACACTACAGGTTGCAGGAGCACCAATTAGAGCTGGTTAAACTAACTGCTCTGCCACAGTGCTAAGGGCTTGACTGCAACAGCCAGAGTTCTATGTTGGGGGATCTCATTGTAATAACATTTCATAGATTTCATAGACATTAGGGTTGGAAGGGACCTTGGAAGATTAAGTCCAGCCCCCTGCCCCAGGAGCAGGAAGTCAGCTGAGGCAAAGGATCCCAGCAAGATAAACACCCAAATGTCTCTTAAAGGAGCCCAGAATAGGTGCTTGCATCACCGCTGGAGGCAGTCTGTTCCAGGCCTTTGGGGCTCGGACAGTAAAGAAGTTCTTTCTTATGTCCAGCCTGAAACGGTCTTGGAGGAATTTGTGACCGTTTGACCTTGTCATCCCTTGGGGCGCTCTGGTGAATAGTCATTCCCCCAGATCCTGGTGAACACCCCTTATATACTTATAGGCAGCCACCAGGTCCCCCCCAAACCTGTACTTTTCTAGGCTTAAGAGTCCTAGGGCTCTAAGCCTCTCATCATAAGGCCTGTTCTCCTACCCACTGATCATGCACACGGTTCTCCTCTGGACTCTCAAGCTTCTCAACATCCTTTTTAAATTGTGGAGCCCAGAATTGAATGCAATACTTCAGCTGTGGCCGAGTACAGCGGGAGGATGACATCCTGGGATTTGCTTGAGAAGCATATATGGATGCAAACCAAAGTTTTACTCACTTTACCAGCTGCGACGTTGCATTGGTGGCTCATATTTATCTTGTGGTCTGTCATGACCCCCAAGCCCCTTTCAGCCATGGTGCTAGCAAGCCTAGCACTGCCAAGCCTGTAAGCATGCTGCAGGGTTTTTTTCCTAAGGTGGAGTACCTTGCATTTTTTGATGTTGAACACCATCAGGTTTTCATCCACCTATTTTATGAGCCTGTTTAGGTCAGCCTGGATCACCATCCTGTCCTCAGGTGTGGACACTCTACCCCAAAGTTTGGTGTCATCGGCAAACTTGGCCAGTCTGCTTCTAATGCCGATGTCTACATCATTAATAAAGATGTTAAAGAGTATAGGCCCAAGAACAGGGGCCCTGCTGGTCATGGCGCACCATGATGATTTACTTCCATCTATTACCATTCTTTGGGTCCAGCCATCAGTCTGTGATGTAGCCAAGGCTGCAGTTGGCCAATTTTTCCATGAGGAGATCATGGGACACCAGATTGAAGGCTTTTTTTAAATCAAGATATATGATGTCAATCTCTTCTCCCTTGTCCAGGTGATATGTCACCTGGTCATAGAAGGAGATAAGATTGGTCAGGTAAGACCTACCCACAACAAACCTGTGCTGGCTATCCCTCAGGATGTTGCCATCAGCCAGCTTGTCAAGGATGGTCTCTGATAATTTTTTTCAAGATCTTCCCTGGAATAGAGGTCAGGCTGATGCGTCTGTAGTTCCCTGGATCTACTTTTCTCCCTTTCTTGAAGACAGACACCCCATTGGCCTTCTTCCATTGTTCAGGCACTTCACCAGAGTGCCTTGAGTTCTCGAAGATCCATGACAGAGGCTGGGATATGATGCCTGCCAGCTCCTTAAGTACCCTGGGGTGTAAACTGTCAGGGCCAGCAACTTGAAGGTGTCCAGCCTCTCAAGGTGTTCCTTCACATGTTCAACGTTGATGTAAAGTAACAATTCTCCTTCACCCTGGCCATCCCATACCATATTGAGCAGAGCTGTCCCTTGGGGCTAGCAAAAAACTGACACAAAATACCCATTAAGCAGGTTGACTTTTTTCTGGGCATTGGTTGTCAGTTGTCCCATTTGGTTTAGCAGGGGTCCAGTGTTACCCTTGCTTTTCCTCCGGCTCCCCACATATCTAAAAAAGAACTTTTTATTGTCTTTGATATGTGTAGCCAGTTAGAGTTTAATCACAGCCTTGGCTTTCCTGGTTCACTCCTTACAGGTCCAGACCAATGCAGAGTACTCCTCCTTTGAGGTGGTTCCAGTCCTCCATGCAAGAGGTCCATAAGTTCCCTGCAGAGCCAAGGAGGCAGCTGTGCCCTTTTGCTACCTTTCCTCCAAGATGGAGTAGACATTGCTTGTGCTTTCAGGATCACTCCCTTGAGGAGCAACCACTCATCCTGAACTCCCCTCCCCTTCGGGTCATGGTCTGTTAGGGCCTCACCAACAAGTCTCCTGAGCTTGTCAAAGTCAGCTTTCCTGAAGTCAAGGACTTCAGCATCACTGACTGACTTGCTAGGTTTACGGTGGATAGGGGAAGTGATCAGCTCATGGTCACTGTCTCCCAGCTTCCCTTCGATCATTAGGTCGCTGACTAGATCATGCCCCATTGCCAGTATCAGGTTGAGCAGTTTTGCCTCTTGTCGGTCCATAGACTTCTTGAGTCAGATAGAGCTCGTCCATGCACATGAGGAAGCTTTGTGACCATTCAGATTTGGCTGAGTGCTCTTCCCATGAGATGTCTGGGTAGTTGAAGTAGTCTCATTCATGATAGTCTCATTCCAAGCATGTTATTATGTGGTTTGGTTTGGCCAGTGCAGACACCGTTATAACCATGTTACTGATCATCATTGCAGCCGACATGGCCGTAAGATCATTCTGTAACAACAGAGTTGTTCCTTCCACCCAGGTGAAACTTTGCTGTCTCCTCCCAAGAGTCCCACCTCCCCATGGGCCCTAAATGGAAATTCTGCATCTGGTTTGGGAAGTTCAGTGTTTCCCAGTTTATTCAGACCTTAATCAATGTGGAGTTGCTGAAATAGAGCCTTCTACCAAGCTCCCATAGCAGCCTAATGATTATAGGAAGGGGCTTTTCTCCAAACCTGTCCCATCAGTATTTTACTGAGAGTGATCCTTCTCCTTGGAAACTCATGGCTCTGGCTGGGTTAGATCCTGAGTTATTTGTTTGTTCACATTTAAAAATCTTCTTTTCCCAGAAATCTTTACCCCCTCCCCCATTTAAAATCTAAACGTGGTGTCTGGCTGGCTGGCTAGCAACTATCATCATAGAATCTGAGTTTCTAAGAAAATTATGAGAATCAGTGTTTCAAGCCTAGCATGTGATTAAATCCTTTCCCTTCCCTGCCTATCTCCTCTATCCTTGAGCCCATCCTAGCACCCATCTGCTGTTCTGCTTGGGTCTACACATTTTCTGACTACCTGCTGTGATCTTTATCTCACCATCCCATTCATCTCCCCAGGCTGGGCCCATGTCGTCTGTGCTTTGTACATCCCTGAGGTGCAGTTTGCCAATGTGCTGACCATGGAGCCAATTGTCCTGCAGTACGTGCCCCATGACCGCTTCAACAAGGTGAGGCTACCTCTTTTCCCTCCACCCCAAATGCCAGCCCCTTACCCACTGAGGACCTTCCTGTCTTCTCATCTTCCCACTATTTCTGGCATATTTGAGGTTTATTTCCAGGTATATTGTTTCCTTTAGAGACATGAAAAAGTGGAGTCCTTTTCTTACAAGTTACCCTGATCTCCTCTCTGGCTTACATGACTGCCACTTGTGTATGTCCTTGGATTTCCATTACACCCAACTCATCCTTCCAAAGACAGCACCTCGCCTTGTGATAATATAGGTTCTTATACAGGGTGCCCCCACTTTGGTCTGAACCACATGGTACTGGAGGGAGGAAGAGAATGAATTGGCCCATGCCTGCCCCCTATTTTGTGGGCCCATAGGAATGAAATTTCATCTGTTTCCTGCAGTATAAGAGTAGGGCTGTCTTTGACCCCTGTGTCATGGAGAAGTGTGCATGTATGCTGAGGGTGGGGAATGAGGCTATCTTTGACTTGGATATTATGGAGGTCTTTGGGGCTGAGGCTGAATTGAAAACGGAACTAAACCAAGTTCTAGCCTCACAATAAGTGATGTGCTGCTTTGCTGCATGCAGATGAGTTTGTGGGGCATGATAAACTCACAGCCCACTATTTCCTTTTTGCAGACCTGCTATATCTGTGAAGAGCAGGGCAGGGAGAGCAAAGCAGCCTCTGGGGCCTGCATGACCTGCAATCGACATGGCTGCCGGCAAGCCTTCCACGTCACCTGGTGAGTCCCTTACAGCATTGCCTCAACAATGCCCCCAGCTACTGTTTTCATTGGCACAACTTTGGTGCTATCCTTGGCAGGAGACAAAGGCCCACTGCAAGAAGAGCTGGGCAAATTGCACTGACTTTCTCTTATGTGGGTGGAATACTTCTGCCATCCGTTGGACATGGAGACAATTCCCTTGGGGCTGCAAGCTGTGGCAGACAGAGGCCTTCCCAGGGCAGGTGCTGTGAGCAGTGGGGTTGTCTCTAGGACTGGGTGAAGTCCAAGGACAAACCAGCTGGCTCACAGCCTAGGAATGTACTTACACAAGCACAGCACATGCAAGAGCATAATGTGAACGATGTGATTTTTAAAGTCTGGTACCTTGTGCACCCTCAAAGCCAGAAAACAATGCTATTTATCACAGGAAGGCTGGGATTCCCAGCTGTGTATTGACGACAGCATGGGGTTCTTGCTCAGGAGATGTGTCCCCATGGAATAATTACTAGTTCCTCAGCCCCATGCTAAAAACAAGAATCACAGGTGGAGTAGATAGAAAATTTCAAAGATTTCAATTATTTTTTTTTGCAGTTGTTTTAGACCAGCTCTCTGGTGTGGGTGTAATTTTTCTAAAATATCAAATTTTGGTGAAAATTTTTCCACCATTTTTTTTTCTCAACTTTCTCTAACACAAACTGTTTATCAGACAGGCAAGGGTACCCTGAGTACTCCAAGCACCCCAGGCGCATGTTTTCCTGATGAAATCTGAGAAGACAAGGCATGTAGTCTGGCTGAGGTTTCTGATGTTTGTGTGTTTCAGCGCCCAGATGGCTGGCCTCTTGTGTGAAGAGGAAGTCCTGGAGGTTGACAATGTCAAATATTGTGGCTACTGCAAGTATCACTTCAATAAAATGGTGAGTCCTTCTGTCCTGCTAGTTGGTACTTACTTCTGTGTTAAAGGGGGTAAGGCTTCCTCCTGCATCCTCCTGAGAGCTGGGCATAAAAGAGATCCCCAAAACTTATAGACGAGAACCGTAATCTGTGCCATGTGATCCCCAGTTCTTCAATGCCAGCAGTGCTAGCCAGAGCCTAGGAGTAGCTGTTATCCCTGAAAGCCAGCCAGACAACTAAGAAAAACTATATAGGCAAGGAAGGCGATAGACAGAGGGTCATGATATGAAAGAGAATGTCAGAGAGCTCTTGATCATTTTGAATGAATTCAGGTCAGGAGGGTCTAGTGAACTTCATCCCAAGGTACTGAGGGAGCTGGGAGAAGAGATCTCAGAGCCCTGGGCATTATATATACTAAGTCATGGGAGAAAGTGGAGGTTCCAGAGGTTTGGAAAAGGGCCAAAATAGTGCCCTTCTTAAAAAAAAAAAAGGCAAAAATGAGGACCTGTAGAATTATGGACTGGCTAGCCAAACTTAATACTGGATAAGTACTGGAGCAAATTCTAAAGAAGCCGACTTATAAGCATCCAGAGGAGGAAAGGATATTCCTGAGCAACGAGCATAGATTTGCTAAGAACAAATTGTGCCAAAAAAATTGATCTTCTTCTTTGTCAAAGCAACTAGTTGGGTGGATGAAACGAACGAAGTAGACACAGTGTACTTGGATTTCAGTAAGGTTTTGACTGAGTCCCATACAACCTTTTCATAAACAAATAGACTAAATGTGGGCTAGACAAAACTGCTGGAAGGTGGATAGCCAACTGGCTTAATTGCTGTAATTAAAGGGTAATTATACATGGATCCATTTGAGAATGTTAGGAGATTTCAAGTGGAGTCCCACAAGGGTCTGTCCTGAGCCTGGTGCTGTTCAGCATGTTTAATAATTATTTGGGTG
Source organism: Crocodylus porosus (assembly GCF_001723895.1). Classification (NCBI taxonomy): domain Eukaryota; kingdom Metazoa; phylum Chordata; order Crocodylia; family Crocodylidae; genus Crocodylus; species Crocodylus porosus. Next base: position 725,892 of record NW_017728944.1, read on the forward strand.
CTGGAATAGAGAGCTCCCTGAGCAAATTTGCAGATGGCACAAAACTGGGAAGTTTTGCAAAGACACTGGAGGACAGAAGTAGAATTCAGAAGGACCCTGATAGTTTGGATAGCTGGACTAGAGCAAAAGGATAAGTTAAGTGCTGACAAATGCAAAATGTTATACTTTGGGAAGAATAATCCAAAACACAGATATAGAATGAGTGACATGATTGGATGGCAGTACTGTGGAGGTAAATCTTGGGGCTTTAGTGGATCAGAAACTCAACATGATTTCATGGTGTGATGCAGCAGCAAAAAAGGTGAATGTTGTTTTGGGCTGCGTCAGCAGGAGTATTAGGTGTAAGACATGGGAATGATAGTGCCCCTGGGAATGACACTCTAATCCAGGGGTCAGCAACCTGTGGGATGCGTGCCGAACATGGGATGCAAAGCCATTTTGCTCGGCACACCACTGCCAACCTGGGCTCCAAGCAGCTGCTGCCAGCCACGGAGCCCAGGCTGATCCAGCAGGCGGCTGGGAGGCTGCAAGCCCTGTTGCAAGCAGACCGGGCTGCATGGGCTGGCTGCAGCTGGGAGGCTGCAAACAGTTGCTCTGGGCTCTGGCATGTCAGCACTGTGGTACCTTCCAAGGTAGACATCGTTTTTTTCAGCACTCCGGCCAAAAAACATTGCCTACCCCTGATCTAGTCAGTTCCAGTTAGGTCTCATCTAAAGTACTGTGTGCAGTTCTGGGCTCTGCATTTTAAAAAGGATGTGGAGAAGTTAGAGATGGTCCAAAGGTGGGTGACAAAAAGCTAAAGGTTTTGGAAGGCAAGCCATACAAGGGGAAGTTGAGAGAAATAAGCTTATGCAGCTGGTGAAAAAGGTAATTAAGAAGGAACACAATAGCTATCTTCAGATATCTGAAAGGCTGCCACAAAGAAGAAGGAGAATGCTTTTCTCTCTTACTGCAGAAATTAGGATGCATAGCAGTGACTTGAAATTGCAGATTTAGATTGGATATCAGGAGAAAATGTTGTCACTTTTAGAAAAGTGAGGCAGTGGAATACACTGCCTGGGGATGTTGTGGAGTGTCGTTTACTGGACATTTTCAAGAAGAGATTGGATAAGCATTGATCAGGGATTATTTAGGAGTAGCAATGCTTGAAGTGTGTTGTGAAAGGCAACCATTAGATGCTCAGGGGACTCCACACATGCATCAGAAACTGGTGAGGACCGTGCTCAGCAGCATGAGAATGAAGCATAGCTGAACAGCTGGCTTGGTTATGAAATTAAATTAAAGAGCTGGAACAAGTTTATGGAGGAAATGGGATGGCAGAAAAAGGAGTTGTGACTCTAGTTCAGGTTTGGGATGCATGGAATTGTGTTTGTGGTCTGCAGGTTGCAGTGTAGAGTGGAAGGTGTTTGGTTTTCCCATAATTCTGGGTTGTGCTGGTTGCCACATGAGGCTAAGAAGAATATTTTTCCCCTCCTATTGCAGGTGTTAGGGCAGAGGTGGAGCAGGGCAGCTCCATGCCTGGGGTAGCGGCTGCGCACAGGAAAACACTGGCTGTCGTGGTGCCAATGACAGTGGCGTGTACAACCACTGGTGTAGTGGCTGCTGTTTTTACGCCCTCCCCTCCTCTCCCCCACCGCTAAAAGTAGCACCCAGGACTGTTGCCCCAGTGGTCCCTCAGTTACACTGCTATGTCATGGGGGGGAGGTTTAACCATCCCCATAAACATTGGGTGTCAGATGCAGCCAAGGCTGGAGACTTCGATGAAAGTGCGCTGAAGCGCCTGCTGGGACTGAAAAAAACCCTAGAGGTTCCTGACTAGAGGATCTTGCTTCTCCATCCAGAGTCGGACCAATTGCTGCATAGGGGATCAGGAAGGAATTTTACACTGCAGTCAAATTGGCATGGACTGTAGAGGGTTTTGCTTTCCTGGTGGGGGGCATTGTCCCCTTCCCTGGAGCTCTCAAGTGTATTTTCAAAAATGATTTCCTGTCCTTGCAGTGGTAAGGCATGGACAAGTGCCCTTGTACCCCTGCTTTACCTATGGCAAGTTAGGGTGTCCATGATGTTTTGGGGCAATATGCTTGATAACTGTGGAGGAGGGTTGCTTGTGCAGTTTTAAGGCTGGATTAGTCAAACATTTATATGCGGCAGCTTAGATAGGAATGATGCTGCCTCGAGCAGGGGACTGGATGGGGTGACCTCCTGAGGTCCATTCCAGCTCTACTTTTCCAGGATTCAGTGATTTCATTAGCATCTTTAATTCTTTTAAGCAGCTACAGATCCCTTATCCTGGCCTCCTGCTCAGGCCTCTGTGCACCACTCTGGGTGGGGCTGTAAATGAGCCTCAAGGGACCAAGAGAAAATTTTCCAGATGCATAAACCTCTTAGAGCTGATGTAAGCAGCCCAACACTGCTTCTGATGTGCAGCAGAGCTCTGAGACCAGGAAGGATAGTAACCAGAGCACTGCAGGGGTGCAGGGCTGTAATGCAGCCTTCAGGCTATAGGGACACAGCCTTAACTTTTGCCCTTCACAGCAGCTCAGAGGTTATACAAAGCCACCTGGGAGATGCAGGACAGTGTATCTGGTGGTGATATATGTATGGATGCACATAAGCACACACAGTCCCAGGAAAATGGGGAAGGAGACCCAGGATGCTGCCTGGTATTCAGGGGGGATGTGGGGTGAGGAGATGGGAGCTCTCCCTCCTCCCTGCTTAGACACAGGGCACAAAGTCAGAAGAGGCTTCCTTTTTCTGCACTGTCACAATTTGCATATGCTCCTTCTCTCCACCACTGCTGAAGAGGAAACCTGATCCTTTCACTACATCCTTTACCTCTCAGTGGCTTCTTTGTTTGCTGGCTTTTCTCAGTCCCCTTCCTGCTTATCAGAGCTGCCACATTCAGTGAGTAAGGTGTTCAGCCCTTTCCCCAAAGTCAAACCAGAGATTGCGTTCTCTGCTTGGCTATTTCCCATGATTACCCAGGACAGCTATGGTCCTGTATCTTGTTTGTTGATGCACAGAGAAGCAGTAATACCTCCCCTCACAAGGATCTGAGCACAGCTTGCCTCACCCGCTGCCCTACCCAAGAGTATTGACCATGCTTAGGGCAGAGCTTAAACCACAGGCTTTGGGTCTGGAGCTAGCAACTAAACAGTAGTGCTCAGGGGAGGCTAGTGGGGTCTGTCCTGTGATGTGTCCAACCTTGTGGCAGTCCAGAGTGGTGTAAATTATGTCAAAGTATCGCTGCTGGTAGAATTTGCCTCCTCATCTATACCATTCTCACAACGCTCCACCCACAGGCTGGGTCTAGCTCCTCCTGTTTCCTGATACACATCTTTGTGCATTGGCCATTTAATATATAGGAACCGAGTCATCTCCCTTTAAATAGTTTGTGAGCCCTCTAGCACTCACTGTGCTCTACACTTTGGAAACCAGTCAGAGCAGCAGCAGGCAAAGGTGACTGGGCTTTCCATGTTGTTTGTATCTAGTAAACATGGTTATTGGGACCCAGTGCCCCATGCAATTTGTTATGACCCTGATTGCTGTGGAAACAGGAAAAGATGTACAACAGGATTTTGGGCAGGGGGATTCAAAATGGGAAACTGAGAGGGAAAAGGCTGTCTGTCTGAACAGATGGAGAACTGTTGGGCAGGAAAGGGGACATAAGGGAAAGCTTGTTAATCCCCTGTCTCCATTCAGCATGCCCAGGGGGTTGGCTCTAGAGATTATCATGTGCATTTGTAATCTTTTTTCTAGTGAAAGGGTAATGTGCACTGTCCTCCATACCATAGCCTGTCCAGCCTCTGGGAGGGCTTCCTCCCTATGGGGAAGTTAGTGTGCAGTAAGGGTAAGTGTGAGTGCACACTGCAGTACCTACTCAGCACTAATTCTCCAGGTGGACACACTTAACATGCCCCAAGCACCTTTGTGTGAGGGAGCATAGTTGTATTTGAAAGTGGAGTAAACTACCTCACCCTTATGCACACTAAGAGTGTCCCCACAGGAGACATGCAAAGAACTAGGGCATTGGTTTACTGCACAGTAACCTCTTGTAGACATGCCCATAGTCTTAGTTTTGCAGTAGTGGTGAAGCCCCAGCCTCATAGGCACTGTTTCTCCTTTCTTTTTTGTCTGTTTTCCATCTCTGCCTCCTATCCCCACTTCTCTCAGAAGACATCACGTCACTCCGGAGGTAGCTCCTTCATTGCTGGGAGAAGGAGCCAGTCTGCATCACCCACTCAGGAGAAGCATGTGTCCCACCATGAGAGGCCAAAGAAGGTAATGTTTACCTAAGGTGTCTTTGTGCAGTGGCAGCATAAAGGCAGGCTCATATAAGAGCTGGGAGGAGGGTAAGAGTCTATGCAGAATGCAGGAATCCTATCTGATGTGTCATTGCGATGCAAAGGTGTTCACAGCTGGAGATTCGAACATTGGAGTGTATTTTCAAATGGACCTCTGAAAACATGTCCACCAATTATAGAAGCTAAACCATGTGTTCATGTTGAGTGCTCAGTTTGCATGTACAAGGTGGACCCATGTCATGTGACACTCTTACAAAGCATGCGCTACATTCCCTCTGTATCTAGTAGTTGATCCTCACTGAAGATAAAATTGGGAAGCCCTGATGCCTAAAGGTTGTTGTCCAAAATATTTGTTATAAATGAAGCTACCTAAAACATCAGGCTTGTAGGGATCAAAGGTCTGTTGGCACTCTCCAGTCAAGAAATAATGCACTTGGTGTTTCAGCCATGAGTGTCACTATTAGTAAGATAACAAACCCTCTGTCACCCCATTGATGCAGCTCTCCCAGAACCAATTATTGCTGCAATACAGCCCCTCAACACTGTCCACAGCAATGGGGTGGACTGTGAGCCTACTACAGAGAAAAGGTTACTTGCTTGCTGGCCACACGGATGTGTTTCTCAGACTTAGTGGGCCAGATTCTGCTCTTTGATTTCTATGGTATAAACCCAGAGTGACTCCACTGAAGTCACTTCAGATTTACACCAGTATAACTGAAAGCAGAGTTTAGTTCATTACTTAATGCAGCTAAAGAGCCTATTGTCAACTGGCTTGTGAACTGCTGAAATCTTGCCCGAAGTAGGTGGCTTTCTAGGTTTTATTTTATCTTGTTTTAATTCTGTGCCCCTCCAAGAAATTAATAAACCAACTCACATCCAGTGCGGATCAATCATCATAACCAAAATCTAAAATAACTTGTGGGCTCTCGGGTGATTTCTGTGGAATGAGCTTGGTGGGCCTTCCTCTGAGCAGGGATTTCTGCCTCACAGAAGCAATACGCCCACAGTTAACACTGACTGGCTTGCTTTCTGAATTGCTCAAGAAGGCAGGGACTGATTTGCCCATGGGCACCTCTTCCCTTTTCCATATGAAAAAGACTGCTGCTGATCTGGGCTGAGACACACCTTCCGGTGTGACAGGTACTTGTGGGGAAATTTGCCCATGCCATACCTCTGGGGTATCAACCTCACCTTGTGCCTCAAGCTGGATTCAGATGGCCAGCTCCAGCTTGGGGTATGGGGCAGCAGCAGACAACGCAATGGCAGTGGGGCAAGCAGGCATGGGCCAGGTGGCCGCTTGCCATGGCAGAGACAATGAAAAGGTGGTGGGCCAGGCAGCTGCCGGACAAGAAAGAGATGTGTTGCCACAGTCCTTGCTCAGCTCCTGGCTGCCAACAGGCATGTCCACTGGGGCCTCAGGGCACTGAATTTTGTGGTAGACCCTGCCCACTGCTAGCCATGCCCATCAATTCATTGGCCCACTGGTAGCCCAGGAGGCCAGCTGGAGTAGCTCCACAGCATGGATCTGGCCTCTGGGCCATATGTTTGACCCCCTTCTGCCACCATCCCTGATCTATAGTCAAACAAGGGAAATGTTGGTTCCCAAGGTTTCATATAAATTCATGTTTACCTTGTGGCTGACACCAAGTCTGTAAATTTGCTATGGTAGACAAGGCTAAAATATATGGAGGAGTATTTACTCCTCTGATTTGTATTCAGCTTCTAGGAGGAGAGGAAGAAGAGGAGCTAGAGAGAGAGAGAAAGAGTGCCTGTGTCATGTATAGAGAAAGAGAGAGAAAGAGCTTGGCACAAGGTAAACCACTGTAATGGAACAAGCTATTTTTAGCTAGCAACCAGCCAGAGGGGAAGGGGGAGGGAGAGGGGGACAGGATCAGTATGATTGAGGGGAGCTTTGGAGAGCTCAGCTGTGATTATAACTGACAGACTGTGCGAGGCCAAGGCTTGGGACTGCAAGAAGGTTTCTATATTTACGCAGATTTTGGCAGCGGGAGCAGGGGAGGGGGCGGGGTGGGGGGAATCACAGCCGTGTGACTATCAGGTATGAGTTTAGGAGGTCTGTCTGTAAGCTAAAGCTAGAAAACAGGTCAGCGCCTGAGGGGAGGCAAGATGAGAAGGAGTGCATCTTTATAGGCATTTCGGTCAGCATCTGGGCTCCTCGTCAACATAGATGTAACTCAGACCCATAATTCCTGCCTGGCCTCCAGCACTGGAGGATCAGCATTATGTTTGTTCAGTGCCTAACCTAACCCATGAGTACCCGCATCTGGATCTGGGACTCCTACATGATACTCCAGTTCAAAGATATTAATAGTCGTCATCTTCCGTTTACAGCTAGGGAAGTAGACACAGAGAAGTTGAAGTGCAAGCTGCTTTTTGAGAAGGGAGGGCAGGGGAAGAAGCGGTTGCTGCAGACAGGAGAATGAATGACCTTACTCTGCAAGGTGGCAAGTGCCCTCAACTCCACTGAAGCCCATGGGAGTCATGGGTACTCAACAACTCATGGGTCTAGGCCCCATTACTTGCTGAGGTACAGGGATGCCAAGATGGCCAAGGAACACAGGCTGTGCATCTGCCTCAGCCTCTCAAAGGCAACCTAAAGGGTTAGTTAAAAGCCATCAGTCCCCAGATCTTCTTGTGGGAAGGGTCTAGTAGAGATCAGGGAGAAGGCACTGAGGATTCTTGGGTTCCCTTGCTGCTTCTACACAAGACCTTGAACAAGGTCACTACATCTCCCATCTCTTTTTCTGAGTCTGTTTTACTACTTGGGATGTGAGAAGTGCAAGAGTGAGCTCCTCTTTGATCCCACCCTCCTCGTGAGGGAGCATTGAAAGACTGGACTCTTATTAGTAAAGCTTTTGGAGAGCCTGGGATGAAAGGGGTCGAGATGGTAATACTGGTATATTTTTGTGTACTTATAAAGAGCTTCTGATATCCTGCCCTTCTGTCTGGCATTCAGGAGAAGATTTCTAGCCCAGCTACAGATGGGTTCATTCTTTGTAGCTATCTTTCTTCGTTTTTTATGCTGCCATCCATCACCGTAGCATCTGAATGCCTTCCATGTAAAACTGAAAGTACCAAAGTCCCTGGTGGACTTCCCACTGCTGCTAAGTTTTTGCCCAGTGATGTGGTGGCTCCATTCCCTTGTCCGGTTTTAACTTAGGAGGAGGAGCCTGGATAGTAAAGACTCTAGTGAAATGCCCAAAGCAAGCCCTTGCTTCCATCAAATCTTACACCTTTGTCAACATATGTGAGGAAGTCATGCCACTGTGTGACATCCCAGCATAAAAACACAACCTTGTTCTGGTGTCACATTGCTATGCTATGCTCACTGTCCCATAAAGGTGTGATGAACCCCTGTAGATTAGTGCCTTTCCTGGTAAGGTTGCGGCAGGAGGAGACAACTTTGTGGCTTTCTCTTGAGTCAAAATTAGTTCCCTTTCTGCCATGGTTTCAAGTCTTGGATAGGTCAATTCTGCCTAGGAATACTTGGCCAAATTCATTACTGGTGTATTTCCACTGGAACCAGTGGGCCTCAGTCAAGTTGTATGAAAAGTGGGTTTTGTCCACTAAATACAGAGTAATTCTTATAGATGCAGACTTTGAAAGAGAGATCTTTTCAATGGTGCATGGTCTTTGTAGACCACATGGAGCATTTCAGAGTCAATGGGCTTTGCAGGCCATCCTGGGACAAAATCATACTTCCTGTTTACACTCATTTGCTGTGCAACAGACTGGGCACTTTTGGACCCCAGAGATGGCAGCATTTCAGTAGAGCTGTATGTGCACCTCCTAAGGTCCTTAAGTAGGACCCAAGGCTGCAGGTGCAACTCACTGTAGGAAAGGGGGAGGTGTGGCAGAGCATTTGAGGCATCTTGCTGCAGGTCCAGGAGTGAGTTTGATCCTTACATAGGACGAATGCCAAAACCCGTCCCTGTTATAATTGGGTACTTGATCACTCAGGCTCGGGAGTCAAAAGCAACTAGATATAACGGTAGACACATCACTTCCTTGTGTGCTGTTGGCTACAGAAATCATTGTAACTTACCCATGCCAGCCTACTGGACTTAGGGACCTTTGACCTTGATCTCTCTGTAATGAGCACTTCATTTGCAGCACTAAGGACAGGAGTTTCTATTTAGTCTTTCCTTAAGCAAAACTCAAGAGCAAAGTAACAACTGAGTCAAAACAGTTTAAAGAGGGAATAAGGAGCCTGAGGCTGCTGGACCAGAGTGGGAATTATGTCTGAGAAAGACTGACTAGAAAGTGAGTCAGGGCTTCAGGAATGGACCTCTAGGCTCCGCTGAATAAGAGCTTGTAGTTTGATTTATTTGGGACAACAGACATTTATTATGGTGAGACACTCCTAACCTGATATTTATAGCCCTTTTGCATGCACCCAGTCCCTTGTAGGTAGAGATGATCCAGGCAATACTATCTCAAATGTTTCCTTCTGTTTTGCTGTTCTGAAAATGGGAAGCTTTTGTTTTTAAGGCCAGTTTCTTCTCTGACTGTACCAGGGCATTAGCAAAAACACCACCATTGCTTTCTTTGAAGCTTGGCATTTCCAAAGAGCGTGCTCATTTCTGAACCCTGAGGGAGCTTTTATCCTTTTTTGTCTTTAAACAATATCTAAATAATGAGAAGGGATGGCATACAGATGCTGAATGAGATACAGATGTCCTGTCACCCATCCATTTGTGCTGACATTTTACAAAACAGCCCTGCCCTGCACAGTGATATTCACCATGCACCCAATGTTCCCAGGAACAGAGAGATGGAAGTAGGGACTTTTTCCTATATGAAATAACACAACTTTAAAAAAAATGTGTATAATAAGCAGATCCTTAACTGGTGCTGTTCTCAATAACACTGAGAGGCCCTAAAAAAAGATTGTGGGTCCATTGAGCTTGGTGTTATACAGATCAAAGTCTCTGTTCAAAACAGTTGAGGCCCAAATACAAGTCCATCTATACACTGTCCAGGTGGACTTAGGTGTCTAAGTGTGATCCTGTTGCACCCTGTTCAAGTGCCTGATAAATGGCTAATACAAGTAGCAGGTGGATCCACCTCCCCGTCTTCCTCCTCCTCCTCCCTTCTTTCTTGTGATATAGCATTATGGCTATGATGACAGTGCATCAGAAGTAGAACGGACTGAATTTTATTAGTAGATGTTAAGAGGTATGAATCCAAAAAGATGACAAAAGCCAGTAGGGAAATTGCCCTACAGATTGCCCAAGCAAGGGACTAACATAAGAGGGATGGGGGTGAGGAGGAGAACACAACTAGGTTACAGAAAATACAATGTTAGCCAACTAAGTCCAGGACTGGGGAAGGGGGGTGGAAGAAGGGGAGGGAGGGGGTTCATGACGCTGAGAGAGAAAAAAGATAGATACACACAAACCCATCAATGATCCGCAATGATGGAGGAAGTAGGTTGAAGAAAGTTTCTCAGTCCATATAGGGTCCCATTGCGGGGGTCCTCTTCAAGCGGAGCGGGGTGGTATGTTGCTGAAGATTCTTCTCAAAGTGAAGTCCATCAGGTTTAGAGGGGGTTCAGGTGGTCCCCTTTGTGTCCAGTCCAGTGGCGTTCAGTCTGGTGGGGTCGGTGTACTGGTGGTGGCCCATGATGTGTTCCATGTAGATGTCATGGGTCCAGTGGATCATGTCGGACACCATAAGGCAGGCACAACAGCTTGGCGTAGCGGCGGGAGACGCGGCAGACACGCAGGACACTGTCATTGCTGGGGTCCCAGGCTCCTACTACAGTGTAGTGGTGGCCCAATGTTTGGGCAGGCATGCCTCAAATTAGCCCTGCACCCTCCCTGAGTGCCACTTCAATCCCCTTGTCCTGCATGATCTACTGCTCTGCTTTATGCTCCCTGCCCTATATTCCCTGATCAATTTATTGCTTTGGGTTTTTTGCTTCCTGCCCTATGGCCTCCATCTGATCTGCTGCTCTGCTTTCAGCTCCCTGCCCTATCTACCACTATCTCCTTCTTAATCTGCTTCATGCCACACAGGGAGGCTGGGGCACCCAATGTATCACATGTGTACCACAGGTTGGCCACCTTGTACTCATGGATTTTCAGGAACTTGAATAGGCTGGAATAGGATTGCACCTAGGCACCAACGTCCATTGTGGTACCTAACAGGTAGAATAGGATCTAGCCCCTGCATTCAAAGAATGTACAAAGGGTGTGAGGAAAGCATTTTGCCTAAGGTCAATGGTAAAGCTGGGAGCAGAACCCTTTTCTCTTAGGGTATGTCTACATATGCAATTAATGAGAAGCAATAAACTTTAGAGCAGTTTGAGCTAGAGTAAAGTACTCCCAGGTGCAGCATCTACATGTGTGCCTGGGACAGGAGCAATCTGAGGCAGGGTGAAGTAGGCCTAGGCTGGCAGGGAGCACAGGAGGCCAGTCCCAGCTTCTGGGTGGCAGCATCGGGCAGCGGAGGGGCTGGTTGGGGCGTGAGGGTGCTGAAAGTGCATGTGGCTGGACAGCAGGCAGGAGTCTGACTCCTGGCTGACTGGACACAATTTATGTCCACGGTCAGCGTCCACATATGCGTTTAATCTCAGTAAATTATCCCACTATAAGATAGTACTGTCCCCAACAGTGCTATTTTATGTCAGCATAAATTAGTTTACTGTGGTCTAATACTGCTGCACATGTAGATACTGAAGCTTTACTCCACAGCTAAATAGTCTACTCTGCAGGAGAGTGCATGTGTAGATGCAGCCTAGAGTCCTAACAACACAAAACTAACCATGAGACCATACTGTCTTTTCAGGTGGGATTAGAGACCAACTGAGGATCTAATGCAATTTCCTTTGGTGCTGACATGTTTAGAGTGTGTTGCACTGGGCTGAGATTTAGCTTTTGTGCTTATATTTGAACCCCCCCACCCTCCACCCCACCCCACCCCGGAGCCTATTCTGCCCTTAACAGTTTTGGTCTCACACTGGATCTGAAGTGAGGAGCAAACGTCTTTCCCCATGGGAGCCAAGGCCTTGTGAAATCAACATGCGAGACTTTTATTTATTGACTTACTTTTGGTGCTGTCAAACCCAAACAGCACCAGAGCCCTGATTTAAACATGATCAGGGTCTTGATCTGAAGCTCACCCCCTTTTGTCCTCCCCCTGTTTTGTCCCACCCATCCCATCAGATCCTCCAGCAGAAATAAAGGGAGTAGCCACAGTGTGAGAGGTGGCAAAATGGCATCAGGTGCTGCTGTCTTGACTTTGAGTGAAATCCAACCTAGATTTACACCTGGTGCACTCTGCATGCACCTCCCTGGTATAGATCAGGAAGGAATAGACTACGGAAGAAAGAGACTTGAGGGATATGGAAGTAAGAGACTTGGGGGTCATCATTGACCACAAGATGAACATGAGCCTGCAATGCAATGCTGCGGCTAGTAAAGCAACCAAAACGCTGACTTGCATCCATAGATGCTTCTCAAGCAAATCCCAGGATGTCATTCTTCCCTTGCACATGGCCTTGGTGAGGCCGCAGCTGGAGTACTGCGTCCAGTTTTGGGCTTCACAATTCAAAAAGGATGTGGAGAAGCTTGAGAGAGTCCAGAGGAGAGCCACGCGCATGATCAGAGGTCAGGAAAACAGATCTTACGATGACAGGCTGAGAGCCATGGGACTCTTTAGCCTGGAAAAGCGCAGGCTCAGGGGTGATCTGATGGCCACCTATAAGTTTATCGGAGCGACCACCAGGATCTGGGGGAACATTTGTTCACCAGAGCGCCCCAAGGGATGACGAGGTCGAACGGTCACAAACTCCTGCAAGACCGTTTCAGGCTGGACATAAGGAAGAATTTCTTTACTGTCCGAGCCCCCAAGGTCTGGAACAGTCTGCCAGCGGAGGTGGTTCTAGCACCTACATTGAATGCCTTCAAGAGCAAATTGGATGTTTATCTTGCTGGGATCCAATGACCCCAGCTGACTTCCTGCCCTTTGGGTGGGGGGCTGGACTCAATGATCTTCCAAGGTCCCTTCCAGCCCTAATGTCTATGAAATCTATGAAATGGCTGAAATCAGTTCAGCAGCACAGGTGGCAGAGACAGCAGACTCAGGCTTGTAGCTTTCAATGGGGCAGAATTTGGTCACGTATTTCCATTTCCAATCCGACTTGCTTTCTTCCTCATTCTTCCTGCGGCTGCTCTTGCGGCTGCACCCACAGCCAGGCCTCCTTGTTTTCTGACTCAGAAAGTTCAGAGAACCTGGGAGTGGAGGGGAGTATAACTTAATACTGAGACCACTCGGCTCTTCCAAGCAAAGGTCTCGTCCCCAAAGAATCTCTTCCTCCCTCCCCTGTCCAAGCTGCTTTTAATGGGCCAATTACTCTTGGCCAGCAGATTAGAAGGGGGGCATGGAGAAGGGAAGAAGGGAGTGGGGTTGGAGGGAGGGAGGGGGAGCAGGCACCACAGAGAAACTGTGCACAACCCTTTTTGGCAGGCAAGGGATCTTGTTTCATTCCTCCTGCCTTTAAGAGCTACAAGTTAGATTGTGTGTCTCAGGCACGCCCCCCCGTTCCCTCTCCCCTCTCTCCGATCCATAAAGTTTCTGGGCTGTTCCGTGCTGAGATGCCAATCTCCAGCTGCTAAATCCTACATGGAGAGAGTTTGTTTTTCATGAAGTTTGTTGCTTGGGGCAGGTCAATGTTTGCTCCAGACCAAGGCTCACCCAGCCAGCCTGCTGCTGCAGGGAGCGTGGAGTGTCTGGAAGGTAGGGTGGTATTTTGTTTTCAAGGAGGGATGGGTGTTAAAATAGTTGGTGATCTAGCAGTGCCCCCCTTCCATCCCTCTCCCTGAATGAATCGCAGCTGCTTCCGGATTACCTCCACTCCCCACTCCCATCCAAGGTCCATGGCAGGTTCTCCAGGCAGGCAGGAGCCATTGGTAATGAACCTCCATGGCTGTACATGGGGTTTCCCTGACGGGAGGTGTGCAAAGGGAGAGTGTGAATGTGTGCGTAGGGGGGTGCTGGGCACTGAAAAACTGGGTGGGGGGTGGCAGGAGGGGCAGGCTGCAAACTTCTTTTCCTCGCTGCCTCCTGGCCAGTGACTTCTACAGGAAGCATTCAGAGCCAAGATCACTGTCCCCTCCCATTCCCAGAGTGAACGGATACAACACGTTTAAATGTCTCTGCCACATGCTGAGCAATGTCACAAGTGCTTATGGCTGCACCCTGCAGAGCTTTGTGTGGAAAGAAGCATGGAGTGGCAGGGAGACAGCCCCGCACTCAAGTACCTGGGCACCTGTTGGTGGCACAAGGCTACCCTACCAAGTAGCTGTAGGTGTCCACTCCTTTTGCTGATATGGCAGCTTCTCTATTTTGCACCACCAAAGTATCCTTGAGTAACTGGGTAATGTGACCTCTCTGGGTGCTAGTGCCTGTAGGTAACCAGGTAACCTGACCCCTCTGGGTGCTAGTACCTGTGGATAACCAGGTAACCTGACCCCTCTGGGTGCCAATGCCTGTAGGTAACCAGGTAACCTGACCCCTTTGGGTGCCAATGTCTGTGGGTAACCAAGTAACTTGACTCCTCTGGGTGCCAGTGCCCATGAGTAGGCAGGTAACCAGACTCCTTAGGGTGGCACTGCCCATGGGTAACTGGGTAACTTGAGCTGTCCACTTAACACTGTATTGCAAAATGCTTGTTAGTAATAAAATGTTAATGCTTAGCTAGGTAACAGGCCATTGGGCACCTCCCTGAGAGGGCAAGCGACATGTCAGGGAGGAGTCTGACTTGTCCCTCTGCTGTGGGGTACTGTAAAGGTGCTCAAAGAAATCAGGCATTCTGAGTGGTACAGAGCAATAGTGCAGGGGTTTGGGGCATAGAAGACCCCTGAGGTTCACTCATATCTCTTTGGTTTTTTGATCCAGACAGGAAATGAAGGACATAGGGAAGCCTGGAAGAAGAATTTCAGGGGAAATCATGATTGCAAAGTGATCTGGGAAGAGCAGGATGTGGCTGCGGGCATGGCTGGAGCTCTTTGTGTGGGCAGAGAGAGGAATTGCAATTCCCCATCTCATCTCAGTGCAGCATTCTGAGCTTAATGCAGGAAGTGAGGGCTGGGGAAATTTAAGTGGGATACAAAGACTAGTCTCCAGGGGACAGATTTTCCAACCGTTTCCAGCTGCTCAACACTTGCAGTCAGGGCCAGTTTTGCAATAGAACTCAGCACCCAACAGGTACAGTTGTTTGGAAACCTTACTTCTTAGTTTGGTATCTTAATGGGCCTAGATTTTTAGGCATACCTGGTCCCGGCTCTGGCAGCTGAATTCTAGTCATATGTGTGTACAGATATGCACCTAGATGCAAACAGAGACACTGCTCAGTTGCCTGTCATTGCCTCTCTATTATTTCAGAAAAAAGATTTCTGTAGTTTTGAAGCAGGAGGATCTAGGTGTAACCACTACTGTCCTTATGAAATTATGGGGGGTGCGGGTGTGCCAAATGTAGCCTGTAGTGACCATCATGACATTTCTACCAATCAGCCTATGAATTTATTCCTTTGCATGCTGCTATGCATGGATGTATGTGCATATGCACGCAGGTACTCAGTGCCACATACTATACAAGACTGTATTGGCTCCAGTTTGTCCCATACTTGCCGTGACCTGTGGAATAAAATAACTGTAGTACTGTACCTTGCATTTGCATCGATTGACGTTGTAACACTGCTTGGCAATGCCCAAAATTCATCTGGGATGCAGGAACCTGAAAGATGCTGAACAATCTCTGCAGCAGGCAGGGACTGTCAGGACCAGTGTTGGTGCTGTTATATCTAGTGAAATGCTTCTTAATTATGGGTCTCTTCTCTCCTGAATGACACTAGTTCCTACAGCTGGCACAGACAGTGTTCTGTAGATGGGGTGAGTCTTGTGTGGAGAAGACAGATGGGAGCCTAATTCTGTTCTTAACTTTTCCCCTAACTCCGTCTGTCCTCAGAATCTTGAGCAAAGCACTGCACTCTAGGGCTGGCCGAAATTTCGCCACCAGTTTTGTTTCAATGCTGTTTTGACCTGTTTTGAGGTTGAAACAGCAAAATCGAAATGAAACAGATATGGTCGAAACAGCCTTGAAACAATATAAGGCAAGTCGAAACGTTTTGTCATTTCGACCCTGTTTCGACGTTTTGTCCATAGGATATAATGGGTATAACAGTCTATAACTTTGTCATTTCTAGTCAGATTTGGATGAAACATGCAGGCGTAGTAGCCCTTTCTGAGGCCACAAAGCCTACCATGTTTCAAGAAGGTAGGTGCAGGGGGTTCAGAGAAACTGCACCCCAAATTCTTGAGAGAAAAACTCATGTCATATGTATGTGTTAAGCCGCAGCAGGATCAAAACTACAGGAAAGCTAACCCCTGCGGAGGCCACAAAGCCTGCCATGTTTCAAGGAGATAGGTGCAGGGGGTTTGGAGAAACTGTACCCCAAAATCCTGAAAGCAAAACTCATGTCACGTGTATGTGTTAAGCCACAGTAGGGACAAAACTGCAGAGATGGTAGCACCTGCTGAGGCCACAAAGCCTGCTAAGTTTCAAGGAGATAGGTGCGGTGGTTTGAGGGAAACTGCACCTCAAGCTGCAGACAAGCAAAACTCATGACATGGGTGACACTGTGTTAAGGTGCAGCGGGGTGACAACTGCAGGGATGGTAGCCCCTGCTGAGGCCACGAAGCCTGTCAGCTGTGGAGGAGATTGGTGCAGGGGTTCTGGGTTCTGGGGCCCTGCACCCCTAGTTGCTGACAGGCAAAACTCATGACATGGGTGCTTGTGTAACTGCTGCCTCTCATCAGGCAGCAGGACTGAAGATCCCCCATCACTTGTCATCAAGACCTGAGGGTAATAATTGACCACAGTATGGACATGAGCTGGCATTGTGATGCTGTAGCCAGCAGGGCCAACAATACCCTGGCATGCATCAATTGATGCATCTCCAGCAAAACCATTGCAAAGATGTGATTCTCTTGCTCTACGCAGCTCTTCTCAGCATTGGTGAGACTGCAGCTGGAGTACTGCGTCCAGTTCTGGGCTTCACACCTTAACAAGGATGTGGTAAAGCTTGAGAGAGTCCAGAGAAGGGCTGCCCATATGATCAGAGACTTTCATGGCCAGCCATACGAAGAAAGGCTGAGGGACCTGGGACTCTTCAGCCTGAAAAAGAGAAGGCTGAGCAGGGACTTGGTAGCAGCTACATCTAGGGCTCCGTGAACAACTGTTCACCAGGGCACCCTTGGGGAAAACTAGGAGTAATGGTCACAGTCTGGACACCCTAGTTGTGAAGTAGTTTTTCCTAATGTTGAGCCTGAAACAATCTTCCAAGAGTTTGTGACCATTACTCCTAGTTTTCCCCAAGGGCGCCGTAGTGAATAGTTGTTCACCAAGCCCTAGATGTACACTTCTGATGTAGTGGTAAGCTACAGCGGTAAGGAGCTACCATGCCTGCAAGTTTCATACAAATCTGGCCAGAAATGACAAAGTTATAGCCTGTTTTGACCTTCCCCATTATATCCTATGGGCGAAACGTCGAAACAGGGTCGAAACGGCAAAATGTTTTGACGGAACGAAAAGGAACAGCTGTTTCGACTTTAAACAAAAGTCAAAATGAAATACTATTCCACCGAAACATCAAAACACTGGTCAAAACAGAACGCTTCCATTTCGTACAGCCGTACTACACTCCATGTTGCCTTTGTTTTCTCATTTATAAAATGGGGATATTCATATTGAGCCATCCTAATCAAGCATATAAGCATATTGGAACCGTCTTCAGTGAGCCATGAAATCCATGCAAATTGTATAGAGTAATGAACTAGGAATCTGAACCCTGTTATCACTGTCCCTGCTCTGGTACCAATTCACCATATGGCCTTTGGCAAGTCACTTTACCCACCCTGGGCCACAATATCCCCAGCTGGAAAGGAGGCTAAAACCTGCTTATCTGGACTGTGAGGTAACATCTGGAATGTGAGGCTGAATTAGTTAACATTTCATTTGCAATAGTAGCAGCCCCAACTGTTCAAAAAAAAGGGAGTAAGCCCCACAACAATTGTGAGATCAACTTTAAAAAAGGTGAGATTTTTTATAAAATAATATATTTCTTTAAGTTGCCTTTCAGTGTTGTAATCCTGAAGAGATACTATTTTCAGGCTTTTCTTGATAACTACAAGAGTTAGCAATGTATTTTTTTCTTAATGAAAGCTGAGATTTTCAAATGATCTTTGGCTCCGAGAGCTGAGACTTTAAGAAAAATGCCAAAAACCATGAGACTCAAATTTTGGCATCTTTGTGCTTGAGTGAGAACCACACAAGTGCAGTGAATTTCTGGGCCTAATTTTCCTCTCATTCACCCCAATTTGATATCAATATCAATTTAGTAGAATTACCCCAAATTATGCTGATGTAAGTGAGAGAAGAACCAGGTCTGTTGACACACATGTGGGCACATAGGGCACCATTTGCAAAATTGATCAGAAGTCACAGAAGGGCAACAGCCCTTAGAAAACAACTTGGGATGTTGAACATCCAGCCTTAAGGGTCACAATGAAGGATGCTAATTTCAGAGCACTTTTGAAAGCCTGGCTCCAAGCTGTGGGTGCCAAGTATTTCGAAATCTTTTATGGCTTCCATTCGGTTCTTTAGGTCTGGGAGCACAAACAATGCATGAGTCTGGATAATCACCTAACATGGATTTTCTTTGCCCTGTTCTGATTGGTTCTTTGCTCCAGCGCTCTCCCAAACTCACTATCTTGCCCCCTCAGCATCACTCCATAGCTCCTCCCTTTACACCTTTTGGTCATGCCCAGTCCTCCAAACTGGGCACGTCTACACATGCCTCTTTTAAGTGGGCTTAGCCTAAAATCGCCATTTTTAAGGCACATTAAGAGCACATGTCTACACATGCACCCCCTTAATGTGTCTTAAAAATGTTGATTTAAGGCTATGTGAGCCTGAATTTGATACCTGCGTAAAGCAGGTATCAAATTTAGGCGTGAATATCTAGGTCGCATTAGCGCATATGTAGAGATGCTAATGCTCATTAATGCAGTGTGCGTCAACAGATACACATCATGTTAATGTGTATTAGTGCATCTGCACGTGTGCTAATGCGACTTAGCTATTTGTGACTAAATTGAATGTGCTATAATGTGCATTAGTGAGCCCCTACATTGCCTTAATGTGCCTTAAGTAAATACGTATTAAGTTTAGGCGCACATGAACACACGTGTAGACATGCCAACTGCTTCCCTTCCCTTTACTTCCACTTAACCAACCCCTTCCTTTTAAAATATCCCTCCCACCATAAAACACCTGTGGAACTAACATCTGCTGCCATTATTCATTATGGTGGTGTGTTCTGTCTCCTCCTCTCCCTGGGTCTGTCTCATCTATTGAGCTATTTGGGACAGCAGGCAGTCGCTATTCTGTGAATGTACAGCACCTAGCACAATGGACCCACATTCTTGGTTGGCCACTGCTGTAATAAACACAGTTACAACAACAGCAGCAACAAAACAATAACAGCTTTCCTAGTATTATTGTTGTTGTTATTGATATTAATCTGAGCCACATGGAGGTGTTCCTTTGGTGTAGTAGTAAAGGGACTTATTAAAAGTAGCTGCAATGTATGTGTAATGTGCAGGGAAGCCATTCAAAAGGACACAAGTTATAGACAGAGGCCCCTGGATAGGGCTTTATGGCAGGGAGGAGCCTGCTGCCAGTCTGAGTCCTTGGGACAGTGTCAGGCAAACAGGGAGATGCACAATTAGGAAAAGACCTCCTTCCTCCCCGCTGTGGTGGTAGCCAAAGCCAGACTATCAGTAGCAGTGGTGAAGGACATGAAGGACAAGGTTCCAAAGAATGTCCATATGGCCCATCGTGCAGAAAAGCCACTTACTGAACTTTGCTGCTAAGAGAGAAAGGCTGTTCGTGTCCCTGAAGTCCCTGCAAGGACAGTTTGGAATGAGTCAGGGGACTAGGAGCTGGGGCATGTGCTGGGTCAGGGCCAGCTCTGAGATATGCTGAACACCCACAACTTGCACAAGAGCCAGTGAGCTAACTAATCCTTCCCTGCACCGCAGAGGTTTCCTGGATGCAATGGGGTCAACCCTATCCTATTCCTAGCTGGATTGACACCCTACAGTTCATTTCTGAGCTAAAGAAAGTGGGAAGGGGAGGGCCAGAGCCCTAGATGGCTAGTGGGTGAGGCTATGCAGGCTCAGAGGTTGTGATTCGAACTCCTCAAAAGGATGAGCTAATCCAACAGTCTCAGGGTTGTTCTGGAGGCTATGAGAGCCCATGGCTTGTCTTCACAGCCTAGCTATACCTGGGATAAGCCTTCACCTTCTAATTACATCAAGTCATTCAAGGCTGAGGAGAAGGGTATTTCCCCTGCCAGGTACATGGGACTACAAATGCTTGCAGATGCAAGGATTTCCACTACACAATTTATAGTGATAGACATAGACATTAGGGCTGGAAGGGACCTCGGGAGATCATCGAGTCCAGCCCCCCGCCCAAAGGCCAGGAAGTCAGCTGGGGTCATAGGATCCCAGCAAGATAAGCATCCAATTTACTCTTGAAGGTGTTCAGACTAGGTGCTTGAACCACCTCCGATGGCAGGCTGTTCCAGACCTTGGGGTAGGGGATCACTTTTGGGCTTTCCCCCTAGCTTGCTTCTTCAGCTTTTCGACTAGGGTCAAATGAGACTAGAGGGAACCTTTACTCCAAGGCCTCTGGGTTCAGGGCTTGCACATAGGATGCCTGCCATTTGTGAGTATCTGAAGCCCCAGACTGAGGAAGCTGTGAGGTAAGATACTTGCCGGTGGTAGCGCCACACAGACTTGAATGAGCTGTGCTCAGTTGAAATTTGAAACTTAATTCAGAACCAATTTGGCACTGAAACAAAATTGTATTGAAAAAAGAAACATGGGTATCCCAGGATAAATCTGTATGAATGTCTAGTCTGAAATAAAAGTGGCTGTTTCACAATAGTTGCTCCCCTTTGGGAGCAGAGGAATTGTTCTGTAATGAAGGGCTAAATCCTGTTTTGCTTTATGTGCCCAACTATCACATATGTAGCTGCATAATTGCAGTTTGGGGCGCTTGCACATAGTTTGCAGTTCAGCATTGCCTGTGCTGATTATGCTCAATAGGTCTGTGCTCCAGCCAGAAAGCTATACAAGGAAACAGAGTCTCCCAAGTACACATGGCAACCCAGGCAAAGCACATAATTTTATCTGAGTAAAACCCGTGACTAGTGGGGGCCAGACACTGAAAGAAGGTACTGTTGGTTTTTAGTCCCAGTAGCTGAGCAGTTAGGGCTTTTGCCTAAGAAACAGAAGACTCTAGGTCCCTTTTACCCAGAAGGGTTTGAACCTGCATCTCTTCCTTTCCTGAAAAATACTCTATCACTAAGTCATAGGCCAGGCTTTACCCATCCCTGCCTCCAACTCTTCTCCTGAAGTTGGCCCACTGGGCAGCCAAGAGAGGGAGATATCTGGAGCCAGGAGGAAAGATACACACTACAGAGAGTGTGGCTTGATGAGATGAATGTTGACACCAATGTGAAGGGATCTTGGGTTCTTCTCCTGCTCCCTTTGAGGAAGAAGGCTTCTCAGTGCTGTTTATTCATTGAATATTAAATGCAAGGTGCTGTGGGTACCTTCCTGGGTGTTCAGCTCTGTGGACATGTACCTTAACCACTAAGTGGTTACCCTAACAAGTGTGGGGGGCCTCTTCCTTCTCCGTCTTGTTTCCCCGCAGGGATCCATGGAGGGTGATTCTATGTTGCTAGAGGGGAAAAGAAAATCCCAACCTGTATATGAATGCCAAAAACTGCAGTTACATGTATACATATGTACCACTTACATACATAAAGCGAATTAGGATTTAGCAGTAAGTGTCCACATGGGGGAGTTATAACCAGAGTAGCTACTCCACCAGAGTTACTAGGAAATTTCCCCCTCCCCTGTAGATGAGGCCTCAGAAACAGGCCTGATTTTCCAGGCTGACATACCAGGACTGAGCCAGGGAACCTGTACAACTACACATGCAGGTTTCTACAGCTTGAACGGGAGAGGCTGCATCTGCAGCTCAGAGCTGTAGCCCAGAAGGCTCACATCTGGTGAGTATGGCTAGATGGGAGTTTGGGGGTGAGCAAGCAAGAAAATATGGGGATATGGTGGGGAAGTCCATCTGCCAGCCAAGGCTCCTAAATCCAGATGGAGACACCCCAGTAAAATGGCCTGATTTTCAGAAGAACTGAACACCCATGGATCCTGTTGTCCTTCATGGAAGCTTCAAGTGCTCATCGCCTCTGAAAATTAGGCTCCTTTTAGATGCCTAAACATGAATACAGGAGTTTTAACTTTGTTATTGACAGGCCTAGGAGTTCAAAAAAAGGTAATGCCATTACAATCTTTCCCCGCTAATCTTCCACTTAGATTTTTCACCCTCCAAAGACTGCATGCAAAGTTACATCTAATGGATCTCTGTCTTGCCCAGAGTGAAACCTGTCCAGTTTGTGCTGCCCCCTGGCAATTTCTCTGAAGAGTTGTTTTTTTTATCTCAGATCTGCCAGACGTGTATTACAGGGGGAGAAAAGGACAAGTGTTCAAAGACCATAAGATAAGCTAGGCTAGAAGGAGGAAAAGATATTAATGTTTGTTCTAGTGGAGGCTGCTTGAAGAGTCAGTGTGGTTAAATGGACGAAGGTTGTAGCTAGGATTCTGAAATATTGCCTTTGCAGGAAGGAAGAATGGGTTTGTGGTTGAGGCCTGTCCTGGCTTCAGGAAACCTAGGATCTGTGGTCTGCATGATAAATTACCTTGCAAATTTGCAGAATTGTTTAGGTACCTGGCGGGATTTACGAAAGTGCTTAAGAAGTTTAAATTCTTTTAAGCTAATTCTTGTTGAGTCAGAAGGAATGTGATGCCTGATTCACTGAAACATCTTTGTAAATCCCACCAAGCATCTACCTGCATTTTTAAGCCCCTAAATACATTTTTGAATCTGTCCGTTGCTCTGTGTCTCAGGAATTGTCTACACCAGAGTGGATTGGCTGGTAGAGCTAGAACAGCCAACCCTGTAAGCAGATACTTGGCTTACCTACAATGAGGCATTTGCTGGCAGGGCTATGTCAGTAAGGTGACATAGGGGCTTTTAGGTGACACTGGGTATGTCTACATGTGTGCTTCAATGAGCGTTAGGCTATTTATGTGCATTAAAGCATTACAAAAAAAGTGTGCTTTCACTCATGTGCATTAAAATAGGCTAATGCACCTTTTTCTACTACCTCCCAATAGAGGGCAAGTTTACATGTGCTTTGGGGGCTGGGGTAAGGTGGCACTTTAATTAGAGTGGCTCCGAGAGCCACTGTAATTAAAGCATTGGTGCGTCTTGTGTATCAGCATCCCCACGCTTAAAAATAGTAGGGATGCTTTGACCTAAAGCTCACTCAACAAGCTTTAGTTCAAGTGGCCCCGCCACCATTTTTTAAGTGTGGATACGCTGATACACATGATGCAGGAGGCTGCTGGAGTGCGGTACTTGTCACGCTCCAGCACACTTGATTAATCGATTCTGCTCCGACATGCTGGAACTCCAGTGTGACACAGCAGCCTCCAGTCTTGTGTATAGGTACCTGGAGGAACTAAATTTAATGTGCATTAATAAATGTTTAGATGCAAATTAATAAATATGTAAATGCACCCACTGTAATGCAAATAATTACAGCCCTGAGTCAGTCACTAATTCACTGCTTAGCGAAAGGTAGGATACATAAACCTACATTTTCACCAGTGTCTACTAGTGCCTCAGTTTTGATTGACCAGCTTGAAAGAGCTGTGGTTGACTGACACAGGCAAAAGGTCAGTAGGGATTTTCCATTTTGAAAATGGGCCCCAGTTCGTGTCTCAGGCTTTGGCGGCATAGAGAAATTGACCAACTTCACTATACGGGAATAACCCAGTATATAACATGGGCACTTTATTTTGGAATAAAAGTTACTTTGTTGTAAGTCTTCTCAGATGCTTCAATGGCCAAAACAAGTTCATGTCCTCCTTTTGTAACTGTTTTGTTACCAGATGTCAACAGAGTTGCCCTAGGGATGAATTTGGCCCCAGGGTACTAATTACACACCACTACTTAGCACAAAAAATAATTATTACTCTACCAAGATCAATATACAGCAAAACGAGCAGTGAGCCATGAGCTTGACCAACGAAAACTATTCGTTTGCTGACTTACTTAGCAGCCTATTGAATCAGTACCTACTTTTCCCAATGGTCCTACTCATTGTGTAGGATGTGGTCAAGACGAAAAAGAGTGGGTATTCTGGAAAACTAGAATCTATATGAAGTGAAGATTCTCCAACAATATCATCCTTTAAAAAAATATTTTTCCTAGTACTGTAATTGGAACTTCCACAAACGGCCCTTTTCATCTTCATAGCATTTATGAGCAGTGATTTTTCTCATTAAATTGTTTGCTTCCATGTATCGCAACAGTGAGTTCTTTTGGATAACTGTACATTATATTTAATATTACTAAAAAGGACATGCTCTTTTCCCAGTGTAAATGTTGCTGTTGTAATAATAACAACTATTCTTTCAATGGTTGTCATATTGTATTTGTGTTACCATCACTCCTAGGGGCCCTGCCAATGGAGCAGTCACGTTCTGACAGGCCCTGTACAAACACAGAAGGGTCTTCCATTCCAGATTCTCAGCTTGCCTCATGTGTCATCTTTGATGAAAGCCCTACCCCATCATTGAGATTTGCACAGTATAGGAGCCTAATCACATGAAACTCATGCAGGATCTAGCCTTAAATGTGGGAAATTCTAGATTTTTCTGTATCACAGGGACACAGCTGAAGACAATAAATCCTGTGGGAAGGAAAACAGGAGATTGAGTTAGGCCCAGGGTCCATCTAGCCCAGTTTCATGTCTCTGACAAAGCCCAGAAACAGAGAAAGGCATAATAATTCCATATCTGGCAAATACAAGCTGACCTTAGCCGCACATCAGGTTTCATTCTGCTCTCTAATACATAGAGATTGACTTAAACTCTGAAGCACAGTGTTTAATATGCCTTCCAAAGTATTTATTAGCATTAACTCTTGTAACACTAGAAGATCTTGTTACATGAATGAGTGTCCAGTCCTTTGAGTCTTGCTAAATCCTCAGCCTCACCAATTCCCTGTGACAATGAGTTCTAATGAATTCTGTAATAAATTACAGAGCTGAAAAGACAACAACATAATATGCCATTGTGTTGCCAGTTGTAGATAACCAGCTACCTTTTCAACTCTCAGTTTTACCTGGGGCACTCAGTCATAAATTATTATTATAAAAGTTGTGAAGCAGACATAAGTTCTGTTTTATAGATAATTTGGGGATTTTGCAGTTTGGTGTCATTGTAAATTAGTATGAAAACTAAACCATTTTGAAAGTACCTGCAAAGGCAAATTTAAAAAAAATGAATTGAGTCAATCAGAACATTTTTGTTTTGACTTGTGATTTTTTTATTTTGCATTATGCTCTATGGTATCTATTGCAAAATAAATATTTTGGAACAAAAAGTCCTTTCCACCTGAGAACTCAAACCATTTCATGCCTGCTGTGTCGACACAGAACATTTTGACATAGTCAGAATATCTTCTTCCCCTCTTTCCTTCCAATACAAAATTCCAGCATAATCAACCCAGTTTCACAAAGTGTTCTCATTTCAGTGGAATGGCATATTCCAGCAGAACAGAATTCCACTAAAATTTCTTCAAGTAACTCTAATTATGATGAAATGTCCTCGTCAGATAGGATGATCCTGTTTCATCATCTGCTATAAATTTGGACTCCTGGAGCCATAGCCCCTGAATTTTCACTACTTTGTGTCTACCTCTATTCTCTGTCTTACAGCTGTCCATCGTTGTAATATGTAAAGACCTGCCATGTCAATCCATAGCAATAGCACAGTCCAGAATGGACTTCATAGAGTGACTGTCACTTTCCCCCTCTCAGCGTCAAATCTCTTGTTGGGGTAGGATTTTTGTGGGGGGTGGTTGATTTGCTTCCAGATATTTGGAGGGAAGGGGGATATTTTGGGGGGTGAAAACGGAGGTGTCAGTGTTGCTACGAGGGAAAGACTTTTTCAAAGAGGAAGACTAGAGTGTTTCCTTCGTTGAGGCTCTGTATGTGCCTGTTTTTTTTCCCCATGATAGCTTCTTCTACAGCTGGAAATCCTCAAGAGAGATTTTGTACCATCATTTTTACCTAGAAAGCACAGGTGTAAAATGCTGCTCTTGCTGAATAGAAGTGGAGAATTCTGATCGGTGATCTGTCATATCCTTTCTCCCCATGCTTGCACAAATGTAAATAGCTCCACGAGAAAAGAATCAGGCTTGTTCCATTCTGAATCAATTACAGTTAGTATTTGAAGGTGGTTTTTTTTCTAAAACCCTTGAAGGGCAGAAAAAAGACCAATGAAAAATGCATTAGAAATACGTCTCAATTGTTTTTTGTTGAAATACAGTCAAGACTTTAAAATATCAAATCCTCCCAGGCCTATTTATAAACGTCAGTTAATCGCATAACTTCTGCAGTGTGACTATTACTGCCCACATTTTATAGAAGGAGTCCATGTGTTTAGTGTATAAGGTCATGAATAGGAGTCAAAAGGCCTGGGTTCTCCTCCTGCCTCTACTACCTGTCTACTGGCAGCTTGCTGTCCCTCTCTCTGAAGCTTTTTTCCTTTTCAGCTGTGTTATGTTGAAGTTACTTGTTACACTTAGACCATACTAAGAGCACTTAAAACTCAAGTGTCCCCACATTAAAGCTCATTAAATCATGCTAAGTGCCCTCTGAGTGTCTCAAAGTTACACCATTTCAGACAAGGGTTAACTCTGAGTCATGGTGCCTAGCTCATGTTAGGGTATGTTCAGTCTGCTCCATTGAGAAAAATGAGCAATTTGCATTTCTCTGGCATTTCAGGATGCACAACCTCCAGCCTCCCCACACCCCCAGAGCAGGGGTAGAGCCCAGGTGTCCTGGCTCCTAGATACACCCCTGCTCACCAGCCCTCTAGTAGCAAGTCAGAGCTGTGGAAACAAGAAACAGTATTGACATGTGACTGCTCACAGCAGGTTTGAACTTTACACCACTTAACATTCCACAGGTTTAGTATGGTCTAAGTGTAATGTGCAGCTTCACCCTAAGTTTCATCTCTTTAGACTTCAGTCTCTTTAGCTAGGGACAGACATTGCACATAAACTGGGACAAGTGACTGGAAACTGGTTCAAATCCGTAACACAACAGAATTTCAGTGCACATAAACTGTTTTCAAAATGGCTGGAACCAGTTTAAGATAAACCTGGAAGGATGTAGTATCAGACTTTAGGCTAAATTGTTTTTTTGTCACAGATCCCCTCCAGACTCAAGTTAACTCACAGTCCCTCAGCATCCCAAGATCCTTTGCACCTTCCTCGCAAACCTCGCCTAGCAAGGTGGTTGGGTTAGCTTTGGTCCCAAGCTGTTTGTTCCAGCTGAATATGGAGGCGTGCTCTA
>NW_017728944.1:753180-763296 GCF_001723895.1 Crocodylus porosus
CAGATCCTGATGTACACCCCTTATATACTTACAGGCAGCCACCAGGTCCCCCCTGAGCCTGTGCTTTTCCAGGCTGAAGAGTCCCTTAGCTCTCAGTCTCTCATCATAAGTGCTGTTTTCAGGCCCTCTGATCATGTGCGTGGATCTCCTCTGGACTCTCTCAAGCTTCTCCACATCGTTTTTAAATTGTGGATCTCAGAAATGGATACACTTCTGGCCTGTGCCACTGCAGGCATGTGACTGCAGATTTGGAATCAAAAGTGAATGTCTGTTCACTTGCTTAGCTATTCAGTCTATGCAGTTTTAACTAACTTGCAAAGATTGAATAGATTCAGCCTCAGGCTTTTTGACTATCTGTACTTAGCCTTAGGGGGTTGCAAATGTCTCTCACTATGCACAGTGTCTTACGCAAACCAAGCCTGATCTTGGTTATTATACTAGAAGGTATTGATAACAAAGAGTTGCAGCTCCTTGTACAAATTCAACAGAACTGGTTTCCTCTGTGTA
The DNA here is from genome assembly GCF_001723895.1 of Crocodylus porosus. NCBI lineage: Eukaryota > Metazoa > Chordata > Crocodylia > Crocodylidae > Crocodylus > Crocodylus porosus. The sequence continues at coordinate 753,688 of NW_017728944.1, forward strand.
GGGGGTCTGTATTTTTTATTCTCTCTCACACTTTGCCAAATGAAGAACCCTCAGATCAATGGCAAAAATCCCATGGACTTCCCTGGAATGAGGTCTGGCCTAATTCTCCATGGTGCTGAATGCCTTCTGTAGGGTACAGAGCATTCTCCACCTTATCAGGGCAGCACCTATGATGAGCAGATCCTGTTGAAGTCAGTGATAACTGAAAAGTGTCAGCACCTCTTAGGTCCTTGTTCCTCATTGGTTTGTGAACTGTCAGTCCTGTTGGCTTCACTGGGGCTTTAGAGGATGAAAACAGGGATAGATTTTGTCCCTAAATATTCTGACACTTGTTGACAGAGATGGGCCCTACTCTTTCCCCCTAGTGCAGGAGTGGGCAATTATTTCGGGCAGAGGGCCACTTACTGAGTTTTGGCAAGCCATTGAGGGCCGCATGACAGGCCACCAGGAGCAGATAAATATTAATTTTCTAAATTTTTTAGGGGCCCTCTGGGCCGGATAGAATGGCATGGTGGGCTGCATCTGGCCCCCAGGCCACATTTTGCCCACCCCTGCCCTAGTGGATGTTGTGGGGATCTTGAGATCCAGGTTCAAACTTTACTGCCTGGCTAAAGTGCTGAGTTGTTGATCTCTGTGCATGTGCAGCATGTGCTAAGAATGGTTTTATGGACTCTCACACTAACTGTAACACAGGGTGAGTCTGAGAGATGTTTGATGAGGGGAGCGGACTGGGGCATGGGGGCAAAGACCCCCTTTGGGGGAAAAGGAGGAAGGCTCATGTTTCTTGAAATCAACCAGGGCTTGTTAAATCCTTCCCTGTATCATCTTACCAGAAATTGATTCGGGGGCTTCTGTTGATAATTCTGCACACCAGATGTGGACTGCAACTGGGGTAGGAATAGTGGGACACTCCCAGCCAGAAGTTGTTGGGGGAGGCTAGGCCTATGTGGATGGGTGGAGGAGGAAAGGGGAATATGAATGCAGGGTTGCAAATCCACCCCCACACAACCTCCTCTTTTTTCTTTTCAACCTCTACTCTCACTGGCAGAAAACTTGTCCTTCTAACACTTTCTGGTTTCCTTTGCAGAGTCGGAAGGACAAGGAAAGACCTAAACAGAAGCACAAAAAGCGGCCAGAATCTCCCACCAGCCTCACCCCGTCTTCTGTGCCCGTCACTGCTGAGAAGGTACCAGATCTACAGGAGATGCCGGGAGTGGCTGGGGGGCAGGGAATCTGCACAAACTCCACTCTCTCAGGGTAGAGGGAAGCATCAGGCACTGGAGCAGAAAAGAGGCTTTGCCCATGTATTTTCTTTCCTTATTTCTCATATTCCTTCTTTTCCTTCCCTTAGTCCCTACCCCGGCCCCCACCTTGGGAATTTCACACTGCAGCTGTCTTGCTTTCTGTTGGCGTTGACGACATAATCACTGAGCTAAAGTCCCCAGTGGTTGAGCTGCATGTGCCACCCTGTTTGGCAGCAGATGTTCATGTTTAAAGCTCCTGTAGAGTAAATCTGTATCCATGCTTTTGCCATTTCTTCTGCCATGCTATACACAGCTCGGGCAGATGGATGGTAGGTACCTCCATTTTGGGATGGGAAGGAATGAGCTGAGACCAGGGTCTTAATGCAGGAGTCCTATTTAATAATGTTTTGCCCCTGTCTGCTCCCTTCCATCCAGGGAGAGCAAAACACCTAATAAATATTAATTAAGCCTCAAGCTCCCCCAGCAGGGGAAGCATGGCTAATTATGGTATTACCCCATTTCAGGGGAAACAGAGGCTCAAAGTGTCTGATTCTTTTATTGTCCTTGGTTCTCTTCTGCAGGATTTAAAGGCAGCAGAACTCTCTACTGGGGAATCATTCTAGGGTAGAGATTTCCCCAGGTGGTGCCTGTACCAGCTTTACATCATCCCCAGTATTGGGCATATGCTGGGGGTGTGGGCAAAGTACTGATGTGCTCCTGCACATCTCTTCTCATGCACTGCCCCTTGAGCTGCCTGTGGCATCTTCAGGTATATTACAGCAGCCTGGAAGCTATTCTAGTTCATGCCAGGGTTGTGCACCAGAATGCAGAGCTTAAACATGGTAGAACTCAATCAGAGCAGAAGTCAAGGCCACAGTGGAGAAACGTGTAGCCCCAAGATTACACTGGGGTCTGTAGAAAGAGCAAAGACTAGAACCCACGTGTCCTGACTCCCAGGATAGCATCTGATGAAGTAAACTTGGGCTTACAACAGCTTGTGCTGTACATCTTTGATTTAGTTAAGTCCTTAAGTTTCTGCCTGACTTCAGACTAACACAGCTAACTAATTCTCTGTGCACTCAAGGGACACTTTATGGGGAAGGCCAGATCTGGAGGCAGTCACAGATGAGGATAGAGGTACACTGGCAAAGCCATGGGAGGGGCCAGACCCAAGTTGAAAGAGCAGGATTCCAGCTCAAGATTAGATTGGATTATCTGGATTCTGTGTGAGGCCCAGAGCTGGAACAGAAGAGTGGGTGTAGATTGGCACTGAAGTGCCTGGGCAGAGCCGTACGTGGGAGTCCCAGGCTTAGAGTAGCAGCATGGAGGTGCCGTGAGAGAGCTGGGCACACCCCCCTGACTTGTGCTTTCCTGGCTTGTATGAGTGCAGTTCAGTTCCTGCTTTTGTGAATAATGGGTTTGCCCAGTTAACAGAGCTGTTGGGAACTGATGTGCTAAGAAGATTATTTTCAAGCCCTACCGAAATTCAAAACCTGACTCCCAACTGGCTAGAGTGGCTGTTAGACAATTACCCACTGTCTCCTGCAAAGCCCTGTCAACCCCTTTTTAAGAATGGGGGAAGGGCCTTATTCAGGTTTACAGTCACCTTTCAGCACTTCATAAGCTGAAATCCAGGTCATCCTGATTACCCTAGACATGCTTGACTGACAGGGCCTTAATCTTTTCCCAGGGTTTTATTTTTATTAATCCTTATAACAATGAGGGATGGTCCCTTAGTGTTTTCTGTGCACAGTTCCCAAAGCATCACACAAACCATCTTCTACTGAAGTGTACTCACTTCCGGGGTGGAGTATGACAGCTGTTGAACAGTGCACTGCAGTATTACACAACTCAGGAATGTAAGTGGAGAATCTGGTATCTGTTTGAAACCATGTCATGAGCTAGACTCTCTGGGTGCATCTGCATATGCAATTAATGTGCTTGAATTTTCTATACAAAAACTTAACATGCATTAAACTGCACCCCCACATGCATCTGAACATGTGCCCAGTGGGAGCAAATTTGCTCCCACTGGGAGCGGTTCAGTTCAGGGTTGCTTCTGCCCTGCTCTGCCCCACTGCAGCAGCTAGGGGGAGCTCCAGGTTCCCCCAGGTGCCAGCCCTGGGCTAGCAGGAAGCATGGGGGCTGGTCCTCATCTCCCCAGGGTTGGGGAGAGATGTCTCCATTGCCAGGCAGCTGCCTCCCAGCCATGTGGAGATTGGGACCAATCTCCATGTGGCTGGGAGCTAGCTGCCTACAGAGCTGGGACAGCTCTCCCTGTCCCTTTTGGGCCCCTGCTACCAAAGCTGGCCAGGAGCAGTTTGCTTTGTGAGCTTTGATGCATTGGTTTAATGCACCGATTCCTAGTACCTGTATCTACAGGTACTAGGAAATGGATCATTAGATTAATCTAGTGCACAATAATTGCTGTGCACATGTAGATGCGGATGCATCACATGTAGACACACCCTTGGTGTCTCTCTCTAGATCAGTGGTTCGCCACCTTTTTATGCTCAAGGTGCCACTTATTAAACTGAAGGCATCCCTTGGTAGACTCAAGATACCCCTTGGAAAATGCCAGCTTTTAGTTTTCACTTAGTTTTTGACTATGGAAAATAACAGATCAATTTTTCTGTTACAAAGTACTCAGAAAGCCCACAGCAGGTCAGAATGTATTTAAAACTGTAAATTCCTATTCAAAATCTTTGGGTTGATTTTTTGAATCAAGTTTGCACACCTAATAATGCTAACATTGTATGGCATCCCACAGCACATTTGAAAGGTTCTCAACACACCTCAGCATGTTATGGCACCCTGGATGAGAATCACTGTTCTAGATATTTGCATCCATATAATGATATCAGTAGAGTTACACTGATGTAACCTCTGGAAAAATATTTATGGCACAGAAGCAAGCTCCATCTCACACCAGAGTGGCATCTATACATGGGGCATTTACCCTGAGATAGTACAAAATGACTCTGGTACACTCTGAATCATATTCATTGCACTTCCCCAGCTGGAGTTTGTTTAGGACAAAGATAAGTCCTCAGATTGTTTGGTGTGGGTGTTAATCCAAAAAGCAACATATGTGGGTGAACAGTTAGGGAAAGTTTGTTTGGCAAAGAGTGCATTACTCAAAGAAACAGAATAGTCCAGTAGTTAGGGGCATAGGCCTGTGCATCAGAAGGGACGGGCTTATTCCTGCCTCTGCCATTTCCCTGCTGTGTGACCTTGTATGAGTCATTTACAGTCTCTGCTGCCTCACTCTGGACCAGGTAAAAAGCCCTTTAGGGCAGGGATTGTTCCAAACTATGAGTCTGTATAGAACCAAGCACCACACAGCTCCAATTTAACTTAGGTGTTGGGTGCTGCTACCCCTTCCTTGAAATGCTCAAGTGCCATAGGCTGAAGACAGGAACTGCTTGCTTACTGCATTCTTGTCTCCAAGCCCAGTCCAGCTCTGCCCAAATAATGAGCTTTTCCCCAAGGCAGCAAAGCTTGTGTCTTTCTGGCTCTCCACATTCCCCACATACTCCTACTTCTTGACTAATTGTGATAATGGTTGCCCCGATAAGCATCCTCTCCAGTACCCATGGACGTTTAGCAGTCCTCCTGTCACCACGCTGGGTTCATCACTATTTTGCAACATTCTGGTCATTCCAGTGTCCCTGGGTGCCCTGTCAAGAGTTATTCCCAGTGCTGCTGCCCATACTCCATCCAGTCAGTTAACTGGGGGAGTGGGGATTGTGCTGTGTTTCAAAGCTGAAATTTGCCTGGATGCATTAGTTATAAGGACACTGGATGTTTTGGGGAAGACGGATGAAGCAGTAAAAGGCTGAAGAGCCTTTTGGGCTCTAGGTTGCCAATTCAAATGCAGTCCAGTGGGGCACTGGTTGACAGCTGGGAGCTGGGTAAGTCTTTCCCAAAATTCACTGCCTCAGGAAATGAGACTTCTTGAAGCTCTCCTCAGAGAGGCCAAGATTTGGATAGAGCGGGCGCATGTACACATTCATTAATGCACTTTTGCTACTGCACATTACTACATGTACTACATTAATGGGCATTGGGCTGCCCCAATGTGCAGTAGCAAAAGTAATTGCCTTTTTAGTGATGTTTAATGCGCAGTAGAATAGGCTACTATGCATTACAGTGCATATGTAGATGCACCCAGTGTGGAGATTGAATTCACCTCTCAGGGGGGCTTTTTAGGTAAGCAGGCCTAGCTGTGGGGATAGTGAAGCTTGCTCTATATGTGGCCTTGTGACCTGGTCAAGATGTTTCTTAGGAGCCTAGCTTGAAGCTTGCCAGCTCTGAAAAAAACAGGACATGAGCTTTGTGGTGATCACTAGACAGTGGGTGTGTCTACACAAGACACTAAATGCACAATAAATTAATTCTACTGCTTACTAGCGCATCACAGCAAAAGCCATGCTAATTTGCTAATGCGCAGTAGAATTAGTCTTCTTCACTTTAGTGTCACTAAAAAGGCATGCAGCAACACTACTGCGCAGTACCACTGGTTACTGCACATTGAGTACAGGTACAAAACTTAATGTGCGGTAATTACAGCACATTAATGCACGTGTAGATATATATGCCCAGTGTGGCACAGGAAAGATATCTGGAAGGAACAGAGGGATACAGGAGAAACCAGCCCTTCCAGCCCCAGGGAGTACTGAATTGAAGAGGGCAAAATGTCTTTGTCCAGGGATTTGAACACTTCTAAGAGCATCAGCCACCCTGCGCTGCAGGAGGGGCAAACACAGCCTTTGGCATCTGACCTGGGATCAGAGCTGCCAGCCAGCTTCCTTTGGATTGGCCAGGAGAAGGAATTCGTAGCACGGTTGCCAAGGCAGCCCCATATCCAATGGGATTTGTGCTTCTGTCCCAATATGCAAACAGAAAAGCTTGTGGGTCTTTTAAATGAATGTGTGGAGGAGGGGAGTTAAATCAGGCAAATATTTAGGTGCCAGTGATATTTAGGAGCTGGAGAAGTAACTGTGTGTCATGATGCCTCTGTCTGTCTGTCACAAAACCATTTCCTGTTGCTGGCAGCTGTCTAAGAGTGTTCCCTGTAGGCGTCAGCAGCTGATGAAGTGACCTCTGGCTCACAAAAGCTTGTGTATCTCTGATTCAGTTTGTCTGTAAGGTACATTTCTATCTGCCTTCTGTAGGGATTAGTGTCACCAGATCTCACCAACCTGCAGCGACAGTGGAGAAACCACCCATGAGCTTGGGGTGAGGTGGAGGGTGGGCTGAGCCATGGGAATCAACCAGGGGTTGGACTTTCTTCTGTGCTGGTAGCACGTGCCGTTAGAGAGCCAGCTCTGTAGCCCCCAGTGCTTCCTTCATCATTGAGTACGGGAGAAGGAGTAGCAGCCAAGGACAATACACAGTTAGGGTGGCCATCACAGAAGACAGTCCAGTTGTCCTCTGTGATGGCCCAGAAAAATAGAGGACGTAAAGGCATTGGGTTTCATATCAATAGAGGACAGAGTAGCAGAAAACCAGGATGTCCTCTATGATGGCCACCCTATACATAGGTGATCCACTGGGGTAGTGTGTTTGGTTGGGATTGAAGACCTGGGTTGAGCCCCTGGTTCTACTACCAATGTCCTCTGCAACCTTACGCCCCTCACCTACAACCAAACGTTTTTAAGGCAGTTAGGTACTGAGTGGGATTTTTCCCAGGAGCACCTGCCTTGTTCAGCTGACCTCACTGAGGCCAAAATTTCACCCCAAAGGCAAACTGCACTGTGTGCCATTGCCAATCCATGCAACCAGTTTGGCATCTCTGTTAGCTTTCTTGTATTTATTTCAGTTTTATAATCAAAATGTGCATTGCCACCTAGGTTTCACCTCTCCACCGTGAGCTAGTTCAATTTTTGTCCCATAATCCCCTCCTGACACGCTGGATTAAAAAAAGGGGGGGGGGGCTCTTTGATGTGGGTTCAGTCTCCCTTTTGCAATCAGTCGACTTTAACTCCTGACTCATGTAGGCAATTTTAAAGGTCCCGCAAGATGCCTGTCTGCTTCGGCACCTACATACCTTTAAAATCTGGCCCTTAGCTTCCCATCTGTACAATGGGGATAATAGTATTGCCCTACTGTGGGTAGGCCAGGTGTGGGTAAATACATTACAGTTTGTGGAGGGATACAAGCTTGTCTACACAGGAAGCTAGGAGCTGGGATTGTAGCATGCCAGCTACCGTGTGTTTTGAAAAAAGATTAAGCTACCTTGCACAAATGTATTCTTGGTGCAGGCTGAGAGTGTTCAATTAGGGAGTTAATCCAGAGCAGTACGTGTGCTTTGAATTTACACTCTAGTTTACTGCCTAGTTTCTTCCCCAAGTGGAATAGCCTGTCTAAGGACCATAGATGAATGATTGCAGGTGCATTAATGGGTTGAGGTGCAGGCCGGCTTGCAGAGGAGGAGAGGTTGTGGTGGGGTTGGTCCAGGTGCAGACTGTCCTGTTCAGAAGCAGGGCAGGCAGTTCACGTGACATGCACACTCATAATGCAGCAAATGCGTGGTGCCTGCTGTCCCAGGTTACCACACACATGGAACAACCACTGCTGTGTCCTTCCTTCCCCCTGCAAAAGCCCCTGGGGAGCCATCCGGCTCTGCTGATTGCACTTGCAGTAAATCTGCGGTGTTCTGAACCGCCCCAGATGCCTCCTCCTGGCCAGCTGCAGACATCCCAATCACTTGTTGACACGTACTCACACATGCTTCGGGCCACAACATCTGGCAGGCGAGACCAACCCGCTCTGAGTCTTGTAATCCAAGCCACAATTGCCAAGGCCTCGCTGCACCCACCCAGCACTTCTTGCCCTCCCCCTTATAGGTCAGGTGCTGGGAAGGGGAGCATGGGAGGGGAGAGGAATATCTGATTGGACCTTTCCAGCTGGGAGGCGGGGAAGCTTTCCAGGTTTCCCACTGTCATCTGAGCCTTAACTGTACACCAGCAGGCCTGAGTCTGCCAGGAAGAAGAGAAAGATCCTGACAGAGCGTTGGGAAAGTTTGCTTGCCTTGTCTGGATTTGCAGTGACTCCAATGGCACTGGCAGCCAATATAGGAGTCACACTAATTGTTTGCCTCTCCAAAAATCAGAGCAAACCTAAACCCCAGAGCTTAACAAGAAATCCCCCTCCTCCCCCCTCCCAGTCTTTGTATTAAGCACAAGCTGGTGATTAAAGTACAGAACTGGAGTCGGGAGATCTGGGTGGAGCTCCATGACCTTGGAACACAGTACATAGGACCTGCGTCTGTCATCAGTGGGAAACCAGCCACTGCCATTCAGGCCTGCATGACCAGGCCCCTCATCTTTGTTAAATGCATTTACCTGCCTCTCCAGACAGCTTAGTTTCCTGACTGGTACAAAGAGCTTTGCAACCATTGGAGAGAAGGGGCTGCAGGAATGCTAAATACCATTAGCTGGGATTTTCCAAGGGAGTCTACTAGAGCTGGATGCATAGTTCACACCAGAATTCAACTAGAGCAGAGTGCCTAATTATCTTTCCCTCTTAGGGATACCCCAGATATTCTTGTTAACAATCCACCTTAGAAGTCCTGCAAGGAGGGGAAGGATGGTATATAGGGGTGAGTCACTTGGTGGCTGGGTTTTTTAAGGTCTGTAGGCAGCTCCTTCACTTCGGGACTAAATACCTTTTAAGACTTGAGTCTCAACCTCCCCTTGCCTCAGTTCCCCTTCAGCAAATGGGGATAATAGACCTGCCCTGTCTTACAGGGTCATTGGGAGATTGAGAGCATTCAAGACTGTGAGGGGCTCAGGTGGGGCTGATAATGGGACTCATCTAAGGGCCTCACCTAAGGGCCTTAGCTAGACAGAAAACTTTTGCTGCAAGATTGTTTAACCTCTGGCTACAGATGCATCTTTAAAAAGCAGCTGACCATTAGTCTCCTTCTTGTTGGCTGCTTCACTGTATCTTTTGTCTCACAGAGATCAGGAGAGCTACCACTGTCACTGAATCATCCATTGTTCCCATCCTCCCCGCTCTCTCATCAGTATTAGTTTAATCCAGGGCAAGGCAGTTCTGTACAAGTGTTTTCCACGCTGTATCATTCCTCCCCCCTCCTCCCCCCTTCCTTGTCTCATAAGTGGTTCCCTCTAGTTGCTCATCTCTCCAATCAGGATGCAAAGAGGGGCTCTTCTGATTTCCGATAAATAAATTAATGAATGAACAGTTTAGGTGCTGCAGAGTGTCAGAAGGAGGCCAGGAAACAGGTACAGCTTCTTGGCAATGTTGTGTGACTCAGTGTATGTGTGTGCGCATCTGTGTGTGTGTGTGTGTGTGTGTGTGTGTGTGTGTGTGTGTGTGTGTGTGTGCGCGCGTGTGT
>NW_017728944.1:763396-774869 GCF_001723895.1 Crocodylus porosus
GTGTGTGTGTGTGTGTGTGTGTGTGTGTGTGCGCGCGTGTGTGTGTGTGTGTGTGTGCGCGTGTCTGTCTCTCTTCTCCTGACTGTTTCATTTCCCTCTGCCAGCTCATGGACTGGGGACTTGTTCTCCCCATCAGGATTCTTGAACTCAGCTGAGAGGGGAGACCTGTTTGGTTAGGAAATTTTTTTTTAAGAGCTGCATTTTGAGAGGCAGCTGTCACTTGCCCACTGCTGTGGGCTTCTTGCTCCCCACTCCCATCCCCTCCCCACACACGCACACATATATAATGCATCCTGTAAATTTAAATCTCTTCTGGCAGATTTCACATTGAGGAAAAGTTGATAGCTTTGCAGAGCAAAGGTCTCTGTTCAAGCACAGGACAGGTACTACTTAGGCCCCAGCCCAGCAGGCTTCCTTCATCCTATTTCTAATCTGCTGCAGACTTGAGCCCAAGAGACCCTCACTAGAAATGAGATGGGGTTACAATCTTTATTGTTTATTCATCCCTGGACCTACTTTAGGACCAGCCAAGATTGAGGCCCTGCTGTGGCAGGCACTGTGCACAGACACAGTGAGAAAGAAAATCCTGGCCTCACCAGAGTTTACAGGAGAGGAAAGTGAGATACAAAGAAGGGCTCTGATGTTCCCCGGCACGAAGCACGGATGAGAACAGAATACAGGTGTCTTCACGCTAAGAACAGCCTCTTTGTAGAGGCTACCAAGGAAGAGAGAGGCTGCCAGGTATGGCAAGTCTGGCATGTCTGGCTCTGATAGCATCTGGTTTGTGACCCCCAGTGTGTTGCACACAGAAGTCACCAAGACACTCTCCAGGGGCATGGGGTGAAATCCCTGCTCCACTGAACTCAGTGGGAGTTTTCCCATTGGCTTTACTGGGGCCTAGTTTTCATCCCTTGCAATGAGCAACTCTACATCCTGTTCAGTACTGGTCACCAAGCTGGCTTGACCCCTCTGTTAACTCCTTCTTTTAATTTTCCTATCAAGATTTATTTTCCAGCTTAGATTTCACCCCACCACCCGCTGCTGATTCATTATTCACCCCCCACACTGTCCTCCCCTCCCCTCTTGGCATATTGCATTAACAAGAATGCTCTTTGATGTGGTTTCTACCTCCTTCTTGCTTTATTTATGTAGCATTGTGCACCTTGTAAGTCGACCCAAAGAGATGAGTTTATAGAGGAGCCCTGAGGGCTTTGCATCTACTCTGAGTGCCATCTTCAGGGGCTTGTGGTTATTACAGGCAGTATCTCCTTGAGATGTGAACTTTGCCTTCCCTAAGGCAGCCTGTGGAACAGCCTCAATGCTTACCATAGCTCCCAGAAACTCCTCCCCCTCCCATTCTGTCTTTCCCTGGCAGATGCGGAAGGTCGGAAAGATTTTCATACTCCCTCTGTGATCATAAATCAAGAGGGTTTAATCCTCTACATCCAGGAGTTTGTGACGAGAAAATACATATTCCTTCCCAATTTCCACCGCTCCCTTCCTCCTGTCTTTCATATTCCTGGCACATCTGGTATGCATTAGGCTGCCAGCTGTTGAACTGTGCAGAGTGATTAAACCAAGCAGGAGGAACAGGGGTCAATTTTTATCTGGGCATTAATGGGTCTGCATCACAGGCCCATTTGATTAATCCACCCCAAGGAAAGGGCACTTGGAGTTAGGGGCAGTGAAGTCAAGAGCAGGAACCATATTTTTCTATAGTTTGCTCCTGTTTGCCTGTCTGGGGCAATAGAAGAACCTTGTACTAGTTCATGGATTTTTATTTTGGACTGAACCCATCAAGTTTCAGTGAGGGTCAAAAGTCTGACTTTGCAAAAGTAGCATCTTGCAGGTAGTGATTTTTGATCTTTTCTGGGCTAATTTTGAACTGGCAAAAGAATTCTTTGTCCCAGCACAGGTGCCCTGAAGGCTCCCTGGTCCCCATGTATCCCCATTCCCTCTTGGACAGCCCACTGGATTTCCAAGCTCCAGGCGTATCTGGTCAGTTTTGATCCATGTAGGTGGATATGTAGGCTTCTCCATTTCCTGAGGTGCTTTCTGTAGCATCTGTAACTGCACTGTGCAAAATACTGCACCGATAATGGCATTTGGTCAACCATTTACTTTAATAGCTGTCATGGGAGGTTCTAGGTACCCTTCTTGGTTAGCTACCCTGGTGCTCCTGGAGACAATGGCATGTGGCATGGCACTGAAGAGTAGTGACAAAATATAATGGGGGCACAAATGGAGTTGTACTAATAAATTCATCACTTGTAAGCAGCATGGGGTGTCTTACATAGAAACATCACTTCAGAAAGCAGGGGATGAATAGTCTTTGAATAGGCATGACTTCACATGGAATATTATCTTCCATGCTGGGCACCATTTTAGCAAAAAAGATATTGATATCTCTGAGTAGAACCAAAGGAAAATGACTAAGGGACTGGAGAGACTTGCAAGAGCTCATGGCCTGATTCTGACACACTGGTCACTTGCCGAATCTGTTCATCTGAATTAGAGGGGGCCTGTTTGGTGCTTTTGAAAAGAAAGCCCCAAGGACTGGAATTTCCAAAGGTTCATAAAAGAAGCGATCAAATCCTTTTGGAATTATTAGGCCTCTATGAAGAAAAAGTAGCCTAAATCCATGTAGCTCAGCTAAGACAGCATGTATGTCTCCCAGCATTGGAAGCATGTAGAGACCAGAAAACAAAGGCAAGCTAAATAGGGAGCAGAACTAGAATGAGGGGGCGATCTTAAGAAAAGGGAACAAGCTTCCCCACAGTAGGAGCTGGCAGACAATGGAAGGAAGGGTTTCTCAAGAAAAGCAGTAGACAATTCAATGCTTAGTCCTTTTAAACAGCAGCTTGGACTGAGCATTAGAAAACAGGCTGTATGGAACAGCCCTGTGTTAGGGGAAGGGCATATGTCCCGGGAGGTCTTTTCCATCTCTAACATCTCTAACATCTGTGACTTTGCACATGAACACCTTCAGGAGTAAATTGGATGCTTATCTTGCTAGGATCCTATGACCCCAGCTGACTTCCTGCCCTTCGGGCGGGGGGCTGGACTCAGTGATCTAGGTCCCTTCCAGCCCTATTGTCTATAAAATCTATGAAAGTGTTGTCAGTGTCTGGAGATTAAATCTATGCAAAATAATTGTCAGTGGCTTAGCCATGAAGGGGAAATGGGCACTGGCCCCAGTCACTGATCCCAGTAGGGGTGCAAAAATAGCAGAGGCTATGCTGTCGGCTTGGCCACCACCACCATCAGCGCAACCACCAACACTGTGCCAGTGCCATCCAGGGTGCTCAAGTGTCCAGTTAGGTCTCTGGAGCTAAATGGCCCGAGAATATTCTGAGCATCCCTAAACCCTTACTCTGCTCCCCAAAGTTTATGATATCCCAGAGCCTCTTTACATGTCAGAAGGACTTTCTGAGTCCGAAGGGAACCTGGGTGATATCCAGCTAAGCGTCAGAGTCTGCCTTGCATACTGATCAGGACTGTCTCATTGTATCCCTGTGCTTCCTGGATGTATTCACCTGTGAATACATTCAGGGAGCACAGGTGAATACATCCAGGGAGCACATGGATACAATGAGACAGTCCTGATCAGCATGCAAGGCAGACTGATGCTTAGCTAGACATCACCCAGTTGAAGTCAATGGGAGCTGAAACTATGGCGAGCCTAGGGGTCTCAAGTCCAGTGCCCCCAAAACAGCTGGCATATAAAAATGTTTCTTTTTCCCTCCTTTGAATGTGTTGAGGGCATGTAGGAGGAGAATAACTTGGCCCTGGGTTATACCAGGACCATCCCTTCATTAGAATGATTTGTCTTAAGTGGAAAATCAACCAAGAGTGAGCTGATACATACATGTTGGGACTGACTGCACTACCCTCTACTTATGCCCTTTCCAGAGCTCCACCAGCCACCATGAGGGTAATAAGGAGAGCTCTGAGGGCAGCAGATCAGAGGTGAAAGGCAAGAAATCCTCAAGCCATGGCACCAGCCACAAGGGGAAGAAGACGGGAAGCGGGAAAAGCTCAACTGGCTTCAGCTTGGCCACCTCCAGTGGGACGTTCCAGCCTGCAGGTAATGGATGGATGGCAGGGAGAAGAGAAGGGAGGGGAGACCAAGGGAGGGAAGAGAAAAGTGAGAAAATTTTGCATGACACTAGCAAAAGGAGCAAGGATAGCTCCCAAGACAAAGTGCTGGGAAGTGTCTCCCATCTGACAGATAAACTGTGTGGAGAGAAGCATAAACTCACGGAGTTGTTGGCCCTCTGCAAAACTTCACTGACTTCAGTGAAGGAGTCTGACCTTATGAAGTCCCCTTTGTGGGACTGACTGGAACCAGACCTGTCCCTCCAATGGGGCAGGTGGAACAGATTGCAGCCATGAAGTAATTCAGACCTACTTATTAAATTCCCAAGCATTGGCTGCTGATGCTTTCTTAGTACAAATGTCCTAGCTGCTCCTGCCATTGCAGGCACCCTTCTAAAATAGATTACCTTAGAAAATAAAGGGTCTCAACTTTAGCCAGCAGCAGGGAGTCAGGATGCTGGGCTTCAATTTGCAGCTTTGCTGCTGACTCACGGCATTACTTCGGTGAAGTGGCTTTATTTTTCCCAGTTCCTTAGTTTCTCCACTCTCTGTAACACTAGTGAACCACCTCCTGGGGAGGTCAGGAAGTTTCATTACTCTTTATATAAGCCCGTTTGGTCTCACCAGGGAAAGGCAAAGTCTTACTGGGATTAACTCCATGTGGGAGGGGATAAGCAGGTCCAGATGTGGGTTGGAGTCCCTCTCCTGTCTGCACTACAAGGAAAGGAGAATGCTGTATCAGAATAATGGGTGGAGGGGAAAGGATACTGTTCAGAGGCAGCATGTGCAGCACCTGCCCTCCCTTCTTTGGTCTGTGTGTCTGAGCCTTAGGTTTTTGGAGCCCTGGGGATGGACCTGAACTAAAACCCAGCATCTGCAGTCTTCTGAGCTTCAGATTAGAGTTTTATGGGGTCTGCATCCAACTTTAACCTAGCCAGATTCTTCCCAGGACCAGTGGGATGACCACATATTTTTCTACCCCTGCTGTGGCTGCCCTGAGGGGCTGAATCGCTGCTATGGTGAGTCCCACCACCTCTTTCCTCTCTGCTCTCCCTAGGCACTTCATGCAGCTCTTTGCAGTGCTCCCAGGACTTTGTGACATTCCCTAAGCTAGAGCAGGAGGAGGAAAAGTACCGGAAGCCCGTCTCCTCCTCCTCCTCTTCCCACTGCTCCCCACTCTATGAAGGGCAGAAGGGGGACGTCTTCGAGCAGAAGGTGATCTTCTCTGGCTTTGGCTCCATCATGCGTTTCTCCACCTCAGCTGTGAGCCAACAGAGGGGCCGGGACACCTCCCCTGTGGACTACAAGGCCTCGAATCCAGTCAGTGGCCCCTCAGGAGGCGGCGGCAGCAGTGGCAATGGTGGCAGCAGCAGCCACAAGCGCATGCCATCCCTCAGCATTGAGGATGGGGAGGTGCTGAAGGAGAAGAAGCACAAGACCAGCAAGAAAAACAAGCATGGGCCTGGTCGGCCAAAAGGCGGCAAGAGCAAGGAGGTCCTGGGGGCCCAGCTGGCTGGGTCCACTGCTACCTCTGCCTCCCCCTTCTCTGGGGGCTCCCTGGTCAGCGCCAGCATTGGCAACTCATCCCGCTCCTTCAGCCACACGGGGAGCCTGCCCAGTCTCAGCCTGGAGTCCCCGCTGCTGGGTTCAGGTATGTTCCCCGCAGGATCCCACCTCTTGGTCTTGTCTGTCCATGGCACAAAACAAATGAGCCCCTTCCTTACCATGGCACTTGGCTGCTCTAACCTGTCGCAGTTCCAGGTTCTCCTCCTTTTGGCATCTACTTTGGGTCTCTTCCCACCATTCTGGCCATCCTGTCCATGCCCTAGAATCCATTCCAAGGTCCAGGGCAGGTTTTCTGTCTTGGGAGCTGTACTGTAAATCCATCCCAAGTGGGCATTTTACCCACTGTTTGCACAGGTGCCATAAAACTTAACCTGATCCTAGCTTACAAACAAAGGAGCAACCAGGCTGGTTCAGGAGAGGAGGGCATGGATTTGCACAATCAAAACCAGAGGGTGCCGAAATCTGGGCCCCATATGGGGAATGCTGATAAATGGTTCTAATTTTATCTCACTTTTTAAAAGGAAGCCAATTATTAATCAGTGAATACCTATCCTGCTTATCCTCATGGCCAGAAACTGAGCCCTGTTCTGAGATAGTTTTAATACCTCTGTAATCATTTGGTTTAGGGTAGGATTTGGTTTCGCCAGTTGACTGGGTCTGGTAGTAATATAGCTGGTTTTTTCTTCGTTTTTGGGGATAATGCTGGCAGAAATACCTTCATACCAATATAACTATGTCCATAGAAAAACAAAACTGGAAGGGACCTCAAGAGGCCATCACATCCAACCCCGTGCCCAAAGCAGGATAATCCCCATCTAGACTATCCCAGACAAGTGTTTGTCTGACCTGCACTTAAGAATGTCCAACTGCAGAGACTCCCCAGCCACCCTGGGGAATCTGTCCAGTGCTTAGCCACCCTGATAGGGAGGAAGTTCTTCCTAATATTCAGCCTAAATCTCCCTTGTTGCAAATACAGCCCAGTACTCCCTGAGGAGTGGGTTGTGCCCCTTTAATTATGCTGGTTGAAGTCAAGAGGTTCCACTGTTTTGGGTCAGCCAGGCCCAAGTCATCCTTCCCAGCTAAACAACCCTGCCTGCCAGAGTGTAGAGCAGAGGTGCCATAGCTTGGCAGGAAAGAGTTAAGGCAAAAAGGCAGGAGGAGGAGCCTGGCGCTATACTGCTGGGGTTTGACACTGTTCTGGCAGCAGAGTTTGTCATGAGTCTATTGTGGGTTGTTTGCAGATGCTCCTATTTAGGTCAAATTAGAGGGTGGGGGTATAATTTGATTGCAAAGTGTCTGGGAGCTGTGGCCTGTTAGATCTGTGCTGGAGTTGGGGGTGTGGAGAGGTGGCTAGGAATCAGCAGCTTCCACAGGCATGCCAGCGTAACCGTGGGGCCATATTTTTCTCCTCCCTTTGGAACAACAAAGACACGTTTCAAAGAGGGGAGAATCGCTGCCAGGTTCCCTTCTCCGACGTGCTTGTTCTCCCACCCTCCTCCTCCAAGAGGATGTTGGCAGGGACTGGGGAGAATCTGGGCCTTAGGCGCTGCTGCATGCCTGAGTGGCTGGGGAAATCAGACAGGGGCCTCTCAGCTGTCAGTTCCTCACCTTTCCTTCCTCTTCATCTCACAGCACCTTGCTGCCTAGGGATCAGCTGCAGAGCAGGCTGGCTCACTTTTGAGGGCATGTGGTTGAGTGGTTAGAGATAGCAGCAGTGCATAGGACTCTGGAGTTCCCCTCCACTGATCTGTGTCTCCAGGCATAAGGAAGGAAAAGCAGCCTTGTTGTTGCAGCCCCTACATCTGTCTTGCCCAGTGTCCTGCATTTATGGTCCAGAGTCTTTATGCTGAGCCTGTCCAGACAGATCCATCCTCTGCTGTTCTTCCTCCACCACAAGTTGCTTCACTGCTCTGTGCCTCAGTTTCCTTGTCTGGATACATAATAGGAGTGTTGTGAGGCAGCGGAAGGCTTTGACCTCCTCAGAGAAAAGTCTCCCTCCTGTTCTGGGCTCCCAAGCCTGAAAGGGCTCCTTTGTTCATTGCACGCAGGGTCCCAAAATACCAAGGCAAACCATATGTGACCATGCAGTATCAGCCAAAAGTTTTTTCCCCTCCCTTCCATTTTTGCACTCATCGGCTCCTCCCGGGGAGATGTGAAATGCCTCTGATGTGATGTTCAACATTCCAGGCCTCAGCTGGGGACACTCCGTGCCCAGCGGGATGGGCACACTTGGGTCACAGTTTTTCACGTAGCCACTCTTTTCTTCTTTTTTTTTTTTGATGGTGTTTCAATTTTTGGAAAGCTGAGGTAGAGACATTTCAGGCCTGCTATTTCAGAAGAGCTGAGCTGTCCCAGATCCAGCGGAACTGGTTGAAGATGTGAGCGATCACTCAGTGCCCTTTGAAAAAAATCAGGGCAAGATGAGAGCCTTTCAGTGGAGACAGGCAGAGTCTGCAGATGCTCAAACTTCAGGCTCCAGTGCAAAACAGAGTGTGAACCATTGGAAAAGGCTGCTTTGTGGAGTCAATTTCCCCCACTTGAACTGGAATACAACGGGTCCTAGTCCAAGCATCAGAAAGACCATTTTTTGATTTCCAACATAGAAATCATAGAAAATTAGGGTTGTAAGGGACCTCATGGGGTCCAACCCCCTGCTCAAAGCAGGACCATTCCCAACTACAGTAGACCCGCGATTTACATGAGTATTGCATTCTGGGGGAATTTCATGTAACTTTCCCCATAGGAAATAATAGAAGAGTGTACCCCAGAAATACCTTAGTCATAGCATTTTTCCCCTTTTCTCGGCAGAATCGCCTTTAGGAAGCACATCTAGCATCTCATGTATGCATCTTGAGATGCCGCTACCACAATAGCAGCACAGCTCTGCTTGATTCTGCCTGCAAATCTTGTGAGAAGTTTGCATATATACATGAGTGATGTGCATCTCAAGGGACATGTTCCAGTCCAGACCCTAATAAAAAAATTGCGTAAATGCAAGACACACACAAGTTGGAATAGCATACATCAGGGGTCTACTGTATATCATCCCAACCCAGGCTTTGTCTGGCCAGGTCTTAAAAACTTCCAAGGATAGAGATTCCACAATGGCTCTGGGTGACCTGTTCTAGTGTTTTACTGTCCTCCTATGGAGAAAATTGTTCCTAATATCTAACCTAAACTTCCCTTGCTGCAACTTGAGGCCATTGCTGCTTGTTCTGTCATCTACCAGCACAGAGAACAGTCTAGCTCCATCCTCTTTCGAACCCCTCTTCAGGTTGTTGAAGGCTGCTATTAAATCCCCCCTCAGTTTTCTCTTCTCCAGACTCAAAAAGCCCAGTTCCCTCAGCCTCTCTCCAGAAGTCATATGCCCTTCACCATTTATATTATCCTCCACTGAACTCTCCAATTTATCCACATCCTTTCTGTAGTAGGGGGTCCAAAGCTGAACACAGTACTCCAGATGTGGCCTCATCAGTGCTGAATAGAGATATAATTGCTTCCCTGAATCTGCTGGCAATGCTGCTACTAATGGATCCCAGTATGGCATTGGCCTTCTTGGCAACAATGGCACACTGTAGGCTTATACTCAGCTTACTATCCACTGTAACACCCAGGTCCTTTTCTTCAGAGCTGCTGCTTAGCCAGTCAGTCCTCAGCCTGTACCAGTGCATGGGATTGTTCCATCCTAACTGCAGGTCTTTGCACTTGTCCTTATTGAACCTCATGAGATATCTTTTGGCCCAATCCTTCAATTTGTTGAGGTTTCTCTGAATCCTAGCCCTACCCTCCCACATATCTACTACTTCCCACGGCTTGGTGTTATCTGCAGATTTTCTGAGGGTGCCCTCCACCCCATATTCCAGATGATTAGTGAAGGTATTGAACAAAACTGGCCTGAGGACCGATCCCTAAGGCACTCCACTTGATACTGGCCACCAGCTACACATTGAGCCATTGGTTACTACCCTTTGAGCCTGACAATCCAGCCAATTTTTTAGCCACCTTACAGTCCATTCATCCAACCTGGACTTCCTTAGCTTGCTGGCAATAACATTGTGGAAGACAGTATCAAAAACCTTGCTAAAAATCAAGGTATATCACATCCACTGCTCCAGTTGTGCTTTCACCTTCCTGGTTTCATCCCTGCATGTCTGAGAAATACTCTTATACACCTCGCTAATCATATGTCCAAATTTCAACTTCTTATAAGCTTCCTTTTTGTGTTTTAACTCATGGAAAAGTTTCCTGCTAAGCCAAGCTGGTCTTCTGCCATACTTTCTAGTCTTCCTGTACATTGGGATGGTTTGTTCCTGTACTCTCAGTAAGGTTTCTTTAAAATATAGCCAGCTCTCCTGGACTCCTCTCTCCCTCAGGCTGACTTCCAAGGGGAGCTCCTTGCTTATGAGTTCCCAAAGTGTGACAAAGTCTCCTTTGGTGAAGCCCTTACTCTGGTGCTGTCCTTCCTTTCCTCAGGATCCTGAACTCAATCATCCTGTGGTCACTGCTGCCCAAGTTGCCATCCACTACTATGTTCCCCACCAATTCTTCCCTGTTTGTGAGCAGCAGGTCAAGAAGAGCATGGCCCCTTGTGGGCCACTCCACCACTTGCACCAGGAAGTTGTCCTCAGTACTCTCCAAAACCTTCCTGGATTGCCTGCGCACTGCTGGATTGCCCTCCCAGCAAATGTCAGGGTGATTGAAGTCCCCCATGAGAACCAAGGCCTGTGATCGGGAAACTCCTGTTGACTGTTTGAAGAAAGCATTATCCACCACTTCTTAAACAGTTTGTACCCATCTATAATAAGTGGGCATCCCGGGGCTGGTCTAATCGTTGGCCCGCCCACTTGTTTCAGGGCTAACTGGCCACCTACCTCACCTGCCATGCCTTTGATGAAAACAAAATAAAGTTGATAACAAGGTGGGAGGCTGCCCATTTACCTGCCCTGATGCCAAAGACCTATACACAACTCCAAACCTACCCTTATACCATGTCCCATGCCTCACAGATGGCATCCATGGCCTAACACCCAGCCTTAGCATACATAGCCTAACACCCGGCCTATAATCCAGTGTCCTCACACTAGGACTCGCACTCCAGTGCTTTACGTTGGGACTCTCACTCCCATGCCCCCACAGTGGGCTCTCAATCCCTGTGCCCTCACACTGGGCTCTCAATCTCATTTACTCAGCCCCTCCCTTTCCTTGGGCTCCCTGCCTGGCTTGGGGCCCTCTTGGTCCCCTCATCTCCTGGCTAACACTGGGCCACAATCCCCTTGCCCCAGGAGCTTCACACCCAGCTCCTTCATGGTCTTGGGGCCCCACCTCCCTGGAGCCTCACACCCAGCTCCTTCATACATCTCAGGACTTGCTGTGAGCCTGGGCTCTGCCTCAGGTCCCTTCACACAACTTGGGTCCTGCCTCAAGCCTCACTGAAAGCCTGGGCCCTTACTTTGTCTTTGGGCTGTGCTCGCCTAGCCTTTCTCCTCCATGGGATAACCCACAAGGCAGCAGGGGGCTAAGGCTTTCTGGCACCCCATAGTCACCTTTCAGTAGGCACAGGTGTGGCATTTCCCGGAGACTGCCCCACCACCAGCAGTCCCACCACACCATCCAGCCCCAGCAGGGTGTCGTCTTAGGTCATGCCCCAGGACCAGGAACCTCCTGCTATCCCCATAGTTCCTGCCCTGTACCTCCAAGGTCTGAGCAGCAGCTCTGGCCATGTTTCATAGTTTCATAGTAGGTAGGGTTGGAAGGGACCTGAGCAGATCATCTAGTCCGACCCCCTGCCATGGCAGGAAAGAATACTGGG
>NW_017728944.1:774969-831380 GCF_001723895.1 Crocodylus porosus
CGAGGTAAGACTAACTGGCCTGTAGTTCCCCGGGTCCTCCTTCCTCCCCTTTTTTGAAGATGGGAACCACATTGGCCCTCTTCCAGCCCTCTGGCACCATGCCAGAGCACCACGAGTGCTCATAAAGCCGTGCCAGGGGTCCTGCAATGACCTCAGCTAATTCCCTCACCACCGGGGGTGGAGATCATCCGGACCAGCTGATGTAAATACATCCAGTCCCTCCAGAAGTTTCCTGTCTAGATCTTCCCTGACCCTTGGCCTGGGTGCACCTCCCCTGGGGCCTGGGGGGGGCCTGGTTGGGGGGGCAGATCCGGTCCCTGCTCAGGAAATGTAAGCAAAGAAGTCATTAAATAAGTTAGCTTTGTCATCTGGTGTGACGACCAAATTTCCTAGTGTGTCTTGCAGGGGTCCCACGTTACCTGGTACCTTCTTTTTGCCCTCTATGTATTTAAAAAAGGACTTCTAGTTGTCCTTGATCCAGGAAGCTAGTCCCAGTTCCAGCTCCGCCCTGGCCTTCCTGACCGGCCCCCTGCAGCCCCGAGCAACCGCAGTATAGTCCTCCCTGGGGATGGCCCCTCCCTGCCATTGGGTGTGCGCCTCCCTTTTAGCTAGAATGTTCTCCCCTTGGCTGCTAGCTCAAGGCCTGCTTTTAGCAGCAGCAGCTGGCCCCTGTTCCCAATCAGGCAGTTGTGCCTGATTGGGAGTGCAGCCACCTGCAGGCTGCTCCGCTGCTCCCATGCCCCTCTGAGTAACAGAATACAGCTTGTGCTCTGTTACACCATCCATGACAGTGCTGTAGTCATGTGAGCTATCCTACCGTGTCTCTATTATTGCAATTATGTCGTAGTTTTGTGACTGTGCAAGGACTTCCAGTTCTTCCTGCTTGTTTTCCAGGCTCTGTGCATTCGTGTACAGGCACCTGAGGTAATTAGCCAATTGCCCTACTTTCTGAGGAGAATGAGAAGGCCTCCCCTGTTGTCCCTTCCTGCTTGTGCTCCTTCCAGGTCACCCACTTATCCACTTATCTCAGGGCTTTGGTCTATATCCCCCAGCAAACCTTGTTTAAAGCTCACCTCGCTAGGTTAGTGAGCCTGTCTTGAAGATGCTCTTCCCTTTCTTTGTCAGGTGGATTCCATCTCTTCCTAGCAATCCTTCTTCTTGGAACAACATCCCATGGTCGTAGAAGCCAAAGCCCTGCAGGTGACACCACTTGTGCAACCACGCATTGATCTGCAGGATGTGTCTGCTCCTGCCTGGGTCCTTCCCCTTGACCAGAAACATTGAAGGGAACACAACCTGAGCCCCTGTTCCCTTCACCCTTGCACCCAGAGCCTTGTAGTCACCTTTGATCTGCTCAGGGTCACTCCTGGCAGTTTCATTGATGCTCACATGGATGAGCAGCATGGGGTAGTAATCAGAGAGCCAGATGAGTCTCAGAAATCCTTCTGTGACATCTTGGGTCTGGGTTTTGGGCAAGCAGCAGACCTCCTGAAACAACAGGTTAAGGCACCAGATGGATGCCTTCATACACCACAGAGGGGAGTCTCCAACTACCACCACCCATCGCTTCCTCTTAGTGGCAGTGGTCTCAATCTTCCCAACCTTAGGGATGCCTGGCTTGGCTTCTTCCACCAACAGAACATGCTCCTGCTCCTCCGTTGCTAGAGCTTCCTATCTGTTCTCCAGGCAAACCACTGCAGCTGGAGTTGAAGACTTGTGTTTGCTGCCAGAGGTCACAAGCTTCCAGCTTCCACATTCCTGGGAGTCCATGTCCTCTTCCTTCTCTAGTACTGCCTCAGTCCTTCCTTCACAGTCCTAGAGGTCTCCTCCACCATCGAATCGATGAAGTCCTCATGGTGGAGGATGCTTTGGAGCCTTGCCACTTCCTCCTGTTGCTCTTTTGCCTGCAAGGTATGGCTCACATTGCAGATGCCACCCAACCTGGATGTCACTGGAAGGAGCCTAAAGCCACAGTCTCCACAGCACCAAACCAGGACCTGGGTGGAAGCCTCAACAGTGAGGTGTCCCACCTGGACAGTCACCTCATAGGTGTAAGCTGAGGAAGAGCTGGCAGTGGCTCTGGCATTGCAACATCCTCCAGCCATTTCTCTGGATCTCTTAATCATCTCACTCAGTATCCTAGAGCCCATCTGTACCATTAAGGGAATCTGGGACTGATGTTTGTAGTCTGAAGGAGATTCAACAGCACATACTAGCAATTAGAGAAAAAGTGCTCCAAAACATACCCCCCCAAGTGTAGTGCAGCTGTCGCCCACTCCAGGGCAGCTCTGGAATGTACAGACCACGTCATGCCAGTGTAGGATGCTGTAGCTGCGCCTACAAACCTGGCATCTCTGGAAGATGCCTTAGTCAGGGGGAGCCAACCTGCACCATGAGTGACACAAGTGGCTCTGTGTGGCACAGGGCAGATAAGGTGGGCAGCACAGTGGAAGATAGGGTAGAGGCAAAAAGCAGAGCAGCAGATTGAATGGGGAAAAGGGATCAGAGTGGCATTTGGGGAGAGTGCAGGGCTAATTTTTGGCACACCTGCTAAATAGGTTGACCCCCACTGCTTTAGTCCAGTGAATGTTGCAGGGCTTGATACAGGGGCAATGAGTGAAATCCTAAGGCCTGTGTTATATGGGAGGGCAAACAAAGTGATCTTCTGATCTTTCAGTCCTGACTGCCCAGCAGTGAGCTCTCCAATATGTTATCCTCTCTTCCATGCAGGGATCTACACCAGTAACAAGGACCCCATTTCTCATGGGGGTGGGGTGCTCCGAGCTGTATGCAGCACCCCACTCTCCTCCAGCCTCCTGGCACACCAAGGCACCTCATCTCTCCCACAGCTCAACCGCTCTCCCTTTGCCAGTACCATCCCGGCCTCCTCCTCTTCTTCTGTCTCCACCACCCAGGTAAGGGCACTGGGACTGGAACACACAGCAAGAGTTAGAGTTTGGGTTGGCCCCATAGCCTGGCAATGTAATACAAGCCTGGGAGGCACTGATGGCCTTGCAGTTAGGAGCAGTGTTGAAGAGGGTGATATGTGGCCCTTCCTCCAGGGGGAAGGGAGGTTGCCACATGATTCCTAAACGTGAGGGAGACCTCACTTCCTGCACCCCAGCTCCATGAATGGCCCCAAAGGCCCCAGCTGATTCTGGTGATTCAGCAGAGTGCTGCTGATGACACTCCTTCTCCTTCTGTTGACCACCTGTGGTCAGACAGGACAGCTGTGAACTCAGGACCTCTAGACTTACTTGATCTGCCACAGGTTACTTGTGTAATCTTGGTCAGGTCACTTGATTTTGGACATGAGCAGATGTGGGAATTCTGTTCCATGGAGTGCTGCTGATGGTGATCCTCCTCCTTCCTTCCCTGTCTGTGATTGGAAGAGTCCTGTGGTTGGTACCCTATCTTGGGACTCAAAATCCACAGGTTCAATTCCTTGCTCTTTCCTCTTGTGTACCCTTGGCCAAGTTGCTTGATTTCACTGGACGTGACAGCCTACATATGCTTAAAAATCAGGCTCTTAACTTCTCTGTCTCTCAGCCCCTACCTGTGCATGGATAGGAGCACTACCCTGCCTGAGGATTTAAAAAGTGTAACAGTACTGATGAAAATGCAGTAACACATGCTATCAGCTAAAGTAACACATACAGGCTCCCTGAACGGTTTGTACTGTAGTATGTGCTGAAGCCCACGTCACTGCATCTTCAACCGCTGTTGTTACCTATACTAGTAAATGAAGCTTGCATGGGGTTGTTACCACCTGCTACAACCATGCCTTAATTCTTCAGCATGGATGTGACAACTGCAGAAAGTACTCAGACACTATGGCCCCGGGTGGGGCATATAAGCACCAAAGATGGATAAAGTGTGACCATATGCTGGGAACTAGGTGTGAGGCAAGTGTTGCCAAAGGGAGAACAGCTCTAGGAACTTGGAGGCAGCACAGGAATGTATGGTTGGTCTCCCTGTGCTGTTTAACTGAGTCTCTCTCCTTCATTTCCCCTGTGCAGGTGTTCTCCTTGGCAGGATCCACTTTCAGCCTCCCCTCCTCGCACATCTTTGGCAGCCCCCTCACCTCAGGGCTATCTATCAACCCACTCCTGAACCAGTCTGAAAGCAGCCGGGCAGGTACGTGAATCGGAAGGTATGTGAGTTTGGACCTTGGAGAGGGTCTCCCTGGAAGAGTCGAGACAACTGCATCTGCTGTTTGAACCTTTTCCCCCCTCCTTGCTTGCTCCCATCCCAAGGGCTTGAGGCAAGAGGGCATGTGCTGGGAAACCTGAGCAGTGTAGAATAATGGCTTTTGTAGCTTATGCTGTTAGAAAGGGCTATATGAGTATTAGAAGAGCTTTGCCTGAGATGCTGGCAGGTCCTGGGGTAGAGGGAATCCTATGGCAAGAGCAACCCTGCTGGTTCATCCATGGCAGACTGGTGGCACATCTACACCTGTCCCCATCTGTCCTGAGTGGGGCTACTGCTGAGCACAGATCCTGCCACTGTATTCCAACTCCAGAAGATCCACTCCAGGGGTGTCCCAGGTAGTTGCTGTCAATCCCTGTCTCTGATGTGGTTCAGAGCAGCTAAGGGCAGCTTGACTTCTGGACATAGGTAGGTAGTACATGCCCAAAAGCAGTACTTCCCGAGCAACAGGGACAGTGTAAGCAGACTCTGCATGCCTTTGTACTTGTGCTAGCCCCAGGCAAAAATGCCCTTTACCTTGAACATTTGCAGAAAAATAGTGCCTTGTTCTCTGCACTAGAGCTGCACAAAACTAGTTAACATTGCTGAATGTTTTTATTCAAGCACATTTCATTGTTTCAACTGCCAGTGACAATTTTACCAGGTAATACCTTGCCCTGTAAGAATATAAGAAGTGCTATACTGACTCACACCATTGGTCCCTCCAGCCTGCTAAAAAATCTTCCCTTTGTTTTTCATTGGATGGTTTCATATCCCTTCAGCTCTGGCTTTGTCATGAAATGCAACAAAATCTGCTATTTTCATATTGAAAACATGAACATTCCAGCCCTGGAATTCCAGACCTTCTCAGAACAGTCTGGGTTTTTTTTCCTCCTTTTTTCTTTGCCTAAACAGGCTTGTTTTCCTTGGAAAACTTCCTGTTAATGAGCAGGAAACTTCAAATATTTATATACATTTCCCCAGTAAATGGGCCCTGTTCCTTAGTTTGTAGCACAATGCAAAGAAGAACACACCCCCAACCCCCGCAATTTCCAGCTGCTTTGCTTTTGTTGTGACAATTTCTTGCCCTTCTAGATCAGAACATTCAGGAGCCCGGCATGTTGGGTGCTGAACACTTGGGGAGAATTTAGCCAGGCCACCTGGCTGCCATTGCAATTAAGGTCCCTGAAAATCTGGTCCTGAGCTCATTCTGAAAGTCAGCCCCTCATGTGCAAAGCACAGTGGTTTGTGCAAGAGTGCATGGCTGAATGTGGTGCATGTGAGGATATGCATGCTTCCTCGTGTATTGGGCCAGACGCATGTGCCTGTGGAGAGGACATATAACTGTGTATGGCATGCAGTTTTGATGCTCATGTCCATGTATGTTTGTAGCTGCCTCCATCTACCTGAGTGTAATGGTATAATTGACAGTGTCCAGAATTGAATACAACAGCCTGTACTCATATCATTTGGCTGTCTAGAGTTGATAAGGAGGAAAAGTTTTAGAAAAAGATACATCCTGTAAATGTCCTGTGGGTGGAGAGAGGAAAAGGTACATAAGCCACACATCCACTCTAGTATGGGGACAGGAAATGAAAGTGAAGATTAGCTTTGTGGGGATAGTCTTGTGGTTCAGATGCTGCACTGGGACATGGGAGACCTGGACTCTATACCAGCTCCACTGCTGACAGCACACTCATTGCTTACAACTAAACTTTCAGGAGTATCCAATGGACTGAATTCTCTCTAAAATCTAACCTGTAATTTCAACTTCTGGTGTTGCTCAGTCAAATCTGGTAAGTTGCAGCACATGCTTCTTGCAGATACGGAAGTCTAAAGCCTCCATCTTAGAGCAGCTCCACCCTCTGGGTTAGGTTTCTAAACATCCACATCACCACAGCATTTCTCCTGTGCAGCAAGAAAGTTGTGTTATTAGAAACTGAGGCAAGCTAAATAAGGCAAGTTCACACAGGAAGTTTTCAGCAGAGCACAGACTTAAATGTTGCAGTCTTTCAAGTCCTAAGTTAGCACCCTAACCACTGCACCATCCTGCCTCCTCAATGCTTTGTCACCTGGGGATGGGCTTGACCTGTCAGCCTTCTCTGGCAGCTTTCCCTGAATCTCCTTGTCATTCCTGCAGCTTTGCAAAGTGCTCCCTCTGATAGCTCAGGCATCTCAAGGTGCTGTAGAGTGACCTCCAAAAAGTAGCTACCCTGAACAGAAGGAAAGAGTTGAATTTGGCTAATAGCAAGACATTCCTGTCTGGATAGAGGGGAAGGACTTCTTCCATGCTATATGTACTATGAGCTTCTCAGCTGAAATACCACTGAGCTGGAGCCTACTTGGACTCAACAGCAGCTGTATTTCTGACTTCTCAGCAGCCCAGGATATAGGCAGTAACTCATGCCCTGCTTGGGGCATTACCCTGTAAATCAAGGGTGGGCAAAATGTGGTCCATGGGCTGGATGTGACCCACCAGGTCATTCTATCTGGCCTGCAGGGCCTCTAAAAAATTTAGAAAATTACTATTTTTCTGTCCCTGGCTGCCTGTCATGTGGTCCTCGATGGCTTGCCAAAACTCAGGAAGCGGCCCTCTCCCCAAAATAATTGCCCACCCCTGCTGTAAATCATACCACCTCCGCTGCCCTGCAGTGTTCCCTGCAGGAAACTTCCTGAATTCTTGTATGGAAGGAAATGCCTCTTATTGTGAGAAGCGGAGGGGAGGGCACATCGACCAGCTGGCACAGTCTCTAGTCACAACATCTGACACATACCAGACTGCTGGAGAAAGCGTGTTTGCTGAGTGGCAGACACTGGGGGTGGGGAAGAGAGTGTGAATGGCAAATCGCTCTGCTCTGCTTTGGAATCTGGAAGCTTTCTGCGGGTCAGGGAAACACCGCCATACACACAGCCTAGAACTTTTCAATGTATCTGACTCCCAGAGATAGGCCCGCGTTTGCCAGAGAGCTCAGCACAGCCAGAGGTTGAGATGTTTTGAAAAATCTTGCCCTCAGCATCACAAAGGGAGTTGAAACACTGTCAAGAATCTGGCCAATTACTGAGGTCCCTTAAGGAAAAATGGGGAGGGGCTGCTGGGTCCTGTGAAATCTGAGCCTGGAGTCTTAAGAAAATTTGGCACAGGGTGACTCTTCACATTGTGTGTTTCAGCAACTCCTCTTGGCTCTGAATCTTTCCTGACATTTTCCACACAATTAAGGCTCCCAAGCCCTGCAAAGCAAGTCTGGTGCCCCTGGTATGGATAAAGGAAGTCATCCCCCCCGTTGCACACACTTCCACATTGCAAACCAGCTGCAGAGCTGGAGAGGGAACCTCAGAGTACTGATTCAAACATTTCAATGCCAGACTGCAACAACCTCCCTGACACATTGAAGTGTAAAGAAATTGTGTGCCCCTTGTGAGTTAATGGATGGTTGGAGAGAGACCAGAGCCACAGGGATAGCTGAAGCCAGTGGCTGGTAGTGTTTTCCTGTGGTGGGCTGGAATGGACCAGTTTGTGTCCAAGGCTATTGCTATCGCTGTGTCTCCATGCTGCTGCTTTTTTGTGCTACTGTTTCTCCCTGCCACCCAGCTGCAGCTCAGCATGGGAAAGCTCCCAGCTTCCTGGTCACAGCACAGTCACAGACAAAGTCCCCATCACCAAGACTGCCCTGTCGCAAAAACCTGCTGATGCCCCAGTTCCATGGACTGGATCCAATGGTTCTGCAGGCCAGATCCAGCCTGTGAGCCATAGGTTGCTGACCTGTGGCCTAAGCTGTAAGCTCTTTGGAGCAGAGGTTGTCTTTTGCTACATGTTTGTACAGCACTTGCCACAGTTCAACTCTTGATCCTGATTGGGGCACAAGTACCATAGAAATGACCAGCTGTCCCACATTTAGCAGTGCAGTCAATGCCAGCTGGAGCCCAGCCCTGTCTCAGAATCTTGCTTCTTACTCATGCCTGTTTGGAGAGGGGGCATTACCAATCCGCAGTCCTCAGGGTATAATGCACAGACCCCGCTGCCTTTGCGCACCATTCCCTCCTCCCCAGACTATAAAACACCCCGGCTGTTGCATCTGCGCAGATGGAGAAGCAGGAGGAGCTGTTATATAATGACAGTGGAGAGGAACTGCTCAATGCTGGCTGCCATCTAGTGGAGGCTGCAGCACTGGCAGGCAGCCCTTTGGCACAAGCTGGTAGGTAACCCCTGCCTTGGCAGGCGGCAGAGGAAAGGGCTTGGACCCTTTTGCAATGCCTTGCCTGTTTTTTTTCTATTTCCTCTCCCAGAACCTGATCTGGAAGACTGCAGTTTTGGCTGTCGAGGGACCTCCCCACAGGAAAGCCTCTCCTCTATGTGAGTGCCTTTCAGTTGTCCTTTTCTGACGCTGCAGGGGCTGGGGTGCTGCCGCAGCTAGGAGTGCATGGTGGAGGAAACACGAGCCAAGTCTGCAGGCTCGTAGAAAATCCTGGTGGGGAGGGAATGGAGGCAACTGCATTCTGGTGTGGTGCAGAGGATAGTAGGCAGGGAGTGGGATGGGGCAGAGATACCTCCTCCAGCATAGGGTGGGGTGGGGTGGGGTGGGGTGGGGGATGAGGGGAGTGAAGGTGGCCCAGCACTGAAAGTGTCTGAGAGGTTTGGAGGGGAGCTGAGGAGGGGCAGAGACCAACCCTTCTGCTGCAGTACGGAGGATCTGGGGGGAAGGACTGGGGACTGTCTTTTCCAGTGTGGGAAAAAGGAGCTGGGTGGCAGTAAGAGGGATAGAGACTGGGAGACATAGGGGATGGGGGGAAGGGATGGAGACAACCCCTCTTAGTGTGGACTAGAGAGGAATGGGGGATCAATGCCCAGTGTCTGACAGGCTATCTCCTGGGCTGCTCCCCAGGTCCCCTATCAGCAGCCTCCCTACCCTCTTCGACCAGACCGTGTCCTGCAGCAGCAGCGGGCAGTTGGAGAACGTGCCTCAGGCCACCCCCAACATTGAGCAGCTCCTGGAGAAGCAAGGCAATGGCGAAGCGGGTGTAAACAGTGAGCCACGTAGGGAGCAGGGAGGGGAACTGTCTGGGGGATTCCCAAACAGGGATGTGGGCCCAGAGGAACCTGTCCTCAGCTTTTGCTTCATGCCTGTCATGACAAGGGCTGGGGCCCTTCCCTGCCTGCGGGGGAGGGAGCAAGTGGTTGGGGCATAGAGGCTGCAGGCTTAGCCCAGATGAGTAGGGGGGGTTTAGGGAGAGAAGCACTGATCTGTGCGCAGGTGGGAAGGACAGTAGGAGGGCAGTTGGGGAGGGGCTGGCACAGCCTGATCCTCCTCTCCAGGACCATTCTGCTGTGTGTGCAGTCAGCACTAACCATGCCCCCTGCCCCCTCCACACTGCCCTTATCCTGCCCTTCTTCCTGTTTTCACTTCCTGCAGTTGTGGAAATGCTCAAGGCTCTGCACTCCTTGCAGAAAGAGAACCAGCGGTTGCAGGAGCAGATCATGACCTTGACAGCCAAGAAGGAGCGCCTGCAGCTCCTCAACGTCCAGCTCTCTGTCCCCTTCCCAGTGGTGACCAGCAGCAATGGCCCAGCCAGCCAGGCCCAGTACATCTTGCCTCCCACCGGTAAGAGAGCAGCCTCACCTCAGGCATCAAGGGACTATGGGGAGCACACCCTCTATGTCACTTCAGAATAGTGTCCTCATTTGAGGCTGCCACCAGCAGCCCCATTTTGGGTGGGGGGAGGAGAGGGTGGGGGAGCAGTGAGGAGAACTGGCTTCCTAATTTATTGAATTTTTTGGCTGCCATGATGTGCATAACCCACACAGGATCAGGCCACTGGCCCTGGTAACACTGAGCCTGTCTCTGTCGCTTTATCATCCCATCTCTCCTTTACAGTGTGCACCAATGACTCCCTGAGCATCAGCAAGAGCCCTCCCTGTAAGAACAGCTTTGGGATTGAAAACTCTCTCTCCACCTCCTCCGAGGTACAGTGCGCTCCAAGAACCTAGAGTGGGGGAAGGGGCTTTGATAGATTAAATCAGAGGAGCACCTTCCACCGCTGCCACCCTGAAAGCAGGAAAACAGGTAGTGGTTTGTGGGGGCTTACAGGCCTCAGCCCAAACTGTGCTAAGTGCAGTCTCTTTAAAGGTTGTGCACTACATGCTTACTAAGTGAAAAGGTAGGCAAGACAGTGGGTAACAGAAACATAGAGAAGTAGGGCTGGAAGGGACCTCCAGAGGTCATATAATCCAACCCCCTGCCTGAGGCAGGACCAGCTTTATCCAAACCATCCCAAACAAACCATGGTCTAACCTCTTAGTAAAACTACCATCAACTCTGACACAACACAAGACCTAACACCTTAAAATGCCACAGGTAGAGCAGGGGAACCATGGCAGCTAACATCCTGCTGCTGTAAAAGGTTGTTAGTATACACTCAAGAGATCCCAGGTAGAGAACCATGCCCACTGCTCCAGAAGAAGACAAAACCCCCCACAGTACATTCCAGTCTGACCATAGGGTGAAATTCCTTCCTGACCCTAAATATGGTGATTGGTGTAACAGTGAGTGGAGGGGCAAGACCCTCTAGCCAGGAACCTCCAGCTTTATGTCCCAGCAGGAGCACTGACACACCCCAATCAAAATCCCCAGCCTTGGATGCAGCCAGAATCCAGTGGCTCTGAGGAAGGCTTAAAAACTCCCCCACCCTGACATGCTGCAGAAAGGGGAGGAGTGCAGGGGCAGAATTCCCTCTCAACCACTTGATGACTCTCTCTCTTTCTTTTTTTCTCTCTCTCTCTCATGCATTCCTTACTTATCCAGGGTCTTTAAAACTCCCGGCTATGATCCTGTGATCATGGCTAGTGCTACAAGGGCAGATGTCTGTTATTTTGGCCCATGATCAAGGCCACAGCCCCTCTTGCTTCAGTCCTAAACATTAGGGTTTCTTCCTTTTGAGTGGTTTTATTAGCAGGTTCAGTGGTGAGCACAGGAAATAGCAAAGGGGCTATGGGCTAGGACATAGTTTCTCAACTTGTGGTACGTGTACCCCTGGGGGTACATGAAACACAGGCAGGGGGTATGTGGGTACACCAACACTCACTCTCTCTTGCCCTCTTTTCCTCTCTCTCTCACCCTCTTTTCCTCTCAAAACCATGGCAAAAAATTTGGTGCCCAGTAAATTCCCCAGTAATAATTTGGCATTCAGCCCTCCTAGCTTTGAGCAACATCAGCTCTAGCCCAGGTACATACTTGAGTTGTGCACCCCTGCTATAAAAGGTGGCAATCCTATCCACACCAGATTAGACATCTGTCATATCACAGCCTTATACATAGCCCTTCTTCCAACATATAACACACATTAGTCTGTAAATATAAAATCCCCTGGAAAATTTAGTGTTGGAGTACTTATTAAAATGTTCAGAACTGAGGGGGTACTTGCTACTTAAAAGGTTGAGAAACACTGGGCCAGGACACAGAAACAGAGGAGAGAAGGCTGGTGAGTTATTCTAGCAGCAACCCTAGAGAACAGGTATATATATATGCCGACTTCCAACAAGGCACATGGGAGATGTAGCATCTTCCTACTCCCCACCCATGGTGGGTCACTTCACTCAGCTCTGGGACCTGACTGCTGAGCTGCTGTTACCCAACACCCAGGCCTCCAGTGCTCACCCCCATTCCCTTTTCTCTCTCTCCTCCAGGATCCACACTCAGGCTGCCCCAGCAGAAGCAGCTCCTCCCTCTCCTTCCACAGCACCCCTCCTCCCCTGCCTTTGCTGCAGCAGAGCCCTGCCACACTGCCCCTCTCGGGGGTGCAGCAGCAAGTCAATGGCTTGGCCAGGGTGACAGGAAACACACTGGCAGGAGGTGCAGCAGGCAGTCACAGCCTACCCTCTGTGCCAATGGTGGACGGCCTGATGGGAAGCCTGGCAGGAGGCCAGCAGATGCCCATCAATGGGATCCTGGGGAATCTCAATGGTGCTCCAGCTGCCCAGCAGCAGAACCCCCTGACACAGACCAGTGGGCCACCTACCTTGCAGCTCTCCACCAACTTGAGCAGGTGAGGTGGGAGGGAGCCATGAACAGTCCCAAGGGGCAGCAGTCCAAGCATCCTTGTCTGTCTCCACCTCCGGCACAAGCTCTGTGTCAGTACAGTCCTGTGAGAGCATCTGCCTGCTCCTGGCCCCATTTTAGTGGAATTCTAATTGCAGCTCCTTTCTACAGACCTCGGGCCATCCTGCAGTCTGAAGAAAAAGGAATCAGGGGTTTGGTTCACCATTATTTCATGCCTCCCACAGTCATTGGCACTAGTGCAAACTATTCTCATCCTGAGCTGGCCACTATCTGTGGGACGGCAGGGAACCAGTCTCCATCGTCCATCCCCTGTCCCACCTCTGCCCCTCAAGATGCTTCATTTTCCTGCATGCAATACGCCCTTTTCCCCACCCAAAAAAACTCCAGCTTATGGAAACTGGTGCTCATTATATATGAGAAATATGGTAACAACATTTCCTGCTGGTTAGGAGCAAAAAGTGAAAGTAAAATCTGCATGACTTGGAGCAAAACAATGAGCAGCCTTTGCTCCCTAGCTATA
Source organism: Crocodylus porosus (assembly GCF_001723895.1). Taxonomy (NCBI): domain Eukaryota; kingdom Metazoa; phylum Chordata; order Crocodylia; family Crocodylidae; genus Crocodylus; species Crocodylus porosus. The sequence continues at coordinate 787,729 of NW_017728944.1, forward strand.
AGGAAAGATCCTTTTTGCTTCATTAGGCCTTTCCAAAAAAAGGTGTGGCATGTTGTATGTAAGAAGACAGGATATTCCAAATGCTACTATCTATCTCATCCAATAAACAACTGTATACTGCCTTCCTCATAGCGCCCTCTGGTTCCTTATTCACTCCAGGGTCCAATTCAAAATATCCTTCCATTTTTAAAAGCCTTGTGTTGATTTGTACCTCCTCAGAGTGTTGACCAGCTGAGTGGACATAGCATGGATGGGGAAACAGAGGGGCAGAAAAAAAGTGACTTGCCCAGGGGTTACCTGGCAGCAGGTCAGTGACAAAGCTGGGAATAGGAGTGTCTGGAGTGCCAATCTCAGCTGGACTGTGCTGCCCCTCATGTACACCGCCACTGAGCTTGACCCTTAAGGGAAGCTTGGCTAAAATGCTTCCAGCAACATCCTCTGTTCCTGGGGGTTTACAGCTCCATTCAGGAGGCTGCAGCAGCAGGGTGTGCTTAAGTGGAGTTGGGGGGAGGCAGTATCCCAGCAGGAATGCAAGGCTGTGGGTTGTGCTAACAGTCCCTGTGCTGTGTTCTTCACAGCATACCAGGCCTCAGCCCCCTGACGGAGCAGCAGCGACACGCTTTGCACCAACATGAGCAGCAACTCCAGCAGCTCCAGCAGCTCCTGACGTCCCAGCTACTCAGTCCAGTAAGTGGGGCTTCTTAGGTATTTTACTGAGGGGCTGTTTCACATAAACAGCCACAGAATAGGGGCTGGAGCCCTGGCCTTCACCTTCCCTGGTGCATACTGCCATCGTGAGGCCAGACAGTTATGTTCATTCTCCCTGGAAGCCAGAGGGCACATCCGCACATGCGCTTTAATGCACATTAGCCTATTTTAATGTGCATTAAAGTGTCAATAAAAAAACATGCTATTTAGTTAATGTGCATTAAATACTGCACATTAACCAAACACTAAAAAATCATGGGAGTCTATACTCATGCTCCAGGGGTGGTGGGGAGACCTTTAATTAGAACAGCTCAGAGAGCAATTCTAATTAAAGTGCCCAGAGCATTTAGCGTATCAACATTCATGCACTTCAAAATGGCGGTGGGGGCGCTTTATCTAAAGCTTGCCATGCGAACTTTAGATAAAGCACCTCCACCACCATTTTGAAGCGCAAGGGACGCTGATACATGAAATGCAAAGGCTGGCTGGATCGCAGTAATTAGCACTCTCCAGCAGGCTTGATTAACTGAGTCGCTCTGACGTGCTGTAATTACAGCACGTTGGAGCGGCCTCCACATTCACGCGCAGGCACTGCTTGCTCTTTAGTTAATGCTCATTATGACAGGCTAATGCACATTTTCGTACTACCTCACAATGGAGGTACTAGACTTAATGCACATTAACTAAAGCACATTAATGCATGTGTAGAGACACTCAGTGCAAAGTGAGACAGCTGCAACAAGAGGGACAGGAAAATAACCAGTGGCCAGGTGGTTAGGGCAGTCCCTGAGGAGGGGTTTGAGTGCCTAGAACAGAGGAGGGAATTTTAACTGGTGTCTCCCACGTTCTTGGTGAATGCTTTAAGTCAGAGGTTCCCAACCTCTTTATGCTGAGGATCAACAAACCGTGGACCAAAAGTCACCATGAATCGACAAACTGCAAACCAGCAGTGACCAGCAGACTGTGGGCAGGCAGCCAACCCTTTTTTGTACTCTATAAAAAAGGCTTTGGCTGCCAGTCTGCCAGTCACTTCCAGGCTGTGGTTTGCCAGTCCTCAGTCACTTCTGCTCTGGCAGCTGACCTTCCTGTGGCCCAGCAGCTGACCCTTCGGGCCATGGCCTGGGGGTTGGGAACCCCTGCTCTAACTGCTAGGTTGAAGTATAAAAGGTGAGGGCACCTCATCCTCTGGCCAGTTTTCCTGGAAGGAAAGGAGCTACCACTGCTGTGTTTTGTACAGTGCCTGATCCTGTGGGTGTATGGGCTATGGCAAGGCAACGCTTCATCTGAGGATCGCACAAGGGCTTAGACCTGAATTCAGCGCCAAGCTGGTCAGCTGAGCCAAGATGGAGGCCATTTTGAGTCTGAACAGAATCAGGTTCCCTGAACAGCTACCAATGAAACAGTTTCACTGGTGAAAACTTCAGCACCTACTGCTTGAAATGAGGCTTATGAGGAAATCACTGTCAGAATTAAGGCCTAAATTTTGCCTTATTGTCTTATAAAGCACCTGAGACCTTTTATGGATGTGGCATTTAGTCCCTGTCTGTAAAGTGGGACTGCCATTCCTACATGATGCAGGTGTTAGGAAGCCAAGTGCATTAGGTGCTGCGCAGTGTCCTCATACAGGGCTGAAAGGGGGACCCGTAAAAAACTTAAATACATCTGTGCAAAGTGGAAGTAATATTCTCCTAAACCAGAATTTGGACCTGCCTGGTCTTCGTCTAGTAACAAAATCCCCAAAGTCAGTCATTAAATCATAGAACATTAACATTGGAAGGGACCTCGTGAGATCATCTAGTCCAGTGGTTCCCAACCTTTCTTGTACCAGGACCCATTTGTAAACATTAATGGTCAATCCTAAGCCAGTGCCCCTCAATCCTGACCCACTGCCCCCTCCAGTGCATGGGAGGGCACTATGGGGGGGCCCCAAGCAGTCTCTGGCAGGCTGGAACTCTGACAGCCTGCAAGGGAAAAGCCACTGTCTTCCGCCTTTTTCTCCTTTAAAAAAGAATCCATTTTTAAAGTTTGTTGATCCGTTTTTAAAATTTGTCCACAACCCCCTCATATATTCTTGCAACCGGCTTTTGGGTCATGACCCACCATTTGAGAAACGCTGATCTAGTCCAATGCCCTGCTCAAAGTAGGACCATTCCCAACTATATTATACCAACCAAGGCTTTGTCTGGCTGGGTCTTAAAACCTTCCAACAATAGGGAATCCATGACCTCTCTGGGTAACCCATTCCAGTGCTGTACTGCCCTCCTAGGGAGAAAAGTTGTTCCTAATATCTAACCTAAATTTCCCTTGCTGCAACCTGAGACCATTGCTTCTTGTTCTGTTATCTGTCACCACTGAGAACAGTTTAGCTCCATCCTCTTTGGAACCACCCTTCAGGCAGTTGAAGGCTGCTGTTAAATCCCTCCTCAGTTGTCTCCTCTCCAGACTCTCAATAAGCCCAGTTCCCTCATCCTCTCCTCATAAGTCATGTGCCCCAGCCCCCCAGCCATTTATGTTACCCTCCACTGGTCTCTCTCCAATTTGTCCACATCCATTCTGCAGCAGTGGGCCCAAAAGTGGACACAGTACTTGAGATGTGGCCTCACCAGTGCCGAACAGAGGGGAAGAATTGCTTTCCTGAATCTGCTGGCAACACTCCTACTAATGGATCCCAGTATGCCATTGGCCTTCTTGCAACAATGGCACAATGTTCACTCATATTCAGCTTACTGTTCACTATAACCCCCAGGTCCTTTTCTGCAGAGCTGTTGCTTAGCCAATCAGTCCTCAGCCTGTACCAGTGCATGGGACTGTTGTATCCTAAGTGCAGAACTTTCCACTTGTCCTTATTGAACCTCATGAGATTTCTTTTGGTCCAGTCCTTCAATTTGTCAAGGTCTCTCTGAATCCTAGCCCTACCATCCAGCATATCTACTGCTCCCCACAGCTTAGGGGGAGTCAAGTTTATATAAGGATAAGTGTGTTTACACATATAAAGTTCCCCCCATTTCAGTAACACGGTTTAGAATTACACCTAAGTTACAGAGGCATAGCATGGAAAAAATACTCCCTGGGCAGCTGTCTCTCATCCTTCCCCACTCCTTTCCCCTCCGCCCCATTGCTTACCTTCTTGATTGCTGGTTCATGTCATGGAGTATCAAGCATTCTAGGGATCAGTGTTTTCTAGACCAGCAGTGGAGTTTGCCACTGCCAAGGGACTCTTCCCCCCATTTTTTCCCTGCCTAAGTCCATGTCCAAAAGGTTAAAAAATGCTGAATTTGGCCACTAAATGTGGGGGTCACCCACCTCCATACTCCCCATCACCAGCAGCAGCAAATTCCACTGCTGCTCTACAAAACTACAAGTCCCAGAATGCCTTGCAATGCATGACACACATTACACATGCTAGCAATGTGTGTCCTAGAGGCAGGTAATGAGGCAGGCAGCAGGGGCAGAAGCAAGCGGTACCCTTGGCATATGGTGCACCTCCTCCCCACTATCCTCCTGGTGCACATGCCCTTAACTGGTGCCTGGGGCATGTGCCTGGCTTGTCCACCTCACTTTATGCTACTGGTTACACCAGAGTCACTCAGTGGATCTGGTGAAGTGAACCTGGCCTCCTCCTGAAAGCTTGTGCTGTCTCTTTGTCTTAGTCTATTAAGGTGTATATCTACCTTGCCTTCTGACTTAGGGGCATAGACCAGGTACCTGGAGGCCTGTGTAGCATCTTCAGCTTACACTTGATGTGAGTGGCAGTGAAGTGCAGCCCTTTGGTCGCTGAGCAAACTGTTTACGTGCAAGAAATTGGTGTAGCTAGAGAAGTGAGAATTGAATCAGAGCCCCATTCTCCCTTGCTTGAACCAGTTAAGCTCTGCTGACTTCAGTAACAGTATTCCTTATTTATGATGGCATAAATGAGACCGGGATCTGGCCCTGCTGAGGGATGGAACATCTTTTTCTTATGTCCTCTTGTTTGCTATTTGACCTACTATGTGCATTGAACAGAGTGGGTGTATAGAAATCAACCTAGATCACCCTTAGCCCCCATTTCCCTTTATTCCTCTGACCATCTGATGTGTCAATATACCATTAATATCAAGCACTTATGTTCACATCACTGCTGATATTGGACACAGATTTCACTGGCACCTACACCAACAAACAGGTGCTTATGTGCTATAAATACTGGCTCTGATTCTCATTTCATTTCCCCTTGGGAAGTTTCAGTGGCCAGAGGAATTGCTACTCATATACTGTAGTATAACTGGCAGCACCACAAAGGTCTTCATGTGTCTACAGTATGATAAGCCAGCCTCCCAGTGAATATAAGTCAGCATAGTCCCATTGGGGCCAGTGAAGCCATGCAGATTTACATCAACCAAGAATGTGGACAGCTCCCTCACATGAGAGATTTCTAGGTCAAGCTATTTATAATCAGAAAAGGGAAATTTCCAGGGGACTCTAGCTGATGTCACCTTTTCATCAACCAGCTTCCCCTGGGTATGGGAATAATTGGTTAGCTCCACCTGTGCATCCTATTGGTCAGTTATTTCCATAAGGGCTAATGTGGCTTCATGTGACTGGAGCACATCCCCACCAGCTGAAGATGAGCTTTGTCCCTTCCTGGCTTCCCAGGATCTATCTCACCTGCAGTAATTAGCTCTGCCCCATAGGAATGATTTTTTTTCTGGGGTCAAATTTAGTAACAAGAGGGAACTGGAGTCCCCAAGTTGGTTTTGTGACCATGAATTCCATAAAGTGTTGGGAACTGGGTCATTAAATACTGGAAATGGATTGGAAGGGGCTGAACAGATGTGAGGGCCAGTGTGTTTTCTGGCATTGTAAAGTAGGGGTAATCTGATCTCAGGTTCAGGGTATCTAGTGGATCAAAAGGATTTTGTGCAGCTGCACATGCCTTCTTAGGCCACATCCAATAGGGTGTGTGGAAGAGTATGTAAACTAACACAAGAGTTGGGTTACGTGCGTTGCATTAATGAACCTAGCGCTAGGCTGTACAGCCAGGCCCATGCATGCAAAGCTTCCCCCCTGCTCCATCCTTCTCCTGACCTGTTCTCTGCCTTCCCATCCAGGAGCAGCAGGCCTTAGTGTTCCAGATGATCCAGCAAATCCAGCAGAAGAGGGACCTGCAGCGGCTACAGATGACAGGCACCTCTCAACTGCCCATGACCAGTCTCCTAACAGCCACCTCCACACCCCTCCTCCACTCAAATGCCAATGCCCTGATGACCTCTGCCACCCAGCCCGCACCCAGCAGCAGCTCCCTCATGGCTTCCATCTCTCCCCAGCAGCTCAACCCTGGCAACAGCCTGATGGCTACTCCAGCAGCCCCATCCCTTAGCGCTCCTGGGAACAGCCTGGTGGCTTCAGGGGCAGGTGTTCCACCAGTCCTTACAGCACAAAGCAACCCCTTCCTCAACCTCCAGGCTGACAGCAATGCCCAGAAAGGAACGGTGCGTGTATTATTGGCATTACGGTAACACCTAGAGGGACCCCACTGGGATCAAGGCCCCCTGTATTAGGCACTGGTCCATCCCTACAGCAAGAGAAGGTCTCTGATCCAAAGAGCTTGTGATCTAAATGGGGGAAACTTGAGGCACAAGGAAAGGAAGGTCATACAGCAGAAGAACCAGGAAGAGAACCCAGGTCTTTGGGACTAGGAGTCATATCCATGGGATCTGACTTCCTCATCTTCCTGATCAGCCAGTCAAATGGGCTTGAATCCCACCTCATTGGCTTCAGTGAGTTGAAGCTAGGGCCATGGGTGGGCAGAAGGACAGCCAATGATACAGGTATACACATGCACCAAGCCAGCTGCAGTGCTGCAGGAAATAGGGTTGGAGACAATGTGTATATGTATCTGTATCACTTGTGACATGGGCAATCACGTGGCACAGTAAAATGCAGGGGTACTTGCACTCCCAACTGGCAGGGTCCAGGGGGAGATGATGTGTGCTTGTGTTTATCAGATGCAGGGAGGAATTGATTTGCCTCCTGCCAGACATGTCTGGGATCTGCTACTTTCAGGGGCAGGTCCATAGAAACCTAGGGCTGGCAGGGCCCTCAGGCGACTATCTAGTCCAACCCTGTGCTCAACACAAGAGCATCCCTGTCTAGGCCACCCACAACCTTCTAGTGAGGGGCATTCCATGGAGGCTACAAGACTTGAGGGACCATGGTGTGATCTGCCATGGCAAAGCCCCCTCCCCTACCCCTTCCTTCGCAGTCATGCATCCATTCATCCTAGATGAGCCCAGGAGCTCTGGTAGAGGCATTCCCAATGCGGAGGACACCAGTTTGTGGCCCTCTCTGTTTGAACTGAGGTCTCCAGTTCAAATTTCTGTGCTGATCTCAGTACCTGATGGAAGGGGAGAGAAGAGCAGGCCACACTGGGATCTGTGTTCTCCAGCCCAGTGCCCCAGAAAGGCCAGACTTGCAGCACAGCAGAGCCATCCCATTTCTATTCATTGGCATGTTGCTGCCTGTCCAATTGACACTGAAGACTGTCTCCTCTGTGTCTTTTTGCAGAGCATGAATGAAAAGGTTGCTCCTCTCACCCAGGACAAGGGCTAAGCCCCAGGCCTGCCTAGACCAGCAGCCAGCTCCTCGGTGACTGGAACGCGGCTTTCCACGGTCACAGATCTTGATACTTTAGAGCAATGAGCACAAGGCTTCTGAGAAGCATTTCCTGCCAGCAAGTAATGCCAGGCGGTGCGTTTGGAAGACAAGTGTGTTTCTGATTGAGGCCTGGCATTCAGTGCCCTTCTAAGAAGGGAGGAGGGGCAGGGAGATTCCTGCTGACTTGGTCCGGGCCACACTTGCTCAAAGCAAAGCTATATCTGTCTCCACGCAAAGCGGAGGAGAGAGTTTGTGTGAGCTCAGACACCTGCCAGCCTCTTCTTCAGAGGGCACGTGCATGTGTGGATCCTCCAGGTCAGGCAGTAAACCAAGATCGCAACCCATCCTCAGCCAAGATCATGGATGAAGGGGTGTCTCTGCCAAGGTGTCCCTTTCACGTGGGACTTGGTGGGAGTGGTTGGCTCATGGGTTCTCTCCCACCAGGCAGGGAGGTTAAGAGGATCGTAGCTGAGGAAACCCCGAAACAAGACTGATGACTGGGACTTCCCACAGGACTTTGACTGCGCAGGTCCCTAAGATGTTCCGTCCTCTGTAACCATCACATACAGCCCTTCTCTGCCCCCCTGCCAGGTCTGGATTCAGCCTAGAAAGACATGGATGAGGGATCTATGGAAAGGGACTGGCTGCAAGTGTTGAATGCCACTTTCCTCTGCCCTACACTGCTCGGGGTCTCCTTTCCAAAGGCTAAACTGAAAGACATCACCTTGCCTGCTATGCTAACTGTAGGGCGGCTCTCCGTAGGTCAGCTCAGCGCTTTACTTTCCCATGTGAGAAGCACACTCCTGCCTCTCATGTTGCCACTTGTTCTCTCTTTCCAAGCTCAACAAGCACAGCCTGCAAAGGGGCTGAGGCCATTCTGGTGCTCTGCACAGCCAACTTCAGGAAGTGTGTTCTACCCAGGCTGTTTGCTTACAGGCCTTCTCTGGGAGGTGACCCCAAGCATGTGTTGGGTGGAAAGGATAATCTGAAATCTGGTACCTGATCTTTCTTACTCATCTTTAAAGTAGTTCCACTCTGGCAAAGACTGGTCTCCTGCACTGTAAGCACCATCCAGTGCTTGGAAAACCCTAAAAGAGCACTAGTCTTCCCAGCCTGGAACATCCTTGCTTTTACACTTTTTGATTTTAACTCCACCCTGGGACCTGGAGCTTTAGCAGAGAAACCTGCTTCCTCAGAGATTGTATGCCACAGATTTTTGAAGGACAGGTGGGGAAGCTGAGCAGAGGGGGAGATCAGCATCAAACATATGAGTTACCCCTCCCCTATCCCTGGTTACATCCGTGTTGCTCAGGGGTGGAGTCAGGACTCCAGCTAACAGAAACACTGAGGATCTTAATGAAAAAGTCATCAGACCTTACTGGATACAAGTCATTTTCAGCATATCCCCACTGCCTCCATCTAGTTTGCACTATTCAAATTTATCGGCAGTGGGTCTGTGCTGATACCACTGGAAAAGTTCATCACAGTTCATCTAATAAATACATTTCTTGTTTCTTTCTGTTTTTAAATGAAAGATCATGGCCATGGTAGTTGTGTAGGACAAAAAGGAGACAATGCCTTCCTGGGCCTTGGCTTCCAGGTCTTTGAGCTGGACAGGACAATGCTGTCTGCTCACAACTTTTTTTGAAACAAATTTTAAAAGCTATTCCTCAGCGACACCACAAGCACTAGTGGCAAGGTGGAGATGGCAGCTATAAAAATGAGAATGCAGAAAAAAAGTTTCCCTCCCTTCCTGGGTATCTCTGCAGTGGAGACATGGAGAGGAGCAGCTGGAAAATGTGATTATTATTAACGTTCCCTCTCTGCAGCCAGCTGCTGAGTTAAAAACTGGTATGTGCCAAACTTCCATCAGCCTGGTGCATTTAAAATTATAGGTGTTGAATTCGAGTTCAAAAGGGCCTGATTTTATTTTTCCTGTCCCCCTTACTCCTGAAAATGCTTTTGTACAATTTTGTGTCGCACCTTTTTTTTAATCTAAACATTTTCTCTTCCCCTCTGCAAATCAAGGGCATAATCCCTACATCTTCCTTAACCCCATGGAACTCCCGGTAACCAAGGGTGCTATGCTTCCATCTGTAAATCAGGTAGTTTGACACTGACCCAGCTTGTGAGCACATGTCATGTGTGCAAAGCTGCATGAGCAGAATTGCAATTGCAGATGCTGCTGTGCTAGATTCTGCCCCAAAATATGCTGCCAGCTGCTTGCTGCCCTGGGCTTTTTGTTTGTTTGTTTTTTACCATAGGGTCCCAGATTCAAGTTTTCACTTCCTCCCTTGTTAGAGCAACAATCCCCATTAAAATCCCTGGAAAAGTGATCTTAAACAGTCACAGCCTCATATCATGCCTGGAGCCGGTCTCAACATTTTGGGTTTTAATTAAATTTCAGACTTTGAAATGGCAAGAAATGGGCTGGTGAAGGAAGAACATTTCAGTGGTTCCCCCCTTTCTTTAATTCTGATTCACCCTAGTCAAGATTTGATGCATTTGTTCCTCAGAAGCAAACAAACCTTAAATGTAAGTGAATCCAAGGAGTGAATCCTGTTTTGCTTAGGATATCTCCATAAAGGTAGGATGTGAGTCATTCAGGGCTTCATTCCTAGCTGTCCCTGCTTCATGTTTGGCACATCTTTTTTTTTCATTTGAGTACAAAGCCATTTTGCTCTAAGAGGACTCTGTAGATCAGGCAAGGAAGAAGTTGAGGATAATAAGGGGAAGGAAGAGACATATAGCACTTAAATTTATATTTCTCTGCCATCTTCCAAAAGCACCTGGTCCTTTTGAAGTGCACTCTTTGCCCAATGGCTGCATTCTGTCCCAGAGGCAAAGATCCCTTGGGCAGATTGAGGAGAGGAAAAGGGCCACTTTTGGAAGGTTGATGTTAAACTTTGCATCTTTGCGAAAAAGAGGAAGGTGAGGAAAGAAAATGAAGCTAAAGGTTATCTGTGTTTCGGTTGCACTGGGGTACATTTCTTTACCCGTTTTGATGCTAATGTCTCATTTTAGTATGTTGCATGTGTCTTTTTTGTTTTTGTTTTGATTTGTTTTTTTATTAAATAAAAGAGAAAAAATGTGTATATTTTTGGCAATTTAAGGTAATGTAGCTAAGATATATTTTTTTCACGCTGCTTGACTGTTCTTTATTATAATAAATAATATTAATATTAATATCAAAGACTTTTTAATACATTTAGGGTTTCAAAAGTTAACTAAGAAAGGGGTTTGTGTGTGTGCGTGTATCTTTAAGTAGATGTGCTAAAATCCTATTGACTGCAGTGGAACTAAGCACATGTTTAAGCGCTGTCCTGGATAAGGGATACTTTCGAATAGTAGGGCCTACATCAGTGCCTGGGTGCTAGCTTTCAGTCTGGTTTCCATGGGTGCGGAGCACCCAGGCAGCTGCAAATCAGTTCATCCACAGCAGGGGGTTCTTGGCACACCTTGGATAAACAGACTTGAAGCATCTTCAGTTTTGGAAGCTCCCAAAAACAGGCACTACAAATTAACACCCACTCTTTGTAGAGGAACTTCAGGCTAATAAATTGATGAGAGGAGACAGGAAGAGTACTAAAGTCTTGACCACTAGCAAAGAGAAGGCAGCTTAGCCATGAGATTGTTGGCTTGAATTTAACACCCTGCCTATGCATGTGAATAGGCTGGGTGAACCTGTATGCTACTTGCCACTGAAGGAAAAGTAGTGGCCCTGTGGGCTTGAAAAGCTAGAGATGAGCCTGAAAGCAAGTACTTGCTGTCATGTAGACTTTGCAACTGATCCTGGCATTTTCCAAGGGGGGAAACTGTCAGTTAGGCATTAACATGGGCAGGCAATTATTTTGGGCAGAGGGCCAGTTACTGAGTTTTGGCAAGCCATCAAGGGCTGCATTACAAACAGCCAGGGGCAGATAAATATTCATTTTCTAAAATTTTTAGGGGCTCTGCAGGCCAGATAGAATGGCCTGGGGGGCCGCATCCAGCCCGCAGGCCACATTTTGCCCACCCCTGTATTAAAAAAAAGGGCTTGATTTTTTTTTTCCTTCTTCCAAAGAGTGCTGCATGGTTGGTTGCTGAGTCCTCTTGAAGATCTGGCCATGTATTTGGTGTCTCAATAAGTACAAATCTCTTGGGAAATCTCATGCTGCTTTTGGTCCCTCAGCCCTTGGAAACTGGGTGCTAGAGAGCACCTCAGCACTGAGCACTTTCCAGTCTCAGGATAAGTCAGACCCCCACCCTTGTCTTCCTTATTATTTTAAAACCCAAACAGCGTGTATCCATCTTGTTTCTCCCAAACAAGTGGGTACATTTAGTATACCCCAAATACTGAGGCTATGTAGCAGTCTGGGCTTTGTGGAACACCTTTAATTCACTGTGCGTGCGTGGAGGATTTAAAAAAAATAATCTCTAGCTCTGATATCAGACGTTTTCATGTGTAGAGCTCAAAACATTTTGTGCATATGGTCCACATCATTATCTCCATTTTACAGTTGAGAAAGATGAGGCACAGGGCTTGGCACAAGGTCACCCAGCGAGCAGCAGCGATGAACCAAGAGCCCAGGTGTCCTGCGTCCTGGTCCAGGGCACCATCTGCTAGACTGCACTGAATCCATAACGGTGCTCAAAGTCTGTAGTGTAAGGGGAAGGGAAGGGACCATGGAGCCTGTTGCAGAGCACTTAGGTGCCCTGCGCCTGAGAACAGGGACAGCTCAAGAGAGGCCCCTAGCAGTGAGAAGGGGGAGGCGCAGCTGCCAGTCACCAGGGCAGTACAGGTGCTGGTTGCTGGGGCAACCAGCGAAACCTGCTGACAGGAAGGGGCAAGGCTTAGCCCTTCTTAAGCCCTGGCAGGAGGGGGAGCTCAGCCAGTGCGGGGAGAAGGGCAAGGAGTGACGGCATGAGTATCCACTGGTTGCTGCCATGGGCTGGAGTATTTTTCCCAGTAGGGATCAAATGTTGTTTGACCGGACGGTTTAGTTTTATGTTATAGCCAGGGGCTTTGTGCTTTGTGTTTACTGTTTACCACAGAGTGGGGGGCGGTGAGGAGCCCCGAGAGTGAGGGGTGGGGTGGCAAGGAGCCCTAAGAGCGAGAGGGGGCCAAGACATAACAGGGCCCAGGTCAGATTTCATCAGCACCATCTGTGAGGCTTGGGCTGCGGTGTAGGGGAGGAAAAAGGAGCCACAGGTAGCGCCCCTGTCATCAGGGTGCGTAGAAATGGGCAGCCTCCTGCTGATTACAACAATCTATTAATGGAATAAGATCAAGGCATGGCAGGTGAGTAAGTAGGTGGTTGGCCCATTACAGGAGGGCAGAGCTACACCCGGAGAGGCTCCAATAGTGGTACTCCTGCCACAGAGCCATGACAGAGAAGGGAAATCATACCCTTCAATAAGATTGTTCTTAAGAGGTAGGGGGAAAGGATCAGGCCATGGAGATACCATGGGAGATGGCACTGATCTCACAGAGTTGAATTATCAGAGGTACTGGATGACTGGGTGTTCTCAGTTGCCAGAACCATGAAAACAGTTTCTTTCTCTCAGCTGTAAAAAGTCAGTAAGAGAGAAAGGACATGTGATGTCCAGTCTCAAGAGCTTACTGTCTGGGTCCTCTACATCTCCCCAGTGTTGTAATATGGCTTGCAATTGCAGTAGCGGTCCCTGTGTGTGTAGTGTCATGGGGAGAGGCGCAGAACTTCAGATGCTGTAAATTGTCGCCAGTGGAGCTATGACCATTTCCACCACAGGTGGCAAAGCAAATAGGAGAGGCCTTGTTCATCTAGTTCAATCCTTCTGGATAAGGCAAGTCAGGGATAATCCCCCAATGGTCCTTGTAGTGGAAAGAATTATTTTTCCCCATTTCTGTCCAGCTAAGATATGAATTTATGTGGCTAAAGAGGAGCTTATTTCAGCATCAATGATGCAGGGGAGAGCACTGAATCTGAGATCCTTCTGGAGGGGGATGTGCCTGTGGAGACCAAGAAATCTGGACTGGGTTTTACTGTGCTTCTGATACCACGTGGATGCTGGGGTTTAGACAGGAGTGTGCAAAGGGGCTGTGGAGGCATTTAAGCTTCTTTGTGGAGGCTTTTCTGTGCTTGATTCTCCTGTGGCTAGAGATGAGTTAGTTTACTTTCTGTCCCCCAAATAAGGAACCTGCTTCCATTTTGAAGATGTGGGGACCAGTTGTTTTCTGCAGAGAGGTGCTGAGCTCTGCATGGACTGCATGAAAGTGTAGTGAGTGTGTTCTCTTAGGGTGGTGGTGATGTGCAGGATGTGTATGCATGCGGGGTGCCTTGAATAGGCAAGGTATCCAGGTTCTGTTTCTCCAACATTCGTCAGTCCATGAGAATTATTTTCTCATCGTGTGTCACAAATCACACATACTCTTTCTTCCTTGCCATTCCTTGCAGAATGCCCTCTCTGCCTGCCTTCTTCTATCACAGGGCTATCTATGTACTACATCTAAGGAACCTCTTATCATGACATTGCACTGCTCCCTGCCCTCAGGCTTTACTCCTTACCCTTCACAAACTGCAGTGTGTGTTCCTGTACCTGCAATTTCACAGACAATTCAAGAGTCTGTGCTGCTGGGGTTTTCCATTGGGCTCATCCCTATGCAACATTCCTAATATGCCAATTAGCTCACACATCAACCACCCAGGGGTCTTCCTAAGTTCTTTGCCTTGATTTTCATGCCCATCTCCAATGGGGCAATAGAAATTCTTGGCTCATCTTCCTCTGCATACATTGCATTTACCCGGTTCTTTGCTTTGCAGTCCATGTCCTGCCATCCCTAGATGACAGTCAGTGGTTCTTGTCTGAGTGATGACTCGTTTCCCCTTTATAGGAGTCTGACTCTCCGTAGAAGACTGCTAGAGGAGATATTAGAAACTCTTCTGGGTGCTATCCCAGCCTTTAGGGTCCATAAGATGGTGGGGTCAGATGGAAAGAGTTGATAGCTTTGGGGTAAGTATGGGTTGAAGCCTTGGAGGCACCCAAGCTTGACCCTAGGAAGTTCATTTATCTGTTGTAGCAGCAGGTATCTTCTCACTTCAGTGCCCAGAACTGATCTATTGGTTGTGGAGTGAAAAGATACCTGCAGCTACAACCGATGAGTGGGTCATTGTTTGTATTGTGGTAGTGTGTGGGGCCTTAGCCCTGCTGTCCTTGGTGCTGCACCAACACACAGCAAATTGAGGACAACTGCCCTGAGGAGCCCACAAACTAAGGGCCATAGCCTACCCTACTTCCAGGGGGTCTGAGTGTGATCTTTTTCCACCCTACACAAGTCCCTAGAAAACCATTAATGCAAAAACAGCAGGCCCATTTTTAAGTCCTCCTTCCCCAGTCAGTGTGTTGCTCTTTACTGGTGATACTAAGGGCTTTGCTCCTGGTTGTCGCTTGGGTTTGTCAAGATGGGCACTAGCTAGTGAAGTCAGATCCAGGTCCTGTGGAGGGAAGAGAAGGAACCTGGCAGGCCTCTACAGGAGGCAAGGTTCACATAGCTCTGTTATTTGCCATTATGGGCTGGGTGTGATGTTATAAAGGAAACGAGTGGAAACAAAGCAAGCATTAACCAAAGTGCCTGCTCAAAAAATACCCTGGGGCTGAGACCTAAGTCTGAATCCCGATGATTGCCTTTTGGCCAGCTGGACCCCAGAGCTCAGAGTGCAGTACAGGGAGTGGGCTGAATCTGCACAGGAAGAGGAAGTAATAATCATCTCTAATACTCACACATTAGTTTCTATCAGGAGATCTCAGCACTTTACAAAGGAGGACGTTAATCTCATTTTTTCAGGGAAGAGAAACAGGCACGGAGAAAGGAAGTGACTTACTCAAAGCCAGCCAGGGTAGAGCTGGGAATAAACCTCAGGTGTCCTAGTCTACCTTTCTACCCATTACACTGCACTACTTCCCCCTGCACTGCAACCCCTGTGCTGGAGAGTAGCCAGGCTCTGAACAGTGCTGTGTTCACTCCTAAGCAGGAAGGTGTGAGAGAGAGCAAGATCTCCAGAGCTGGAGACATTCAGACAGTGCTAGTTAGTGGGTGGCTGGGATACAGTGAGAGTCACAGTATGGAGTGGGTGATGTTTATAAGTGCAACAGTGCTGCTATCGGCTCCTTCCATCTTCATAACTATTCCTATCACGGGCTAAGCCCACAAGCTAATAAGCAAAAATCCAGTCTTCTGCTTAGTCCCACAAAACTGTAGCTGCTTCTAGCTATGGGCCTGACCCCAAAGCCTATTGAGACTTCCCATTAGCTTTGAGTCAGTCCAATGAAGCCTCTCTGTTCCACCCAGAACAGCAATTCATTTGGTCACTGTGCATTTTGGAGCAACCCCCATATTCATCTATTTAAAGCCCTTTAATGGCCTCCATTACCTTAATACTTGAGCACCTTTTAATATGAAACCAATTTATCTTTGCAGTATCACTGTGTGGAAGATAAATTCTCTTAGAAACATTTAACTGATAGGAACTGAAGCCTGGAGAGGATAAGTAACTTGCCAAAGGTCACATGGAGTGTCAGTGGCAGAGGAAGACTTTATCCTAGTCTTCCAAGCCTTAAATTAATAACCTGATCACTGGAATAGCTTTCCTTTCAGCCATACACTTTCCTTTCTCTTCTCGCTCTCTCTGTTATACCCTATTTCATCCCTATCTTCTTTTGATATGCTCACCCCCTAAATCTAGCATGTCAAATTGGAATGTGTGTGCCCTAAAGAGTTGCCCACAAGGAAAATTAAGCTGGTTAAACTCAAGCTGTGACTCTAAACTGATTGAATTAGTCTAGTACAAAAGGCTCTGATTTGGGTTTAGGTCTATCCTAGACCCAGGTCACATCTACATGAGATGCTGACTGTACAGTTGTTACTGAGCAATCATTTAGTACTTGCATACACAAGTACTAAATGACTGCACACTAAGCCAACTTACTGCTCAGTAGCGTCCCCACAAGGCTTTTTGATGATGCTGTGCAGCATCTCATTACTACTGCTCAGTAGCCCCTTACTACTGTGCAGTCAATGTCTCGTGTAGACGCAGCCCTAGTAGTGGAAAGCTGTAAACTTATACCAGCCTAGTGAAACTGCGGTCAGCTGTAGTGTGAACACAGTTAAACCAGTTTAAATCTGGTTTGTATCTTTTTAGCTTGCATGTGCAAATTCATGGCTCAACTGATACACCGAGTTTAAACCAATATGAGGGCTTTGTACTATTCTGATTCAAACTGCTTTCAAGGCCTAAAGAAACAGTGGATTTGACTGCTTTTTTTCTGGAATTGTTCCACCCAAAATTCCCCCTCCCATTTTTTCTCCATGGCAGGAGAAAATACAAATTTTTATGCATGAAATATCTGTCTAGGGGTACCTGAGCTGTGAAGCTCTGGACAGAATTTCCTTGCGATCTGTTCAGATACAGAGATTTGATTGCTGCCCATCACAAATTCAGTTTTCCCTCTCGTCCCCCTCTCTTCTTTTATTTCAGCTTCTTGCAAATTCACATCGTTGCTACATTTGTGACATTTGTCCTTTCCTCAACCAAAAGCAATACATTAGTGGGTCAGCAGTCCACAGTAACAACTGAAGTTGGTTCCAGACAAATTACTGACAATATTCCATGTACTTTTTTAAAATTTTGAAATTCTGTCTGAATTTGGGGGGAAATGACCAGTTGCACAGAAAGCTGGAAAAACATTTTTCGCTTTGAAAATCTCATCAATATGGTGTTCTGAACCACATGTTTTGAGTTCCATGGACAGTAGAATTTAAAACAGGGTACATTAGCTAAAAATTAAAATGCAAACACACTCCAGGGCCTGCATTTTGATCTCAGACATCGGTGTAATATTTTAGACCCCACCCATGCTTTTCAAGAAATTGGAGCTGCTGCAATTACCCTGGTAAAGACACAGCAGCCCAATGCAAACACATTGCAGTGATGCAGCAAGGCTTAAAGTTGTTGCAGATCAGTGTGGCAATACACCAAGTCATCTAGGCTGGGGTAGCTTTGTATTGCTTGGTAGCTAAAGCATCAAGACTAGAGGACTGCCTGAAGATCAAACTGAAGATACAGGCATCAAATCAGAGTGACTGGGTATAATTCTGCAGCCTGTGTTACACAGGAAGTGAGATTAAATGATCTCATTGTTTCTTTTCACCTCATAAACTACAATCTATTAATTACTCACAAGTGAACTTCTTAAACAGTCCCAGCAACTGACAATACAGGAAAGCACATAAAGGTCATGCATAGGAGAATCCCTATTCTGGACAACCCTTAAAGCACATGCTTAACTTGGACTTCAGTGGGACTTCAGCAGATCCCTAAAGCTAAGTATGGGTTTGATTGCTTTCCTGACAAGAGTTGACTTCCTGAACTAAGGCCAAAAGTCTATTCTTTGGCCCTCAGGACAGGAGTGAGCTACAAGAGGGAAAGATGAGTAGCGGACAGTTGCAAATACTAGAATTTAAAACATATGAGCAGAGTTTTGTATAATATTTTTTTCTAATAAATGGGGTTTTTTAACTACATGCTCAGATTCCAAGCTAACTTCCTTATAGCATAACAGCCATTGAACTGTCTCCTTCCACTTGCAAAAGAATTAATGGGAAGACACATTTTTTTCCTAACATGTATTCTTAAGGACAAAAATCCAGTTCAGGTGCTAATGCCAGTGGGACATCTTAGACAGAAAATTGTTACACTTTACCTTTCCCCTGTCTTCAGTGATAAAGGAATTCAACAAGCCTCATTTTTCTCTGTGTGTAATGCATATAATAGCATCTTTGTATCACTAACATATTTGTATGACTGTGAAATTGTTGCAGTCCTTGGTCTTTTAATAAAATAATGATTTCCAAAAAAATAAAAATAAAAAATAATCTGTAGGATAAAAATATGAAGGGGGTTGCGTGTGGGCAGGGGGGGTGTCCATTTAATTGTGTGTCACCAGAAACAATACAGGAATAATTCAAGTATGTTGTGTTTCTAGAGGGCTTTTAAGGCTAAAGGATCTGCATTTTACAAGGTATGCCGAGGGAAGTTCACAGCCACTGAAGCAGCTAGCTCTTGGGTAGAACACAGTAACTGCTTAACAGCCCACAGTAACAGTGCATGGAGGGTTGGTCAAATATGCAACCAAAACTGAAGGGGAAGTTTTAGAGAGGCAAAACATAATTATGCTGGACTTCATCTAGGTCCTTAGGTGTAACACTGGTAAGTAGGGAACCAAGAACTAATTTATATGCCAACTGTGAGCTGTGGAGTCCTTGTGCCTTTCTGTGGTGCCTCTGACCACTTGGAGCTGATTAAATGAGGCCCTGATCTCCTCTCCAGGACATTTTTTCCCCTAAGGAAAGTTCCTTTGGAATTTATTCCTTTGGATGCACGCAGGAGACCAGAATATCAGTTTATATCTTAACCAAAAAATTGGCAGGGTAGGAGTGATGTTGTAGCCATGATAATCCAGAAATGACGCGAGAGGCACTGATTTCTTAGAGTGATATCTTTTATTGGATCAAATATGTTGCTGAGATAAAGTTAGACAGGGTTTCAAATGCAAGGTCTCCAAGGAAGAATGTCTTGCATTGGAAAGCCTGTCTAACCTTATCTCAACTACATAGTTGGTCCCATACAGACCACCCTAAGAAATCCTTGCCATAACCAAATAAAGACAGTTCAAACAGTGCAACCCTCCCATCCCCCAACACTATGCTGGGCTCTTGGTCCCGTTTTGACACTGGCCACAGCATTGAAGTACCTGCTTAGTTCACACTGACTTCAGTGGGACCAAGGCAGGTACAGAAATGCTGCACTGAAGAGGGGGGTCTCCCTGAATTGTGGTTTAAGACAGAAGTGTGCTCACTGCTGAAGAACCAGCGCAATTTCTTCAGGTCACTGATTTTTTTGCAGTGATGGGGAAATCCCACTTATGTGGGAACGAGGGCCTGAAGGGGGAGCAGGACAAGTTGAAGAGCGGTGCCTTGACATGTTTTACCATCTGATTCCTCTGAAAAATACCACAGACGAAGCCAGCAATCCTTCTTCTCCCTTCAGTGCTTAGCCATCTGCACCAGCTAAATCATCTCAACTGTCAGAAAGTTACATTTTCCCAGTAGTAAATGTTTTAAAAAACCAACCCAAAAAACCCTTAGAAGCTTAAAAGATTAGTTTAAAGGCAAACGGATGAACCTGGGGTGAGCAAGAGAACTAAATTCAATTGTCCAGCTTTGATGTTCCCATTTGGAAAATCGACAGAGCTCTGTGAATGAATTCAAGCAGCACATTCACGTCACTGCTCCCATCTTCCTGTCATGGCATCATTAAAAAGCATAGGAGGAATCTGCTGCTATGAAATTCTCTCTTAATGTATTAAGCCTCCAGAATACCTTGTTGTAATTACTGACTTGGAGTTTGCTTGCTGTTCTATTGAGGAGATAAAGCAACAGAAAAAAGGGAAAGCGCCCTGGAAAAGAAAATATAGTAACTGGGCATCTATAGGGATCCCAGGTTCAGTCCTGAGATTAACAGTCTGATCCTACTATACATCTATAACCCTTGCCCTTAGCAAGTTTGCAGCACAGCTGGGAAAAGGACCCAGAAGTCCTGACTCCCTACCCTATGTTTGTTTGTTCACTCATTAGATTTCTATGCCCCCTCCCACCCTTCCCATACTCACATCCCCACTCCCCATCGTCTCACCAAGGGAGTCCTCTCTTCTCTCTCTTCCCTGTACACTGTTGTACAAGCATCTTGTCAATCTCACATTAAAGCTGGAATAAATCAAATTATAAATAAAGCACACATTTGTAACAACTGGAACAAATAACAGGGCAGTGGAGGATTCTTAATTTCTGGGAGTCTTTAAAAAAAGAGAAAGCCTTTCGAGGAGATGGTTATTCATCAGACACAAGTTATTGCATGCCCTGCAGAGGTAAGAAGCTGTGATTCCACTGCCTATCTGTATGTCAGAGGTCAGAAGTGGTTCTCAACCTTTTTTGGCTCAAGATACCTACCCCTTGGAAAATGCCAGCTCTTAGCTTTTACTCACTTTTTAACTAATAGAACAATGTTTCTGTTGCAAGGAAAACCCCACAACAGTTCAGATTTTTTTGAAATTGCTGGGTTTATCTTGTGAATCATGTTTGCACCCCTAACATTATTAACACTGTGCTCCATGGCACCCCTACTAGGATCTCAAGGCACCCCAAGATGCTACAGCACCCTGGTTGAGAACTGCTGGACTAGCTGATCTAAGGTCATCTCTGATACAACTCTAGGACAAAAGCTTTCAAAGTTGGGTGCCTGACGACCAGGCTCCTAAGTTCAGTTAGGCACTGATGAGGTAAAATGTAGATGCATCCATGTAGAACAAGGAACCTTAGTTTTAGGCATTTGCAACATTGCAAAATTCCAGTGAGGAGCAGTTATGTTCTTTCCCAGTGTCTGATCCAGTGCAGGCATGAATGTTGCATGCCTCCCAAGGCTGGGGGGGCACAGCAACCACCCACAAGTGGTGGCAGTGGTGGTGGGGTTGTGGAGGCAGTGAGTGGGGAGTTGCCACAGGCAGCCACAGCAGTGTCAGTGGCAGAGGGAGAGGGTGGTGAGCGCCAACCAGTGATCGGTGACCACACGCAGATGCCGCCAGCAGTGGCGGTCAGCAGCGATCGCCTGCAGATGCCACCAGCAGTGTCAGCAGCAAGGGAAGGAGGGGTGGCAAGCGGCGACTGCCCGCAGGCACCGCCGGCAGTGGCCAATCTTAGGGGGTCCACCACCAATGTCAGGGTGTGCACTTCCACCCGCCTGCACCCCCTACGCGTTGCCAATGGGTGCAGGGAGGTGAACTGACAGCATGACAGATCTAGGATTTTGAAAAGTGGGGTACAGATGGCATGACACATCATCAAACAAAACACAACCCACATACATCTCCAGTTAAAAAGAAACAAGATGCTTTACTAAAATGCTAGGCAGCTAGCACTCTATTATTTACTTTGAGATCAAAGCAAAAACAAATACAAGTATTAGACTGTACAGTCATTTGCTAGATTCTATATAACATTCAAAAAAACACAACTAGGCAAAAAGTAGTCAAAAGATACTAAACCATTAGTACTGTAGTCATCACAGATAAATGCATTCTTCTTATTTAGATCAATAAACCAAAACTTGCCTTCTTAAGTGGCTTAGTCAGTACCTCCAATACCTTCACTGTTGGTCATTTCTACACCTGAATTCATATTGTTACACCTGAGTGAAGGTTTTTAGCTAGAGTTTGGGTGGAACAGGAATAAGAGAGGTGCAACTGCACGAGTGGGTTGAGGATTTTGAAAAGGGGGATGCAGCTAGTCCAGTGCCTCATTACATACACTCCAGGGAAAAAGAAACTTGAAGCTTTACTAATATGCTAGGGGCCTAGGGCTGTATGGTTCAGTTCAAGATCAAAGCAAAAACAGATACAACTGTATTGGACTGTGCATTCATTTGATAATATCATACATTTTGTATTAAAAAAACAGAATAAACTAAGGAAAAGTACTCAAAACATATTGTATCATTAGTCCTGCAGTCATTAGAATTAAAATGTCCATCTTTCAGATTCATAAAACAAAAGCAAGCTTTTTTGTGCATCCTGACAGTGCACGCAATGCTTCACCGAACATTATTTCCACACCTGAGTTAAAGTTTCCACATTTCTGAGTTTATGTTTTTAGTTAGATTTAAAAGCAATCTGCAGGGCTATGAAACAGGAGCTACATTTCTAGGAGGAACTGAGAGAGCTAGCAGAGGAGAGAATAGCTTGATTTGTGGAAGATAAATACCATTGAAAAGGAGAGAGGGTCATTACACCTGTGGAATAAAGAATCTTGAAGGAATCGGGTGGATTACAAGGAGCCACGAAGGCAAGTAGGCTGGGGAATATCAAGCAGATCTGCTTCCATACAGCTCATCCCCCACAGCTCTAAACACTCATGGTCCGCACCCTTTGTCATTCTGTCCTCATGTCCCACTAGCATGCCAAGTGACAGGACACCCTCAGCAAGGACTGCAGGATGAGTCCATATTCCCCCCTGGCCCTGTGAGCCACTGGGGACCTCAGCTGCCAACTCTTCCACAGAGCCATCACCATGCATGTGCATCTGGCATGTTTCATGAACTCCTCTGATGCCTGCCCCTTCTGCAAGCAGAGGGAGACCCTGGTGCATGCCTACCTGGAGTGTGCCAGGCTGCAGCCTCTTCACCGCCTCCGGCTGAGACTCAGGCTGCACTGCTCCCTGCACCTTTTCATTTACCACCCACTCCCCATCCACAGCCCCACCAAACCCACCAAACCCTGGTACCTCCTAGTCAAACTCCTCTTGAACCTAGCCAAGCTAGCAGTCTATCTGACCAGGAAGGAGGCTCTGGCCAGAAGGACCCCTGAGGACCATGGGGATGTTTTCACCCTTGATCTGCTCAAGTCTCCAGGCAGAGTTTCCCTGGGCAGTATCCACTGGCTCCTTAGATTTGAGGGCCAGCGGGCATCGGCATGGCAACCACCTACAGGCGGTGGCAGCAGGGGTGCGCTGGCAGTGAACAGGGACCACTCATAGGTGGCCATAGCAGTGTCAGCAGTGAGGGCACAGGTGGCCATGGTGACATCTGTGGCGAGGGCAGGCCAAGCAAAAACTGCCTGCAGGTGGTTGCGGCAGTGTCAGCAGTAAAGAGTGGCGGGGAGTGGTGAGCAGTGACTGCCTGCAGGCGGTGGCGTCAGCAGTGGCCAATTTTAGGTGCAGCACATGCCCCCCATGCCCTCCCTACATGTTGCCTATGTTTGGCACATGCCTACCTTGAGTGCACCAGGTTGCTGCCCATCTTCCACCTTCTCCCTGCATCTTTTTTGTTACACACTCCCTGCTTGTGGCCCCACCAAGCCCCACAGCTTCCTGGTCAACCTCCTCCTGGCTCTGGCCAAGCTGCCCTTCTACCACAGCAGGAAGGAGGCTCTGGCCAGGGGGAATTTTTTTTTTTTTAAGAATGTTTTTGTGTTCAAAGCCAAATCAGCCAAATTTAGCCCAAGATTACAACTGGCAAACATCCTCCACCCCACCAGGGGCTTCAGATATTTGCAACGTCTTTTGGCAGACGTCCTACGTGCAGGCCAAGCCCGGAGGCTTGGGGTTCAGATGCCCCCAAGTCTCACCTGCCAGAAGCAGGACAGGGAGGAGCCTCCCATTCCCATAAAATGGGCTTTAAGCCCTAACACCTTGGTGGGCACTAAACCCCAGGAGGCCTTAAGGAAAACTGCCTCTATGGACTCAGATACACGGTGTTTCCCCTGCCAAGGAACCAGGCTGTCTTCCTGGCACTCCTCTGCTCACGGCTCCGGGCGGGTTCACGGGGCTGGCTCCAGAGGGAGGCCGGTGGGTGCCTTCAGCATCCCTTGATTTGAACCTGGGACCCTGGCTCCGCTTCCCCGTTGCTTGTGACTTGTCCCGAGCGCCGGGTTGTTGCACTCCCAGCGCTCCCCCGGCTGGGCCCGCGGCCCCCCAGAGGCGGCTGGAGCGGAGCAGGCCCCAGGCGGGCGGGCGGTGACTGGAGGCGGTGTCTGAGAGACTCCCGCAGCCGGCGCCTTCCGGGCGCGGGGGCGGGGCGGGAAGGTGACCCGGCGGGCGCCATGGCTCTGCACAGGCCGGCCGCGCTCGGGACGTTGATGAGCGGGTGCGGGGCCAGGACGCTGCGGGGCCAGGTGGGACGGAGAGCGGGGTCAGGCCCCCCTGGGTGGGAGGACCAGCCCTCACCCACGTGTGCGTGCGCAGATCAGCCGTGCAGACCTGCGCGTGTGCATATCCGTGCGGGGATCAGCTATGCCAGACTCTGTGTGCGTGTGTACGTGCATGCGGGGGGGGGGGGTGCAGATCAGTCGTGCAAACCTGTGTGTGTGTATGTTCAGCTGTGCAAATGTGTGTACAGCTCAGATGTGCAAACCTATGTGTGTGCATGTCCATGTGGGGATCAGCTATGCCGGACTCTGTGTGTGCATGTGTGTGATTGGCTGTGTAAAGCTGTGTTTGTTTGTGATCGGCTGTGCAACTGTGTGCATGTGTGGGTGCAAACCTCTGTGTGTAGGGATCAGCTATGCGAAGCTGTGTGTACATGTGTGTGTGTAAAGCTGTGCATATGATGAGCTGTGGAGACCTGTGTGTGCACATGTCCGTGTAGGGATCAGCCATGCCAAACTCTGTGTGTGCATGTGTATGTTCATGTGTGTGTGATTAGCTATGTGAAGCTGTGTGTATGCATATGCGCATGCATGTGTGCATGCAGATCAGCCACACAAACCTGTGTGTGCACACATCTGAACATGTGTATGTGTGTGATTAGCTGTGTAAAGCTCTGTGTGTGTGTGTGTGTGTGTGTATGGCTGTGTGGGTGTGTGTGTATGGCTGTGTGGAGCAGTGTGCAAAGCTGTGTGTGTGTTGGGGAGATCAGCCATGTAAAGCTGTGCATGTGCATATGTGTGTGTGTAAATCAGCTGTGCAAAGCTGTGTGTAGATCAGTCATGCAGAGCTATGCAAGAACATGTGCATGCGTGTGATCAGCCATGTAAAAATCTGTCTGCATACGTGTGTACACTGGCTGTCCGTGTGTGTAGATCAGCCATGCAAAGCTGTGTGTACACTTGTGTGTGCCATCAGCTGTGCAAAGCTGTGCATGTGTGTGTGTAGATCAGCTGTGCAAAGCTGGGGGGGGTGCAAAACTATGCAAAACTGCCCCCTTCTCCCCCCGCTTGCCAGCTATGACCAAATGCATCCAGCTCACTGCCCCTCCCTGCTGCTTGGTGGCTTCTCCCCATTGTTCTGGTGCCCAGGGCAGCGGTTCTTAATCCCCTCGGAGTTGAGACCCCCCTCAGGACTAGTTTTTTTCACTACAGAAAAATCCTAGAGTTATTCTTCTGTTGCAAGGAGCAGGGCAGGATGGCTTCAACCCTGTGAACTCCTATTGGAAAGCTCTGCGTTTGTGAATCTTGTTTGGATTCACAAGCATTGTTTGCACACTTATGGTGCCTGGGCTGCTACAACATCCAGTTGAGAATCCACCTCCTCCCTCAGCCCCCATCTCTCCTGGAGCAAATGGAAGGGTAGGATGTCACAGAGCTGGGGGAGCCACATGTGATCAGCACCACGGGGTTGGGACTTTGACCCGGACAATAGTTCTCTGTGTGTGTGACGTAGGAACCTGCATCCCAGGGACTTTCAGTGGTCTTTGTCCTCCTGCTGGATTCAATGGCCCAGCTCCTTCAAGGAACTGAAGTGCCTGACTCCTGGGAGCCCAGAATACCTACGAAGAAGTGGGCCTAGGGGCCTTTGGAAAAAGCAGCTGTTTACCGTAATTATGTATGCCATTCTGCATACTATTACTACTCTTATTACTACTAGTATTGTTATTATAATATTATTACTATTTTAGATCCATGATCAAGTCTGCCCAGTGTCTGTTGTGTATGACTGCCTTATGCTGAAGCAACAACTATTTAAAAAAAAAAAGAAAGAAATCAAATAGTCCCTAGGGTCTTTAGCATATTGGTGAAGTGTATGGGGCTTGAGTAGCAGGGCCTGCTCAGGCTGGTGACTTCTGCCATTGGGTCTCAAAAGAAATGTGGCAACCCCAAGGGTCTGAGTCCTCCATGGAGTCGGTGCTAATGGGTTGTAAAATACTAACAGGTAAGGATAGTAACATCTCGCACCCACTTTGTATGGAGGTAAAGGATGGTGAAGGATGCATCCCTGACCCACACAGTTAGGGGAGACTGGTGGTAGGTTATAACTTCAGTGGTTGTTTTAATGTCATTGTCTGCTAGTAGAGCTTAAGGTCTTGGCTGTGATCAAGGGCCCATTGTTCCAGGCTTTGCACAGATACGTAGTGAAAGGCTGTCCCTGCCCCAGAGCTTACGATCTTATAGGCAAGAAATTGGAAGCAGCCATCCAGAGTTTGGAAGAGACTAACCCAAGTTCATACAATTTGTTGGCCTTGGAGTGGGCACAGGACACGCCCTCCTGAGTTGCAGTTTAGCACTTGGCCCATTAGAGTAGTGGGAGCCAATCTTTTTGTCAGGCACACCACAAATTAGCCCTGCACACTCCCCCAGTACCACTCTGATCCCCTTCCCTCCCCTGCCCTGCCCTTCCTGATTGGCTGCTCTGGTTTCTGCTCCCTGCCCTATCTCCCACAGTGCTGCTTGGCTCCTCTCTGGTCCACTGTGTGCCGCACACAGGATGGCCATGTCACTTGTGGCATGTGCCACAAGTTGGCCATGCCCTGCACTAGAGCCTCTGGGGGCCCTTTTCTTCCTGGTCAAGGAGAGATTAAAAACAAAATTAAAAGTGAGAACGTTTTCTTTTTTTTCTGGGTCACTTTGCAATCTCACAAGTAGAGCATGCTCAAGTGCTTCTGTGTTGAGTCTAAAGTGACCAGGAGGGGAGGTCCCTCCTTCCCCAGCCATCCCTTGTTTACTGGCTGCATATAGTAGAAAAGAGTTTTAATTACTTTTAAACAACAAGGCCCTTTCCCAAGCTGCTGCAGCTCTGGCATCTTCGCATCACAACTTCACTAGCAGTAAATATGTGCATGTTTGCAGGACATTTTTGTCATCTCCCAGAGATAGAAGGACCCTCCCAATGAGTTTCTATGGGTACATTAATAATAATAATGCAGTATCCTGAATGTGTTCAGTGCTGAACACTCACAGTGATATACAGTCCTGTCACAAAGACTTTGCCATAGAAACAAAGGATGGTTTAGAGCGGGAACAGAAGCCTATAGAGCTTAAGGGACTCACCCAAGGTCACTTCCCAAGGAAGTGCCAGTCAGGCATGGATCCCAGGTTTTCTGACCCTTGGCTATGCCCTGTTTACTAACCCAGGCTGCCCTCCTGCTGTTATGATTGATCAGTGCTTTGGTTTCTTGTTTCACCCCTTCCCTCAGGAGAGAAGAACAAAGAGATCTTAAAAAACAAATCTTTTTATTTCCCTCCAGGCTGTGTTTAACCTAACCTGGCAAATTCTTTACAGTAGAGCCTGAGATCTGAGCTCCCTTTCTCCCCTTCCTTGTTCTCCACAGATAAGGAAATCTTCAGAGTCCTCCACGTCCCCGGCCCAGCCAGCAATTGCAGCCAAACACCCATATCAAGTGGACTTGGAAGCAGGGAAGCTTTATGCCTGGTGTGCTTGTGGCCACAGCAAGAAACAGGTAACTCCCCCAGTTGTTCTATATTGCCTGTCATCTCCTTGCCCCATCACCACTTTACAAGTCATCCAGCTCTAAAATCATCTACATTAGCCTAACTAGTCCAACCCTGCTTGATCTAAAAGGCCACCTCTGTCTTACTCAACTCTTAAAGCTATTGGAGTTCCTGTACACTGTGTCACATTGTCCAGTGTTCCTCACACGTTTCTGGGCTGCATGCCCCTCTGAAAGTTTTTTGTATTCTGTTGTGCCTATATGATTGCATGCTGTCACTGCAATGGCATAAGAACGTCTTCCACCAGAGACCACTGTGTTGTTGTTCATTCTCTCCATAGAATCATAGAAAATGAGGGTTGGAAGGGACCTCAGGAGGTCATCCAGTCCAACCCCCTGCTCAGAGCAGGACCATCCCCAACTAGATCATCCCAGCCAAAGCTTTGTCCAGCCGGGTTCTGAAAACCTCCAAGGACAGAGCTTCCACAGCCCCTCTGGGTAACCTGTTCCAGTGCTTTACCGCCCTCCTAGTGAGAAAATTCTTCCTAATATCTAACCTAAACTTCCCTTGCTGCAACTTGAGACCGTTACTCTTTGTTCTGACATCTGCCACCACTGAGAACAGTCTAGCTCCATCCTCTTTCAAACCCCCTTTTAGGTTGTTGAAGGATGCTCTTAAATCCCCTCTCAGTCTTCTCTTCTCTAGACTAAATAAAGCCAGCTCACTCAGTCTTTCCTCATAACAACTCATGTCCCCAAATTGCCTTACCATTTTTGTTGCCCTCTGCTGGACTCTCTCCAATTTGTCCCCATCCTTTCTGTAGTGGGGGGCCTAAAACTGAACACAGTACTCCAGATGTGGCCTCACCAGTGCTGAACAGAGGGAAATAATCACTTCCCTTGATCTGCTGGCAACACGACTACCAATTCAGTCCGGTATGCCATTAGTTTTCTTGGCAACAAGGCCACATATTCAGCTTATTGTTCACTGTAGCCCCCCTCAGCCCCCAGCCAATACCGGTGCATGGGATTGTTCCCTCCTAAGCGTAGGACTTTGCTCTTGTCCATGTTGAACTGCATAAGATTTCTTTTGGCCCAATCTTCCAATTTATCTAAGTCACTTTTCCTTTTGTTTTTCCATTCCTTCTTGTGTACCCATGGACAGCACTGTACACCCCCCCAAGACTGTATGTACAGCAATTTGAGAGGCACTGCTGTAGTCCAGTGGTTTTCAGCCTGTGGTCCGCAGTCTCATGGGGGTCTGCAGACTATGTCTAAGAGGTCCACAAAAGATTACTCTGATCGATCAAAAGTATGTGAATATCCTCACTTACCATTCAAAGGCATCTGCACCACCATTCAAGATTTCCAGGGGTGTCTGCACCTCCATTCAAAACATTTTAGGGATCTGAAAAAAGGTTGAAAACCACTATCTAGCCCAGTAGTAGGTCTCCAAGGTTAGTAGGTGCTGGTAGTAGGTTCAGAGGAAGGAGCAAGAAGGCCCCCTTGTGGACAGTTCAGGATTAACCTGTCAATGGGGCAGTGTCTTCTTGATAAGGTCCTGCTGTGCTGAGCCTGCTGCCCATCAGTTAGTGACGCTCTGTGCCATGAAGGAGAAAGACTGCTAGCAGTTACCATTATTGTATTTTAATTAACTCACCCCTGGTTGAGGCTGGTAGTAGCCAGAGGCTAATGTTTTAAGGCTTGGGTCTGTGAGGTCATTATGGAAACTCACTGGTGAATAAACTGGCTGCATCTTAGCCTGAGCTCTTCCTGGCTCTGAGCTATGATAGCCCAAGGTGGACTCTGCTGGCCTAATACACTCCCTTCTGTGCCCATTTAAAGCTGGGGTTAGTTGAAAGGTGGAGCAAAGTCCGTTGTTTGCTCTTCTTATTTGGAAATTATTGTGATCCCAAATGTTTCCCAGATGTTGCACTGAAAGGTCAACCCTAAATGAGCATAGTAAATGCAACCATTCTCCATCCAATTCTGGGACAAAAGTCCTTTACGTTGCATTTGCTTCCAAAGCCCCAGCCAGAGTGACTGCCTTCCAAAATTTGACACTGGTGTCCCCCTGCTTTCGCTCCGGCAGGTTAGGGTGTTTTGCCTTGTGGTTGTGTCAGAG
The DNA here is from genome assembly GCF_001723895.1 of Crocodylus porosus. Classification (NCBI taxonomy): domain Eukaryota; kingdom Metazoa; phylum Chordata; order Crocodylia; family Crocodylidae; genus Crocodylus; species Crocodylus porosus. The sequence continues at coordinate 817,423 of NW_017728944.1, forward strand.
TTGACTGTGTAGTTTTACTAGTAGGTTAGAAAGTGGATTTGGATAGGATGGTTTGGATAAGGATGATCTTACCTCTGGCAGGGAATTTGACTAGATCAGTGGGAGCCAACTGTTCTGGCAGCCATACACAAAGAAGCCCCAAACCCTCCTCAAGTAGCACTCCAGCCCCCTTCCTCTGCCCATTCTGGTCCTCTGCTTTCTGCTTCCTGACTTATGTCCTGCTCTGCTTTCTGCTTCTTGCCCTGTCTGCTGTAGTGCTGCCCATCCCCTCCCTGATTTGCCATGTGCCATACGTGAAGACTGCCCATGTCACTTATGGCACTCATGTTGTAGGTTGACTCTTGCCCTGGACTCGATAACCTCTGGAGAAACCTTCAAGCCCTATTTTTCTTTGATTCTAATGCAACATGTTAAATGTGCTGTGTGGGAGCTGAATTTTTCTCTTAGAAGCCCTCCCTGCCTGTGAACACTTGTGTTGCACCTTCCAAGCAGGTGGCCGCTGAAGTGGCATTTGTCGATCCAGACTCTCTTCTTAGATGTCTTCGTCTCTGCCTCTAGGTAAGGAGAATGAAATGTCCTTATAGGAACATTTTATTTTCTGTCTGCAGTAGCTGGTACCGTCCTCTGGACAAAGTTCCAGATTTCTAAGGCTTCCTCCAGGGCAGTGGCGTTCAACCTTTTTTCATTTGTAGACCCCTAAAAATTTTGAAAGGCGATGTGGACCCTTTGGAAATTTCAAGTGGAAGTGTGGACCCCTTTGCATTGTAAGTGTGGATTTTAACATACTTTTGATTGATTGGTCGAATGGTCACAAACTCTTCCATGACCGTTTCAGGCTGGACATAAGGAAGAACTTCTTTACTGTCCGAGCCCCCAAGGTTTGGAATAGACTGCTGCCGGAGGTGGTTCAAGCACCTACTCTGAATGCCTTGAAAAGACATCTGGATGTTTATCTTGCTGGAATCTTATGACCCCAGCTGACTTCCTGCCCCTGGGACAGGGGGCTGGACTTGATGATTTTCCAAGGTCCCTTCCAGCCCGAATGTCTATGAAATCTATGAAATCTTTTATGGACCCCTTAAACAGTGTGTGGACCCCCAGAGGCCTACTGATCATAGGGTGAAAACCACTGCTCTAGGGGACTGATGAAGCTTCCACTACCTGATTATGACAGGGCTTTCTTGGGATCCTGCAATAACTGCAGAGTCTGTCAGAGTTGTAATGTAGGCACAAGAGATACAGCAGGTGGCTGTGATGTGAAGGCCTCCCCACCTGGGGTCTTGATGCTGTCAATGCAGATAGATAAGCAGAGCTGGTCATTGCTAAGGGCAACAGTAACTATTGCTACTAATGGCAGCGCCTCTTGTTCCTGGTTACAGTCAAGTATAAAGACCTAGTAGAGGTTGCCAGTGAATTCTCCTTCATGGTCTTTCACAAAGACTGGCTCCTTCCCCCCACCCATTCATGGCTTGGTTCTCAGTGAAGCTGCTCGGAGTTCCAGAAGAGACTGGCTTTGGTACGTTTGTTTCAAATTATGGGGGAAATGCATCACATTTAATGGTCACGACTCCTTTGGATTGGGAATCAATGCAAACTCCAAAGGTGAAATGGCCAATGCTTTGTCACGAGACTTGCTGCTCCCTTGCTGTCCTGTCCTTTACCCCTCTAAAAGAAACAAGTGTGACAATGATGCATCCTCAGACACCTCGTGGTGATCTCTGGTGAGGGAAGGGGAGAGCTAGAGAAGAGGAGAAGCCTCTAATGATTCCCCCATCTATTATGGAAATGCAGATGGGCCCTGACATGAGATTTTGCTACCTCATCCTGAGAGAGAATAGGCCAGTGGTTTGGGTGCTGGTATGAGACTGGGGAGATGTGGGGTGACCTGAGGGGCTGCTGGTGTGACCTCGGGCAAGTGAAATCCTTACAGAGAGATCAGTGGGAATTGGGCATCTTGCGGCAGGGATAACACATCCCACCTGCCAGGAGCCATGAAGATCAACGTGTGTGAGGATCAATATGCAAGAGACTTTGACGTTCTCAGGCTTTCGAGGCCATCTGTATTCCAAAGAGAGAGGGAACTCCTGCCCCCTTGCTTGATCCCATGTGCAGGTCTCTCCTTCCCAGCAGCACCACCCTTGTAAGCCCAGGTTTGCCAGCCTGCTAAGTACAAATGCTTCTTTCTTCTTTTTTTTTCCACTCTGCAGCCTTTTTGTGACGGATCCCATAAAAAAGCAACTCCAAGTATCACTCCCTTGAGGTTCAAGTTGGATGAGCCCAAGACGGCCTGGCTGTGTGGGTGCAAGCACACCCAGTCCCCACCCTATTGTGATGGCACCCACAAGGAGGAGTTCATTCAGAAGGCAGAACTCCCCAAACAGCCTTGAGGAGGTGCTTCCAGGACTTGCACCCATGAAGGGCCACACAGTTTGTCTGGGGTTTCAAAGCCCTTGTGCCAGCTGGGGCTCAGGGACTGCAGGAAGGACTCGGGCAGGCTTCCAGTGCCCTCCCGCTCCTTGGGTCAGAATTCTACATTGCTCCACATTGGTTCTCCCTTCATGTTATTCTACACTGCCCAGGCTCATGAACCTTACAAACCCCGAGCTTGGGGCATCATCATCACCCAGCTGCCAAGATAAAATTAGGAAGATCATACAAAAAATGCCAGAACTACAAGGAATTGGGTTTGGTCAGCAATGTCACCCCTGTGTGCAGTGTGACTCAAGCCTTGTCAACTGAATAAAATCTCTGTAGAGAAAGCCCCAGCCTGGAGAAACAAATAGGTCATGATGTGCGTGGTTTTGGGGCTTAGGACTCTTATCTGTGAGCATGACTGACTGTTCCCAGTCCTCCTTGTTCCCAGCCTCATCATCAGAGCCAGGTTTGGGCTGCTTTGATAGCTCTGGTTTCAGTTCCAGTTGAAGCTGTATCCCCTCCCTGCCCCCTAGCTGAGAGCAAACCAAAGATGCATGATGGTTTCTGGTAGTCAAATTAAGCATATTTTTTCTAATTCCATTAATAAATGGTTGGAAGAGTGGAATCTCACCAAAGCATCTGTAAAATGGGCTGGTGGACATCATCTCTAGGATGGAGAGAGAGAACCAGTTTGTCTCTCCCCTCAGGGGTGACTGAGTTTATGGTGCAGATACAAGAATGAGTTACCACTAGGTAAGCTAGGGTGTGAAATAGCAGCACATCGACTACTTGGCAACTCTGTGTGCACATTCTGACCCCATGGTTAAACAGGAGGCAGCTTACCACAGTTTAATTGAAGGATAACTTGTTTGTGTGATCATCCCTTGAGTACAGCTTCCATGTGTTGGTTGGGTGACTCAGAAGTGGATTGGAAATTTTCCCAGAAGAAGGGTTATTGATTTCTACCAACAGGGACTTTCAGCCAAGGAAGTTTCATTTGGGTCTATTGCCTATCAGCTCCTTTTAACTTTAAACCACCCCCACTCCTCTAGCAGTGTAACTTTAACCCCCCCACCCCCAAGTTTTAAGCAGGTGGAATTAGAAAAAAGTACAACAGGTGACACTTCCTTTATGTCACTGTTGTCACCCTATCAGTTCCTCTTTCCACAGGCACCTGCAGGAAAGATGAGCTTTGAAGCATTTTCTAAAGACACGCGTTGTATTGCTTTAATGAGAGATGCAATCCCATCACTTCCCCTCCCACCTAGGTAGATGCAGTTATGCCAGTATAAAGGTGTTCATACCTTTATGAGAGGCAAGCTGTATAGATATAAGGTACCTTTATTCTACTATACCTGCTTCCATGCTGGAGTATGTACCAACATAAAACGAAATGTACTGCTTATAACAGTAAGCATCCTAGTACAAATTTGCATGTATACAAGGCCTAACATAAGCAGGGAAAAGTTATTTCAAGCAACCTTTCAGGCCTTAGTAATGCATATAAAAGAAGCCAAAAGATCCCCAAGCCAACCACATTCTTTTTTTTCCCCCTCATGGTTTACTTTTAACACTCAAATTGCTGTTTCCTTTCTTGTGTCTGTTCTCCTAAGGGCATTTTGCAGATCATTTGGGAGATTAATGGCTTTTTCAATTTCTTTTGAAAATGATGGACGGAGTTGTAACCAACAGCCTAAACTCATTACTCCACCGAGGGAAAAATTCACACAAGTCCTGAAGTCATTGGAATTGGCTCCAAAGTGCCTTAGAACTGGCTGCATAGACCAGTTTTACCACTTAGACTAAAAGGCTGATTTTTGGGCTGATTTACTTAAAATGATTCAATGCTGATAGTGAGGACACTTATAATGGTTCAAAACTGGCTAAGTGTTACTTTAATCTGTGCCTGTGGCTGCAAGCTAAACTGGTACAAGTGTCTATGCCCAAAGTTGCCTTGGGTTTGCTAGGTCAGTGTAAAAGTTAAATTTCAGCATAGCATGAGGTCCAAGATATGGCTGAGCTCTTGAAAACATCGCCCTTCAGCTCTAAGTCACTGCTGCTTTGTCATTTTCAGCAATGCAAAGCCATCAGATGGATGAGGTTGTAAAACCAATCAGAATGACTCTGTTTTATACCTGCTTTGCTCTAGAGTGAATGAAGGCATAGGTTGCCAGGGCAACAGAGAATTAAAACCTTTCATCTTGGTTTACTAGGTACACACAAAACTAGGATGCCTGGATTCATCCAAAAGGTGGGGTGAGGGGGGAAGGGTTGCTGATGATCAGGCTATCTTAACAGGCTTCTCTGGAAATCAGAGGAGATTATGTCTACCAATGCTCAAAAGCAGGCTGTGCTCAAATAAGTCACTAGTGGGGGAATCAGACCTACCCCTGAGACTTCCAGACACCATTGCAGTATTAAACTAAACGCAGTTGCCTTGCAGCCTGGAAGCAAGGTTGTTCTTTGTCCCACAGAATCAGCTTTCCCAGCCACAAAGCCATGCCTTAGGAGATGATGATGGGGGACCGGTTTCTCTCAAATGTGTGCTTTGATTGTGAAACAGTTAATAAAATACTGACATCCAACTAAATGGCTCCATCTCCATCAAGTCTGCAACCAGAGCAAGAAAGCGGAAATGGCTCACAGGCACGTTGGACAGTCCGGCCGCTAGAGGGAGACATAACCCTGCACTGGGGTTGAAGTAGGTTATAGGAGCTTTGCCAGAGAGACTTTCTCGGGTCAGTCCGGAGTGACTTCACTCGAGCTGGTGCCAGTGGAAACCCAGAGCAGAGCCCTGATCAGCTTCTGTGATGGGCCTGGGGCTGCGACAGGGACCCGATTCCAGGGCAGTGCCATGCCCTCACTGCCCAGATCTCCCCTGTCCTGAGCAAGTCCTGGCACCCACCTGACTCACTTGGGCCACCCTGGGGAGAGAGGGGGATTGTGTTTCTTGGCTGCATTAAACCCTTTGCAATGAATGGACAGACAGCCCAAAGTGAGGGGCAGTGCTCTGCCCGCGGCAACACAGTCCTTTTCAACTCCACCTCTGCAGTGATTCAGGGTATCCTGGCCCTGGCAACCCTAAGGTTCATTTGTTCAGGCAGAAACCTGGGAGAAGTGATTCTAGCTGGAACAGTATCGAGGCACCAGCTAAAGTCACTGTCTGCCCATGTGCCCATCTGCGTGGTGTATTTCCCTGGCTCACTTCTCATCTCATCCTCCTGATTGGAAAAGAAACCTGGGCACAATGTGTTCCTTTTCACATGTAGACCTCAGATTTCTCCCTGAGACAAAGCCCTTTTTCCTGGGATCCTACAGTGGGACAAGCCCATTGTCCCCAGAAGCACCTCTGAGGTATCCCAGGCTGAAAAACAGACAACCAGTTTAATCTGGCATTCAATAGTCTGGGATATGACTAATCAAAAGCTTAACTGGTAATGAATCTGAATTAGCTGCAGTTGTTCCAAGGCAAAGTATTAATTCAGATCCTTCCCAGGTACTTTCCCTTATAAGGGCTGGTGTTTGCTGCAAGACAAGACATTCAAATCTGAATCAAACCCAAATCCAAATCAAGCCAGGTGTCTGCTTCCAGCCTGAATGAATACTTCTTTTCTGGGGCAATGGGACTAATTTGAGTTGAGTTAACTGCCTTTATATGTGTACACAACTGTCCTGCGCTGTTTGGATGGGAGTCAAAGCCCCCATCTGTTTTCACCCTGGAATTAGCCTGACTGCCCCAACAAAGGCTTTGTCCCAGGGTGATCAAACTGGGGGGGGGGGGCCTGAAATGGGCATGTCTGGCTGGGAAGGGGGTCAATACAGCAAGTCCTCACTCAGCGACTGTAGCAATCAGCTGACACTACATTCCCCCTGCTGTTAAATAGGGCTGAGGAAAGTCCTCACTCTGAATGTGCCCCTTCCCCCCACCTACTGATTGCCCAGTCCCATGGTAGGTGATAGCTCTTAGGAAGCTCTCCGTGGCAGCAGCAGGGGATGCATCCCTCCTTTGGCATTGAAGCCTACTCTTATCTCCCCGCAAGGGCAGCCTGGCCAGACTCCACCCCCCATCCCAAACCTGGGCACCCCCTTATCATCCGTTCACATCACAGGCACTGTCTTGGAAAACCTAGTGCTAGATTCTTACAAGATATCTAACAGGGCCTCTGTCCCTGGTGAGACATGCCAAAGCTGTCAGGAGCCAGCAAAGAGGGAACTACACCTCATCTTCCCCTCTGGAGCTAGGATGGCAGGAGCTAGCCTCAGCAGACTCTGAAGATGCTGGAAAACGGTCTGAGTGTCTGTACCCATCAGAGCACAGCTGCTAAAAGTTCTTTTTAACTGCAACACATCCAAAAATCAGTCCCTATTATCCAACGAATGGCCTTCAGCTGAGATTAAAACCGTCCCCTCCCTCCCCACCCCATCTAATGCCCCCCATTGGTCTGGGAGAAGGCAGGAGGGACTCAGAAGAAAATACAGGTGACTGTTGATAGTATATGTTCCATCTGGACCTTCTACCCCCTCCCTCAAATTATTTTCCTGGATGGCAATTGACTGCCTTGGGTATTAAGTGAAATCTAGGAAGACTGTTGCATGGCATGAAATGCTAAAAAAGCCTTGGCCCATATGTGACAACAGCCCTTGTTAATTAAAAGGAACAAGGGGCTTTTGCTGGAGATATACAGACTGCCTGTAAAACTTGCTGTTTAGACTCTAGAGTCATACTACTGGCACCATTGTTGGTGGCCTCCAGTAAAGGAGCTGCTTCTCTGGAAGTAGTCAGATTTGCTAAGGGCTTGTTCAGTTTCCAAAGAGCCACATTCCCAGGTGGCACCACAGCAAAAGACAGAGTCTGAAGCATTTCCTGCTTCCACAGATAGCTGGATCTTCCCACGGGTTTGGCACACAAGGCACATAGCATCCCTAGAAGATCTCACCTTGTATTCAGGGATCCAAATGCGAAATGGGAGATGAACTGCTCTGAAATGCTGGCTTGGTGCATTGGTGCTCAGCGCTATTCAAAACCTGACCCATTTGGGTCAGTACATCATTGCTTTAGGTTCCAGTTCTGGGAATTGAGCAAGGGGGTAAGTGTCCTGGACCAACTATGAGAAGTGTTAAGCCCCAGATATAGTGGGGGATAGGAAAGAAATAATCAAATTTGATATTTTGAGTAGGATTTTTTTTTTTTTTTTTTACCCAAAACACCCTGTTTCTGCCTGCCCCCCACTCTTTTCCTGGGGAATGTCATCCATTAAAAAACAAAATTCAGCAAGCTCAAATAAACACAGCCTGTGTTCTGCTCTGTTTGTGTAGCAGTCAGAACCAAGGGGCCTGGATCTCAGTTGTTCTTGAAAACTGTGGGAAGGCCTGGGTGCTCAGCACCTCAGAAAATCACCCTTTAGAGGCTGGGTAGTCAAAAGAGCCCATGTCTCGTGTAGATGCCTACATGTGGACCCCAAAGCTTGCATGCACCCTACAAGTGCTTCACTTGAAGCAAGTGAGGAGTCCTGTAGGACTATTCATCTGGTCAGAGTTTAGGCTGGGTTTATATGCATAGGGCTGGGGTGTTGGTATATTGTATTAGGAACTCTGGCCTTCGGTAGCTTTACATGAATGATGAGGCCAGATATGAAAGATTTAGTCTGGTTTGTGGGGGCTCAAGTGATACAGAGCTGCACACCCTACCCTGCTCTACAAGGAAAAGTTCAGCCCTTTGTGGAAGTCCTCTGCTAATGAGAAGACAGGGAGGTATCAGCTGGGGCTTGTTCCATTCCCATGATCATGCACAAGGACCTTGCTGAAAATTCATTTGTTTCATTGCATGTGGCAGCCCTACCACCTCTGCCATTGTGCAGGCAATTCAAGTCAGTTGCCAGAGGGGTTTCTCTGATGGTCACTCTTGTCACTTGGCGAGAGAGAGAGCTGGAGAAAGTTGGCTCCCAGATGTGCACATCAGGGTTGATGCCATCTCACTTTAAAAAATAGACTCAGTTCTTTTTTTCTGACCTGATTTATTGCTCCTTACGTGACAGAGGACACAATGGTTTGTCACTGTCTGGCAAGGAGTTTAGGTAGGGGGGAACAGATAGAACAGGATTGATTTTTAAGAATCAGTCTTTCATTGGTAGAAAATTCATGGCAGGAGGGGAATTCTCTTTCAGGTAGCAGAGAAATCCAAGGAGAAAGATGGTCTCACAGTTTAAAACATTGGGCTGGATCCCAGGAGTTTGGCATTCAAGTTGCATCCTTCCTGTAGGCTGCCTATGTGACCCTGGGCAAGTCACATAGAGCATATGGGTGAGAATTAAGGGGGAGCTTGGGGAGGTGGGGCTGAGCCCCTCTCTCCACAGGAGACAAGGCCCCTTTCCCCCACCCTGTAAGATTTGAAAATCATAACTGGGGAGGGGTCTCCAACTGGATTGCTCCTTCACTTTGGTGGACTTGTTAATCAATGAACCGGTTTAATTTTTTTGCAGACTCCCCCAAGAGTCAAAGTGTAATTCAAACCTTGGACATGCTACATAGTTTCTGCACCAGTATAAAAGAGGAGCAAACATACAGCCTCACACCAGAATAACTTATGCTAATACGCCAGGCAAAATCAGGGATAAAACTACACCAGTAAAGGCAGTGTGTGCCTGCATCTTTTCCCCATAGTCATTTACTAAAGACAAGCTACCCAGTATGGGGGTAGCCAGCAACAGCACATGTTCCTAACTGTTGCATGCAACTTCCCTATGTGGCACACAAGCCCCAGGCACTTAGTAAAGGGAGGTCAGGGAAGCATTAACCCGGCTCTTGGCAGCAACACCTCCTCTCACAGCAGCATCCTTCCCCTGCACCATTCCACATGGCTGGAAGCAGTGTCCCCCTGCTTCCGTTCTGGTGCCCCAGGGGCAAACTCTATCAGGTATGCCTCTTGGAGGACAGGGATCAGAGAAGTACTCAGGGAGGGGACAGAGTTTAAATCAGTGGCACCCTTGCCAGCAAGGCTGGCCATATGTCTGGTCCCCATCAACTAGTAGAGGTGTACTGCAATAGCTGCCTGCAGCTACTGCATGTAGTTGCTTCAGGATAGCTGCACAGCTGTCTGCTCCAAATCCTTGTTTCATTTCCATCAGTAGACAAAACTGATAGTTCACACTAGCATAGACATACATGTACATCCAGGCCCTTAGTGATTCTTATGCTTTCAGCAGCCTTTGGAAGTCTAACCTGGTTTTGATGGGAGTTAGGTACCTAACCACCTTTGGAAAAACTGAATCCTGGATGAGGAGGGCCACAGAGGCTGTGTAAACAGATGTTTCATTTGACTTGGGACTGAGGCTAAAAAACTGACAACCAGTTTTATCTGGGAACACAAATTTTTATCCTGGGATCCTACAGATGTATGCACTCATTATCCCACTTCAAGTACCTGAGAAGCATATGAATTACCACTTTGCCCCAAACAATCAAGGCTGATTGGAATTAACTGCCATTCAAACTACCCATGCAAACAATTGTCCCTACCTGTTTTGATGGAGTCAAAACCTGGTAGTCATCTGTTTATAGCCTGATTGTTTCTGGATTTGGCCTGGATCAAAAAATACATTTACACACATCTCCTTCCATGCTGCACTGCTGTGAATTGGCCAGCAAGAGCACACTGCTTGCCAGACTTGTCCCTGGAATGAGCCGCAGTAACCATACAGACGTACAACAGAATGTCTGGGGGGAAAGCATTAGTGCATTTTATCCAGCATACTGCAGAGGGACTTGAAACAGAACAGTGGATGTAAAGGTCTGTCTGATCCTGGGACAAAAGGCTTTCTCCCAGGACAAATGCAACATCTATTCATAGCCAGAGAGAATAGATTTAATCCCTAGCCCAAATTGTTCTGGATTTGATAAATGCATGCCCTCCTCGAATGTCATTTAGGCTTTGTCTAGATGAGGAAAAATGGCGAGTGTTGCACCTAAGCTGCATCCAGCATTTTTTAGCTCTCTTGTCATTGCTAATTTAGAGATGGGGAAACTGATGGGCAAAGTAAAAGTGACTTCCCCCAGGGCCCCCTCCACCCCAGTGGCCGAACTGGGAACAGAACCTAGCCCTCTACGTTCCCATTCCAGCAGGGTCCCTAATCCTCCATACTTTCTCTCTGAACACACTCTTTCCTAGTGTGACAAGGCCACTCATCTCTGCTTTTGCAACTGCAGATAGAAGAGGTACAATAAATCAAGTCAAACCTATCCCAGGCAGGGGCAGATTAGTGGAGAAGAGGGAAACAGGACCATTAGCTAGGAACAGAAGGGAACAGGAGGGGTCCATTTGCCTTCCTAGGGATTTGGCCATAGGGATTTATTAATTTTTTTGTTATCCTGGGTGCTTAAAATCTATAAAAACGTGGAACATTAAGTCAATCTGGGTTCCCAGAGATGCAAGTGCTTAGTCTGCGACTGGACTTTGCCTACTGGATTGCATGACGGGGGAAGTGGGGAGGAGGGATGGATGATTGATGGGCAGGTGGGGCAGGCAGGCAGATGGAGGGCTGGATGTCTTGATCAATGAAAAGCCAAGCTTGTCAATGTCTGCTAGTAAGCAGATGGGGACACCTGCATGCACACAGACACGTTGAAGGACAATCTGCAGCATTTATTACATTTACAAAGCTGTATAGTTATACAAATGTTTAACCAATAACGATATATGAATATCAGAATATATTACAGGACATTAAAACATCATACAGGATGCAAACATACAGAGCAATTTTGGTTTGTACCATATCGGGGAGGAAAAAACCCAAACCAACCCCAACACTGAGGCACTTCACCCGCCTCGCGTAGTCCATTTTGGCCTATGTACAAGGAGAAGGGGGGTGGGATGAATGTTCCTGACCGGCAAAGCCCCATGTGACACAACTGAGTTCACAGTCCAGCCCCAGCCTTTAGGAGGGGAAGAAACAGAAACAAAAAGACTAAGAATAATGGCAACTTACAGCCCCTCTACCACCCTCTGCAGGTTACCAGGGCACTTCCCCATCCCAGGAGGCAATGTATGGGTATAGAGGGGCATCTCCCAGATGTGCCAACTGAACCCTCTCCTCATCTTACCCCCTTCCACCCCAAGCCACGACTCCAGTGAAGAAGCGCTCTGCTCATTCTGGCGGCCCCATAGAGGGAAGTCTACCTCCTTCCACTCCCCACCCTACATAAAAGCCAGCATGCGGCTTCCTTGGCCTTTGGCTCATGCATTCCTTCAGAAGTGAACATTTTCAAAGGCACCCAATGGCAGCCTGCTAATTCAAGGGGCTGACCCCACTCACCCAACTGGCCTTCAAGATTTAACTCATGCCAGGGTATCACATCCTGGGGCAGGCCCTCCTGTAGCATCATAGAAAGTTCTACCCATCTTTCTATGGCTATGGCCATGGGGCTGTGCCCATGCTGGCTCCTTTTAGCCAAGACACTTCTTAATTATCTGGAGCAATAGTTAAAAAACCAAGTCTGTTTCTTGACTTTTGGGATCTGGCTATGTCCACTTCCCTTGCCACTTTCCTTTGGTTCTCAATGCTTTTTCAGACTTCCTATTACCAATCTCCCCACATGCACACCCTGTGGAGATGGAGCTGGGATGAGAGAGTCGCCCTTGCCTACCCAGCAGTTTGACACTTTCCTGCCCCGGATAGGAATTCTCCTGTCCCTGGGATCTGCAGGCACTTATTTATTCATTCACTCCACCAAGGGGGAGATAAAACCCCCTGGGTCTAGATGCCCAGGGGAACATGTGCTTTTTGAGACTGAAGAAACTTGCTCCCCATCCCCCCGTGGCTCACACATACACACACCCATGTCAGATTGTAAGGAAGTCCGGACTGGAGAGCAGAAGATAATACCATCTCCCACCCCCATGGAACTTACACGAGTTCCCCCCGCATGGACAACCTTTACAAACACAAGCAACACACACACGGCTCAAACACACAATACAATCTATGCCTCTCTTTCAAGGAACACAGTAGCGGCCTCCCTTTTGCAACTCCTCGCCCCTCACAAAAAGAAAAAAAACAACCTAAAAAACAAACTCCTTTCTAAAAGGCACCATATATTTTTTTTAAACCAACGTGAGGGACGTGGAGAGAAATGGAAAGGGGTGGAAATAAAACAATGCTGTGATTTTTTTTTTTTTTTTTTTTTTAAACGGAGCAAGAATGTTTGGGGATGGAGCAGAAAACAGACAGTGGAGTGACCTATGGTTGAATGCTTGTTTTCACTCTTCTCATTAACTGTATTTAGTTTGTCACCCCACCTCTGGACACCCCACCTGGTTACTATCACCCCACCTGAAGAACAGCTTCTCCCTGTACAGGATGGGCGTTAGTGCTCTTTCTTCCCACCTAGCCATGCTGTTTCAAGCTCAGGCAAGCCAAAGCTACCAGAGATGCTTCTAAGAATCCAACAGCACCTTCCAACAAGAATAACTCCTTGGTTACTAAGGCATCAATCCTGCAAAGATAGAGGTGCGGGGGGTGAGAAGAAATGAGCAACACAAGATTTTCAAATGCAGGCCCTAATGATTTAGCTGACCAAGCCAAAATTTTCCAAGTAGAAACTTATTTTCCAAGTAAAATTTTACAAGTCGCCCAGGAGAGTTAGGCAGTCATGTCTTGTTGCCATTTGTTGGGGCATGAGAGGCCCTCCTTTGACCTCTTTTGGAGAAAAAGAAAAAAGAAGAGAAAAATGAATAGGACTTTATGCCTTTAAGTCACACAATTGCTGTTGAAAGTTCGCTCTTTGTGCTACAGGCTTAATTTGAGGTAAGAAATGAACAGAGACTGGCAGAGTAAGTATTATTCATGGGCTGAAGTCTCTGCAGGGTCAGAACCCAAGATACCCTTAGAAATCTGCAAAAGGAAACCAGACTCTCAAAGGAAGGTGAAGCTTCAACCTAACTCTATTCAGAACTGTACTCCAAAGCTTTTCAGATTTCCTCCAAAGCCCCCTCTAAATGGGATGTGCTTAGGTGGCCCTGAAACCCAAGGTCTCTTCCTCACCCCCACCCCCATCCCTTCCTTACTCCACCCACACAAATTTAGGGGTAGATCATTATCAAGTGAAAATGCAAGGATGGGAATCCTCCTCTGATGAGGACCCACTGATGACAACTGTTCAGATAGGACACGATACACATTACAACAGGGCTCCGGACAAAGGCTGCCTTTTTAAAGGAGCCTCTGATGAAAGATTCCAAAGCAAATCGAGGTGAGGAAAACACACGGGCTAGCTTTTTCAAAAGAATTCAGCATGTTGATACGAGACCCTGAATACTTGGCCCTGAATTTTTTTGAAAAGCCATGACCCCTGGGGCCTAACTTCCAGAAATGTGCAATTCTGACAGCTTTTACTGACTTCGGAAAATTCAGGCCAAGTCATTTCCATATGCATCTTCCATTCATTTAGTCTATGTCCCATTGGCTGCTCCAGAAATAACAGGCGCTGCGGGAAAACGCCCCCAGCCTCCCAGATGACTTTGGAGCCAACATCCCACAAAATTTCAT
>NW_017728944.1:831730-855191 GCF_001723895.1 Crocodylus porosus
TCTCTTGGCAGGGAGTGGGGGAGGGAGGCTGTTATAGAAAATGAGCAGGTGGGGCTGCAGCTATTACATGAATACGGGCTCCCGGACATGCAAATTCCATAAGTTAAAATTAAAAAAAAAAAAGGAAGGAAAAAGAAAAGCATCATTTTAAAAAATACTCAACCACAATTGTGTCTTATTTGCATTTTAAATTAATCTGGTCAATCAATAGAAAATAAGTATGTATAATTTTTTTTTCCTATATACACATATATATTTATATATAAAATCAAAAGTCAGGCCCTAGGCCCTGCCTTTAGGTCAAGGCAGAAGCTGTGCTACCGTTCACAGTCGTTTTCCGCCCCCTGCTGGCAGAGGGTGGCATTTGGTGGCAGTTCGAGGTGCCGTTGAGCACGGTGCTGGAGTTGGCTGGGATGCTCGTGGCAGTGTTGTTGGAGCTGGGTGAGCCGTGGGAAGGCGTGGCGGGGCTGGGCAGGGAGGAGGAGGTGGCAGGCAGCGTGGCAGGGCTGTTGGCTTTGTCGCTGACTGACTCGCACTCGGAGGCTCCGCTGGTGTTGGTGCACTCAGAGTTTGCAGGCTGGGACAATTTTATCCTCTTGCAGGCTGGCTGCACCCGGTATTTCAAAGGGAGGGGCCCATTCTGCCAGGAGAAGGGAAAGAAGAACAGTGGAGGTGGTTCCTTTGGACTCTCTCATTATCACGGATGTCAGATTTGTATGCAGGCTGTTTGGGGCTCAGAAATGAAGTTAAAAAGGGAGAGACAGGCAGAGGCTGTGAATGACTGTCAGACATTTCACTGCCATCTGTGCCTGGGAAAACTCCCCTAAAACAGTGTTTGGCAATGTTTTCTGGCAGCAGGAGGGACAGAATGACACAGCTAAGGTCTGAGGGGGCTGGCACTGGGACCCGGCTGCCACTGCTGCTTCTCCCCACCACCGGACTGCATGGGCAAAGTTCCCCACTCCCCAACTCCACTGCAGTCCCAGCTTCATGGGTCAGATCTGCCCTGCAGGTTGTAGGTTGCTGATCTCTGCCCTAAAAATCATCAGTACAATTTATTTGTATGGATGCCAGGATGTGCTGTTGCCCAGCTGGTATTTTCCCCTCAACTAAAAAAAAAAATCCAGTTCAACAAAGCCCAAATCCAGGCTTTGTTCTAGAGTGTTTTACTCAGGCTTCAGATCAGAACAACAATCTACTAAAGTCTAGTTTTACTCTGGAGGAGCAGGTGGAGACTCCATCGTTCAGGTTATATTACAGATTGCAGTCTAGCAGGAGTTTTACACTATTATTTTGCAAATCTCTCTGTAAAAAAATGGCCGAACTCAAAGTCCAAGTACTCCCTGAATGGTTTATGATGGTGCTGCACTCTGAAATTAGGCAACTACATGAGAAAGAAGCAGCAATCATATTCCTTTAAAACATGTTCATCAATTTTAAAAAATCTTACTTGACGTACATTTGTGCCCTTCATTTTACCCTAAATAACAAGCTCTAGTATTAAAGCCATAGGGATTTTAGTTTTACTTAAAAAAAAAAAAAAAAAAAATCACTTGGGCCATTTATTTCCTGCCTTTACTCAGCTCGGGCAGTGTAAAAAAGATTGGACCATCAGTTTTTTTCCATTTTGGAAGTTCCCAAAATACACAAAATGCTGAAGTTCTGGCTGAAAAATACTGCAGGTAGAGAGATTTAACACAAACCTGTTGCATGAGTTTGCTTTTAAATTCAATGCTAAGAACTTCTACAATCAGAGTTCAGATGAACCTGCCCCCTACATGAAATAAAACAATGTGACAAGCAAGCCTCCTGGATACCTGATACAATGGATACCTGACACAAAGTGACTATGGCACTTGAAAGCACTTCTATCTATCCTACAAAAAGCGGAACAGAACTCTTACTCAGAAGACCTGGGCTTAATTCCTTTTTCCACCACTGGCCTGCTGAGTAACTGGGCTTTTTCCTTCATTTCCTTGTGCCTCAGTTTCCCCAGCTGTAAAATGGAAATAATGAAACTGATTCCTTTGTGAAGCGTTACGAGATTACTGAACCAAAACCAAAGCATTTACACTACCAGCAATAGGTCAGTTCTAGGCTTTAACAAGAATTTGTTTTCACAGTCTTGTCAGAAAAGACCTCAACATAGTAACTGTAACAGTTAAAAAAAAGTGGATCTAGGGACCATAGTGCACATTCATTAACTAAACATTAACTATACATTTAAAGAAGTTTGTTACAAGGACAAATCTTTCGCAACACAGACTGCTGAGTACCAATGCCTGGTAAAATATATGAAGCATGATCTAATATGGAAAGATAAGCAAAAAGGCAAAATTCCTTCTCAATAAATAACTCAAAATACATGGGTGTTACTGTAGACCTATGGATATTAATTTAAGGGCACTAACACTGCTTTTACTGAAGTCAATGGAAGACTTTCCATTAGGTTTCTTATTGGAAGTAGAAAAGGAATCGCAACTTATAGTAATTTCCTGCTCCTGATGTAGATGCTTAGAGGCAAAGCACATGAGAGATGCTACCAGACCAGACTACCATTTTTTTTCACCCACCGATATAAATGACAAGATACAGGATAATGGTGAATACAGCCTGTAACTGTAGTACTATGCACCTTTAGACTTCTATGTTTTTCATATTCAGATACATTTCCAGTGGCTCACTCCACATACACCTGTGAAATCTCAGCTCCTGCAGAGATATCTTGCCAGGAGGATCAAGAATCCAGATGTTAACAGATAATTAAAACCTAGTCTCAGTAAAAGTTTTCCAGGCTACCTTCCAGAAATAAAAGATAAAGGATTTGGAAATTCAAATGAGATGCATCTTTGAGTGCGCACACAGAAAAGTGAAATATCCTACTGAAAAACCTTTAGAAATAATTTTCTAGCCTGTTTGCCAAGGAAGCAGTGTTCCATCATGTGCCAGGCTGAGCGCTCTAAGCCCTGATTCATAAGCCACTTCAGTACATGAACATTCATACTGATTTCAGTGGGACTTCTCACATCAACCTTTTTACACTCAAAGCACCCCTTGTTAGATCAAAGCACCCCTCAAAAAACATTATCTTAGTTTTCACCTTTTTTGACTAAAGAAAAATAATAAAGCAATTTTTCTGTTGCAAAGGACTTGGAAAGCCCACAACAAGTGAAAATGGTTTTAACACAATGGATTTCTATTTGAAATCTCTGGGTTTCTCTTGTGAATCATGTTTGCATACCTAGGAGTGCTAACACTGCGAGGCACCTGTGACACCCTTGAAAAGATCTCAAGGTACTCCAGGGTGCTGCAGCACCTTAGTTGAGAACCACTGGTTTAGGGCCCCCATACGAGAAGTGAGCATGTTCTCAAATGCACCCCTATGCCGAAGCATACTTGAGTGATATAAATAATTAAGTGGCAAATTCAAAATCAATACAAGGAAATGTTCGTAAGTCAATCATCACCGTGTGAGAGAGACCAAAAACACAGTGAGATTCAAGAGAGAGAAAGGGGCGAAGGCCTGAGACCAGAGGGTGCGGGGGTTAGCAGAGGCAACAGGAATATTCAAAGTTATCATCACATATCCAGAGTCATAATCTGGGAAGAGACCACCTATCTAGCTACAGGTGATGGAAGATCCTTAAACATTTTCTCTAAACTGGTTGATACTGGTCACTAACCTGCCAGTATCCTGTAGTAAGTGGGAAACAGCTTGCCCCACAGTGACAGTAGCTGTAACTTCATCTCCTGGCATAAATCATGGTAACTTGGGCAGATGGTACAAGGTACCAAACCACCATTGGCTTCAACAGCGCTGCTCTGAGTGATGGTGGCCTCCCTAAAATGGAACTGCAGCACCATGCAAGCTCAAGCCCCAAATGAGGAAATCTAGGGTTGCTGGAGGGACCTCTGAAGCTCTCACTTAAAGCTGTGAAACGGAACCCTTCCCCTCCTCCTCCCCCATTTTAAAGTAAAAGGTTTATTTTTGCAGGGCAACCAGGCCTGACGCCTCCTGGATGGGAAGAATGTTGATTCTGAAAGTTCACCCCTACCCCCTCCTGCTGGCAGTGCGCATCAAGGCCCTTCAGAGCACCTGGATCTAATTAAACGCTCTAGCAGAGCAAGCGTCAACAAGGGAAACATGTTTTCTGATTGATCTCGGTTTTCAGCCCCTCACTTTCCCTCGCACAGATCTCTCCCGAAGCTGAAGCCACCAACCCTTTCTGGGTGGTGAGGGCAGTGAGATTAATTACGGCTTGATTTTTCAGAGGCAGTAAGAGCTGTACTGTCAAATCCCTGGGGTTTAAAACAAAACAAAACAAAACAAACAAGCCCCTACCATCACAACTGGCTTAAACATAATAAGATTTTTTTTTTTTTTTATTTGCCTTCTGGTTTAACCAGGATCATGTTTTCAAGCTTCTCTTCAAAATTATAAGGGCTAGAAAGCTGCTTTCTAGTGAATACTGAGATTCCCATGACTCCAGTTGCTGGAACTACAAGGAAAAAAAAGCCCACTTAAATATTGCAGGACTCCCGACTTCATTAGAAGAGTTGGCCACACAGAGTGTCTGCCAGTTTCCATCCAGTTCAGAACTCAGACAGACGCTCAGCTCTTAAGATAGGAGCTAAATGCTTTTGGGTAAATAAAACCGGTCTTGCTCTGCCATTTTCCTACTTACTGTCTCCCACCGTGGAAAAATACCCACCCTGCCAAAAGGAAGGGTTAATTTGTCAAGGGCTAAAGTTATTCCCTGTAGATAATTAGCAGTAAGTCATAGCTTCACAGTAGCATGTAGAAGCTTCAAATATCAGAGTCCATTCTGCTGCAAGCTGTGCAAACTCCAAGGGAGATACAATGTCTGTGTCCTGAAAAGCGTGACAGCTAAACAAACAGTGGATGGGGAAACTGAGGCTCAGAGAGGGGAAGGCATTTGTCCCAGGTTGTGCACCAGGTAACTGGCAGTGTCAGATACAGAACACAGGTCTCGCAGGTCCCAGTCTGTTCCCCTGTGCACTGGACCACATGCCGCATCACGAAAAAGCCAGACGATTCCACTACAGAAACTGGTATCTTACTCACCCTTCGCCATGGGTAGATATATGCAATGTCCATCAGTGTGTAATATTCCTTTAAAGGCTCATCTTCATAGAGAACTTCCACCTGACAAGGGAAGAAGAGAATCAGTTTTTCCCTCTGCGAATGACAAGAAACAAACAATACAGCCTCCTCCCCTACCACGTGGCTAGGGGCACAAAAGTCAGATTTCTGAGAACTCAGGCCCCAATAGCCAGGTTGGCTTTTTCTGACAGCTGCATTCCCATTTAGACACTTGGGGGGAAAAAATTTAAAAAAAAAGTCAGTCCCTTAAAGTCCTCAGTCCCCACTGTAATGCATGCTGAGCATTTCTGAAGAGCTTGACATTTTTCTTTGGTGTTTAGGTTTCTCTTGACAATCTGGCCTGAGCTGTTCAGTCCACAGTCACCCTGCACTTTGTAAGGTCACTCCAATGCAACTTGGGTGCAAAACACCACCACATCAGAGTGACTACACAAAGTGCAGCGAGTCAGGTCTCAAGCACCATGACAAGATGTCCCATCCTATTAGTATCTCAAGGAATAGCTCTGATGAACACAGTTGAATGCAGGGGTTCCCAAAGCTTTGTTCATGGAGGACTATTTCATGGGCAGGACATCATGTCAGTGCCTAGTGGGGAGCAGAGTTCTCTGGAAGGAAAAAAAGTGACCCTTAATCTCTCTAAGCCTCGGGTCTCCCGGTCTGTAAAATAAGGATGGCAGGGGTAGGGGTTGTATTAATAATATGAAATCAGCAGTGCACTGCCTTTATGTTCAGTAGATGTAACAGATGATGCCTTACTTAGACAAAGTTACAATAAGGGAGAAGCCAGCCTTCTGGCTTAATTCAATTAAGACTGAACAACCCATGGTGGCAGCCTTGCTGATCAGCCAGTTTCTGGTGACAATGGACACCATTAAAAGTCTCTTTGTGGGCCAGCAAGTGGCCTATGGGCCAGACCTTGGGCAGCCCTGGTCTACTGGGGAAAGGTATTACATTTCTGATCATTGCTCAGATTCATTGGATAACTGAGCCGAGTGGCACTTCCCCCCTTTTGCATGAAGCTGGGATAAGAATGCTTACTTAAGACTGCTGCAAGGCTGACTTAGCAAATGTTTGTACAGCCCAGTGTATAAGTACTATATGTTATTATGACAGATGCCAAGACCTTAAATGAGTTTGTGTTTTTAATAAGAAACACATAGTAAATCTTCTGGGGTGGGGGCTGGGGAGAAACTCTGTTTGAGAGGATCTCAGACTGGAATTGCCAGCTCCAGAGCTCTCTGAGGGTTAATCCCACATTGGCTCTCTTTTCAGGGAGGGAAACTTGGGGGTGGGTTAGAGGTTCTGAGTTAGTCCCTCTCCCTCTTGTTAGCCTGTCCTCCAAAAACACAGCAGCAGAGTCTCAGCCAGTGGAGGGGTTAAAAAACAGTGCAGCCCTGACTGCAATTGGAACTGCTATATAAGTTTGCACCAGCTGAGTTTCTGTCCCTCAGGGCCTCACACAACAGGACTGCAGTATTGGTGGGAGTGTGAAGGTGCTACTGCAGCACAAGTCATCATAATAATATTTATTTTTATTGCAATAATGCCTGAAGGCCTCAATCAGGGTCTCACTGGGGCTGGTACCACACAAAGAACAAACAAACGAACAAACAAAACCGTTCCTGTATGTGTAGTCTTGTATGTCCCTTCCAGGGACCACCTTTTTGTTAAGTCTTGGCTTGAAAAAAGGATTGAAATTGCAGTAAGCACTTTGTAGTTGCAATGAGGGACAGAACAAGGGGACTGGCCTCTACTAGCCAGCCTAAGGGGCAATGTTCTACATGTGCGTATAGCAAGGCTGTAACCAAAAAATAAAATAAAAACCACAACCATCATTGGAAGCCAACAGGCCTGAGGGGCACACAGCTTTGTTGTAAGTGTGCGCAGCACCACCCAGAACCATGGGAGCAGTCCGCTGACCCAAGAGGTATCTGGAACAACATAGCACGCCCAGCCAACCCATGGCTACTTACTTTGTATTTGCTGGGAACGTCCATCTTATTGCGGAGAAATTTAGCCAGATGCATGACTGTCATGGCAGCTGGACATCGGAGGAACCTTACGCCATTCTTCTGAAGATAGACCATCAGTTGTGTGGGATTGGGGGGAGGGAGGGAGGAAGAGGAAAGAGAAGGCATTACTAAGAGCTGAGCAGCTGGAGGAGGAGAGGGGATGAAATATGTAAAGAAGCGGCTGTAAATCTAATTGTACACAAAACAGAGGAGGGGAGGCATGAAAGGCTTGCAGGTCACACGCAAAGGGCTCTGCTGCAATCCATACTGCTCTGGTTTTGCAATGAGAGGTGGTGTTGCAGGGGGAAGATCACCTCATGCTTAAGGGAAAAGCAGAAGAAGAAAGATATCCCTTAAATGGCTTTAGAGCAGGAGGCCTTTATGCCACGAACAGCCTGTCCCACTGGTTGATGCTAACAAACCCTCACAAACATCAGATCCACTGATGTCTCAGGGAGTGCACAATAAAATCATTAACACCCTTATATAGCGAGCAGAAAACTAAAGTTATCTTTTGCATAACTAACTGCGGAGTCCCACTATGTAATTCTTAGACACACACTGGTCAGCATTCATTCCTCCTTTGTAACACTTCAGAGGAAAGAGGAGTTGGAGCTGAAACTATGAGGATTACAATGCCAAACCTTGAAAGAATTATTTCTAATCATGTGGTCTAAGCACAGGGCTGGGATGTCCAGAGATCCAACCTCATCTGGAACACTGATTACAACCCCTGGGCAAGTCACTTAGGCCCTGAGCCAGCAAGCAATTACAATTGATTGTCTTTAAAGTCACAGATGTGCTTTGTGTCAGCCAAATTAGAAAGCCAGGAGCACTTGAAAGTTCCTAAAACTTAAATAAGAGCTGAACCAAGCAGCAGAACCAAGGTCTTATGCAACAAAATGTAACACGTCCCACATCTGACACAGGACTTACCTCAAAATATTAAGGAGTGAAAAAGAAAACAAACTCAAGCTGTGTCTGGTTGGGTGGGTGTCCAACAAGGCAAGTCAGAAATGGAATGAACAAGTTTTAAAAATTCATAAGAAGTAGAACGTAAAACAGTTCAGGTATCAGAAGATGCATGCCTGGTATGTAATCAGTGTTATGACTGACCAGCAAACATGTTATCAGAAAAAATATCTGTGCAGCTAAATGCAGATTGGCTTGTAATTAAATTATGCAAGGACTAAGTAATATATACAAGTGTATAATTTAAAAAAAAAAAAAAAAAAAGACTTTGGAGCTGCATGTCCTTCCCCTATACTGTCAGTCAGCTCACTTACCTGACTAAGCAAAGAAAGGCTACTCTGGTTTATACTTGGTGGGCATGCCTTCACATTAATTAATGCGCCACAGTTACTGCACATTAAGTTTAGTACTTGGATAACCAAGTACTAAATCAATGCACAGTAACTTACGCTACTGCAGAGTAGTGCTGGTGCATGGTTTTTTTCAGATGTAACTGCGCAGTAGGCTAATACTACTGTGCAGTAGCGTATTAACAAGAGTTTTGCCCGGCACACTACTGCACATTGTCATTAGGCTACTGCGCAGTTAGGGTCTCATGTAGACATGCCCAGTATGTTCATTCAGGCTTGCAGCAGTGAGACTAAAAGCATCCCTGAAAGTTAAGGGTGGGAGGTCCAGTTTGAGACTCCCTGAGCCTGCTTTTCAGATGATGGTTGTAGCATGCCAGAATTGGTTAGCATCCCTTTAAATAGCACGTGAGCCCTCTAGCAGCATTCACTGGGTTCTGTATTTTTGGGCATGTCTGCCCCACAATATAGCCAGCTTGGAAGCAGATAACAGCGTTGTTGCAGTAGTGTATGGTGCACAAGGGGAAAACCTATGGTACCTCACTGACATCAAAGTCAATGCCCAAGCTAGCTAGAAAAAAGCTGGTTCAAAGGAACTGCAGCCACACCTCCAACTGCTGTACAGACACATGCTTGGAAGCCAGCAGGACCCAAGCAGAACAGCACCATTCTTCTACAGCTGTTCACTGTATGAAGTGAATTTTTCTGAAGTACTGTTACTGAACTTCATAGATTAAGATACTTCAATTTAACCCCAAAATGGGCACTATGGCCACATCCAGATGACACGCCCATGCAGTACGTGGTGCCACAAATGTCTGCAGCACCACATACCGCCATCAGCTGTTCTCCGTGCTGCAAGAGTGCGCTGCCTCTGCATGCGCTGCACTGTTTTTTTTTCCTGCCTCTTTTTTGTTTTTTACCTCTGGATGCTCCATTCCCCCCCACCACAGTTTTTTTTTTACCCCTGGATATTATGGGGTAAAAAAAAAAAAAAGCAGGGAAAAACAACAGAGAAGCATGCACGTGGCTGAAAAGCAGAGCCAAGCTGCCTGGAGCCGTGCTGTGGCTGCTGGCCAGGCTCCACGTGGCAGGATCACCGTAGCTGCAGCCCCAGGAGGCCCCCAGGACCCTATGTCAGGCTGCTAGGGCCAGCCCAGTGCTAGTCCCAGCCTCCTCTACTGCCCCATGGGGTAATCTGCCATGCACCAAAGCGTGCATGCATGAACACTCCCTGGGGACAACTAGCTGCAGTGGAAGGTGAGCTACTGCTACTTGTCCCTGGGGAACCAAACATCCATGCCCTTCTGGACATGGCCCATGAGTCCAGCAGATTCCCAAGCTTTTTGGGCCAACAGACCCCTCAAAACTTCTCATGGACTATCAAGCATACTTGCTGTCAAGCTTCTGTTAAAAAAGAGCAGAGGCTTGGTGTGATCTGCAAACCAGTCACAGCTCACAGTTTGAGAAGTGCTGATCTAGTTTGATTATGTGCCTGGATGGTTCTTTGATGAGGTCCGCATCTTTGTGAAAAAGATACAATAGTACTGAGCACCCCAAATTGTAGCTGGGCCCAGGAGAAACTGCAATGGCTCAGGCCTCTGAATCAGGCATCCAGAAATCTGAGCTGTTCGAGTCACCTGTTGGTTTTGGGAAAACTAATTTTGATTTCTCCTCTCCATGCAAGAGGACAACGTGTCTGTACCACTAAGGGACTCATTACTTCCATGTTTAAAGCACCTTGCAGTTAAGAGTGATTATTCACTGCCTGGAAAGAATGCATGGTTTTCTTGCAAACGCGAGAGATTTTTAAGCCTTTGAACCAGACCTGACGTGTTTAACACTCTGCTGGACCATGTTTGGGGGTTTCTAGTTGGATCCAGGTTGGGAGGGAAAAGAAGGAAAAATTGCAGGAGGGATGGAGATAGGATTAGTGGAAGGGAACAGTGCCAGAGACTCAAGGGCAAACTGATTCTTTGTGGTTAGCCACGTCCTAACCCCAGACAGAACTTCAGCCAAAGGAAGCATTTCTTTGCTAAACACAGCTTCAGGCCTGAATTGTGAGATCCCTGGACTTACATGAACCCCCATATCTCCCACACCCTAATGTCCCCTTCCCTGGGCTGGCCCCTGTGTTGTCAGCTCAGTCAAACTGCACAGCATAATCCCATGACCCCCTTCCCCGCACAACACTGAGTCACCAGCTGGGACCTCTCTCATTTACCTGTAGGTTCCCTCAGCATCACAGCACTTACTTTTTCCTTCTCCACATCCCCATTTTCAACCGTTCCTTTCTTTTCATCTCTGGGGGGTAGGAGGCGAGGAAGGGGGGAGGAAAAGAGGAGGAGAATGAAAAAACAGAAAGAGAAAATTAATAACAAATATTCCAGTAAACAGCAACTTAATTATACCATGGAAAGGGCACAGCAAACTTGACCCTCCACCAGTGACACAAGCGTTAATCTCTCTGTGGTCTGTGATGATGGAGTGGATTAGGTACAGGCTAACAGCCTTCACCAAAGCTATACAACTTAAATATTTAGAACATTTTGGCTGCAGTATGCTCTCTCATTGTAGATGTACAAGCTGTATAGGCTTTGCTTGAGCTTTTGTATTGCATTTACAATGTTCCCCATAGAAACAATCTCTGGCAATGGACCCTTTCACTCACTGGGTAGGAGGGGGTAGCAGAGGGTGGGGGCTGGGGAGAAGGTGCTGGTGGGTGGGTGTTCATCTCAAAATACATAGCACACCTGTTAGTCTTATAGTCTGTGGTCAGCCACTTCAGAGCCAACTGGAGTTTGATCTCTGTAAGAGGAGCAAGATCTGGGCCCCACTGGAAAAAAAGGCTACGCACTCTCCTCTGCAGGTCAGGCTGCTTTTATGCTGTGTTAGGAAGCCCTCACAGAGAAGTGCAACACGTGAGTAAAATCAAATGATACTGAGGAGAGTTTGGCAATGGACTCATACAGGGCTGCAATTTTACCAAAATCTTTGCTCCTAAAGCCAGATGATCCAGGCTTTCTTCCCATGGGATGCATTGAGGTTATTTTCAACCCTAAGCCCCATGGAGGGCAAAGAGTTGCCCCAAAGAAGGAATCTTAAACTTGTATGGACTGACTGGGACAAGAACATTTCAGATCCTAGTTTGTGAAGGTCTTGGATGAGCTGTGGATCAGGACACAATGTGGGAAACATCCAAGTGCACCCACATAAATACCTAGTCAAGTACTAATCTGATCCCATTTAAAACCAGTAAAAATGACCGACACACCCCATCCAAAGTTTGAGAACGTGAAGGCCAGATAAACTACAGCAAATTCAAGGAAGTCAACAGAGATGCACTTGAATGAAACCAACACAAAGGAGTAGAGAAGAATTAAAGTGATGGGGTGAAACTCATTCCTGTGCCACAGTGCTAGCAATATACCCA
The DNA here is from genome assembly GCF_001723895.1 of Crocodylus porosus. Classification (NCBI taxonomy): domain Eukaryota; kingdom Metazoa; phylum Chordata; order Crocodylia; family Crocodylidae; genus Crocodylus; species Crocodylus porosus. The sequence continues at coordinate 843,620 of NW_017728944.1, forward strand.
AGCATCACTTAGGTAGTTTTCAAGGGAAGCTGTTGGGAGCTAAACCCCATTTGGGAGAGTCCAGCTAACCCATGTCAGTGCCTAGTTGGGAGCAAAGTTCTTTGGGAAGAAAAAAGTGACTCTTCATCTCTCTAAACCCCAGGTTTTCCAGTCTGTAAAATAAGGATAATAGTAACATTTTCATAAACGACATAGAAGCCTACATCCCACTGACTTTCCATGGGACTTAAGATCCCAAATCACTCAGGCATTTTTGAAACTTTAACGCACGAGCACTTCAAGAGAGGGAAGCACTATAGTGCCATTTGCATTCCCAGAGGGAAAAAATGCTTTAAAAAGTGGTGAGTTTCCTTAGCTCTGGCCATGATAGACACCAAGAGAAAGAAAAAGTGCGCACACATTCGAGACAGCAGGAAAGACAGACCCATTGTTACTTCACATTGACACTGGTGTTGCAGCCAGACTATCTGCAGAGCCAGTCACAGTGTGTATAAACAAACAATACAAGAGCATCCCTGCTTCAAAGGCCCTCTGAGCTAAAAAGGAAGTGGCAACAAGGGGTTGAAACCACTGGGTCCTGCCATGGTCGAAACCAGAGGTAACACAAATATGAATGGGATGCATATTTATTTGTTTGTATGTTGTGGCAGCACCTAGGAAACCCAGGCCTGGGCTAGGATCCTTCTGTGTGAGGTACTGTACAAATATAGAACAATACAAAAAATGGTTCTGACTTAAATGGCTTACAATTCAAGTATAAGATAAGAAATAAGTAAAGGAGAGAAATATCTGGCAGGCAGTGGTAGCGATCACAGCTCTGTACATGTCTAGCTATTTACAGGCTGCATCTCACTGGAAAGAAGATTCTCCTCGGAGCAAAGGACTGCAACAAGCAAAGGGAGGCTTCAGTGATGTACAGGTTGGGGAAGGATGGTTCACTGGTTAGCGCACTAGCCTAGAACTTGATTTCAAGATGCCAGCAGAGACAATGCATGTGACCTTGAGCAAGTCACCTAAGGTCAGATCCTCGGCTGGATCAGTGGGAATCTGGCGCCTAACTTCTTTTTAAATTCAGGACCTTCGTAGAACCATAGATAATTAAGGTTGGAGGGGACCTCAGGAGGGCATCTAGTCCAACCCCCTGCTCAAAGCAGGACTATCCCCAACTAGATCATCCCAGCCAAGACTGACTAGCCAGGTCTTAAAAACCTTGAAGGATGGAGATTCTACAGCCTCTCTGGGTAACCTGTTCCAGTGTTTTACTACCCTCCTAGTGAGACAGTTTTTTTCGTAATATCTAACCTAAACTTCCCTTTCTGCAACTTGAGACCATTGCTCCTTGTTTAGTCATCTGCCACCAAGGAGAACAGTCTAGCTTCATCCTCTGTGGAACCCCCCTTCAGGCAGTTGAAGGCTTCTATTAAATCCCCTCTCAGTCTTCTCGTCTTGAGACTTAATTAAGCCCAGTTCCCCCAGCCTCTCCTCATAAGTCATGCACCCCAGCCCCCTCACCATTTCCGTTACTCTCTGCTGGACTCTCTCCAATTTGTCCACATCCCTGCTATAGCAGGGGGCCCAAAACTGGACACAGTACTCCAGATGTGGCCTCACCAGTGCTGAATAGAGGGGAATAATCACTTTCATTGATCTGCTGAACACTCCTACCAATACAGCCTATTATGCTGTTAGCCGTCTTGGGAACAAGGGCACACTGCTGGCTCATATTCAGATAATTGTCCACTGTAACCCCCAGGTCCTTTTCTGCAGAACTGCCCATCCAGTCACCCCCAGCCTATGACTGGGGATTGTTCCATCCTAAGTGCAGGACTTTGCACTTGTCCTTATTGAACCACATGAGATTTCTTTTGGTCCAGTCCTCTAATTTGTATAGGTTTCTCTGAATCCTAGCTCTACCAGCATATATATCTACTACTCCCCGCAGCTTGGTGTCATCTGCAAACTTGCTGAAGGTGCACTCTGTGCCACCTACCAGGTCATTGATAAAGATATTGAACAAAACCAGCCACAGGACTGACCCCTGGGGCACTCCTCTAGATACTGGCTGCCAACTAGACATTGAGCCATTGACCATTACCCTCTGAGCCCAATGATCCAGCAAGTTTTCTATCCACCTTACAGTCCATTCATCCAACAATGACTTCCTTAGCTTGCCTGTGAGAATGTTGTGGGAGACCTTATCAAAAGCTTTGCTAAAATCAAGCTTTATCATATCCACTGGTCTACCCACATCCAAAGAGCCAGTCATCTCATCACAGAAGGCAATCAGGTTGGTCAGGCACAACTTGCCCTTGGTAAATCCAAGCTGACTGTTTCTAGTCACCTTCTTCCCCTCCAAGTGCTTAGAAATGGATTCCTTGAGGATTTGCTCCATGATTTTTCCAAGGACTGAGGTGAGGCTGATCAGTCTGCAGTCCCCTGGGTCCTCCCTCTTCCCTTTCTTTAATATGGGCACTATACTTGATCTTTTCCAATCATCCAGGACCTCTCCCAATCACCATGTTTTCAAAGATGATGGCCAGTGGCTCTGCAAATCACATCAGCCAACACCCTCAGCACCCTCGGGTACATCGAATCCAGCCCCATGGACTTGTACATGTTCAGCTTTTCTAAATAGTCCCTAACCTATTTTTTGCCACTCTCAGATGCTCACCTTCTCCCCAGACTGTGCTGCCCAGTGCAGTAGTCTGGGAGCTGACCTTGCCTGAGAAGACCGAGGTGAAAAAGTCACTGCAGCTTCTCTGCATCCTCTGTCACTAGGATGCCTCCCCCATTCAGTAAGGGACCCATACTTTTCCTGATCCTGCTCTTGTTACCAACCTACTTGTAAAAATCCTTCTTGTTACCCCTCCCATCCCTCAAGGTGATGTGCTAAGCTGCAACTCTAGTTGTGCTTTGGCCTTCCTTACTCTGGCCTTGCATGCCCAAGCAATAGTCTTATTCTCTTCCTTAGTTTTTTGTCCATTTCCACTTATAAGCTTCCTTTTTGCAATTTAGCTTACTGAAGAGTTCCTTGCCTAGCCAAGCTAGTCACCTGCCATACTTGCTAGCCTTCTTGCACATTGGGATGGTTTGTTCCTGCACTCTCAGTAAGGTTACTTTAAAGTACAGCCAGCTCCCCTGAATTCCTCTCCTCAGACTGGCTTCCCAGGGGAATCCTGCCTATGAATTCCCTGAGTGAGTCAAAGTCTGCTTTTCTGAAGTCCAGGCTCCTTACTTTGCTGCTCTCCTTCCTTCCTTCCTTCAGGATCCTGAACTCAATCATCCCATGGTCACTGTTGCCCAAGTTGCCATCCATTACTACATTCCCCACCAATTCTTTCCTCTTTATGAGCAGCAGGTCAAAAAGAGCATGGCTCCTTGTTAGCCACTCCAGCACCTGCACCAAGTTGTCCCTAACACTCTCCAGAAGGTTCCTGGATTGCCTGTGCACTGCTGTATTGCCCTCTGAGAAGATGTCAGAGTGACTGACGTCCCCCATAAGAACCAGGGCCTGTGGTTGGGAAATGTCCACTAGCTGTTTGAAGAAAGCCTCATCCACCACTTCTCCTCCTGGCCTGGTGATCTATAGCAGACCCCCACCACAACATCACCCTTGTTGCCAACTCCTCTAACCCTAACCCAGAGATTTTCAACAGACCTATCTCTAGTTTCATACTGGAGCTCTGAGCAATCATACGGCTCTTTTGCAAGAAGCGCAACTCTTCCTCCTCTTCTCTTCATGTCTCTGCACCTCACTCCCTCCCCTGTATAATGTGGATAAAAGCCATGCCCTGCCTCCCAAGGGGTGTTGCAAAGAACTGATATACTGAAGACAGCAAAATGCCTGAAGGCTGCCATAGCCAGGACCCACTGAAGTACTTAAGGCCCTCAGGCCTTGTGCCCCAAGTAAGGAAGGGAAAAGGAAGGGAAAAGGAAGGGATTTCACGCATAGTCTTTACTTGGGCAAAACTCCCACTGAAGTGACCTGTCAATTCAAGTCAGAGAATGCTGGAAAGGTCTTCAGTACTTGGTCCAGCCCAGCAAGCCACAAAGAGTGAGATTCGGTCTCATAAACAGCAATGGTAGAAGGAAAGGGGAATGCCCTTACCTTGTTCCTTCATAAAATTCTATGGACAAGCTGACAATTTCATCATCTGTCAGGTTCCCTTTGTCTTGTTCAGAAACTTCCCCACGATCCTCATTAGACCCATTGGGAACTATACAGTGAGGCGAGAAAAAGGAGTTAGAGTTATTAAAACTTCCCCTTAAATTTATTTATTGGCAAGACAGGGGACAAGGAACCAGGGGGAAAAAAATAGCCATTTCCGCTCACAGACACTTACCATCTGCCATGGGGTAGGCTGCATAGAAGTCACGCCGCCTCTTCATTTCATCTGTAAGCACAGGGAAAGCAGGGAGATCCCAGAAAGAAGGGAATGAAAGAAGGAAGGAGAAAGAGTTCAAGGTCTGATTTATACATCATGGCTTGGTCCCCAATTAAGGCTTGTCCACACTTGAGTTAATTCAGATTAAAGCAGGATGGGAATTTAGGACACACCAGCTATTCCAGAATAGCCTCTTGTGTGGAGCAAGCCTTGAGGGTGATTTGTTTTCTAACCCATCTAGGTAGACCAGTACAACCCTCAGAGGGCATGCAATTTTACACCAAGTAAAAGTGGCTTATCCTGAAGCTTATTGCTCTCCCAGTCAGGAAGCTGTATACAAGTATAAAACAGCTTTATATACCTCGCATAACTGTGTTCACACTTGGGGGGCTGCATTGCTTGAACTTTAGCAGAGAAGTTAACTTGACAACTCATGTGTTGAAAACCCCACCCCAAAATTGCCATTGTATCCATCTGTACCTTTAAATAGCCCTGGGACCAGTTTGTACACTATGTCTTGTAAAGTTTTGTCTGATCTGGAATGCAAAGAGAGAAGATAATTAGTTATGGCTGGATTAGAACTGGTTTTTTGGGTATGGCAGGTAAATTGGCTGAAGAATTTGTTCAGGTGAAGGGAAGATAATATACACAAGAGTTAAAGTTTGCTCCTCAGCAAAGGAACAGCATAAAGCCCAATTCCCACTTGAGCCCTCAAAATAGAGCTTGAATGTGCCTTAACAAGTGTGCAGACACTGTGCTGGCCCCTTACAAAGAAACAGTCAGATCAATTTAGGCTCAAACTGCATAGGCCCAGTTCCCATTGAGCCAACATTAGTAAATCTCCCATTGACTTTGATGAGAGTGGATTCAAGTTGGCAGGAGTTTTGTATAGTAAAATGTCCAGAATTACCAATATGGGGGCTTTGGTGGGGTAGTTTTTTTGTGGGGGTGGTTTTTGGCAAAGCTGAATTCCTGGACACTTATGGTTTTACCACAGTCTCATTTAATGTTCTTCAGGTCAATGTCTAGCTGTTGTCTTAATTCAGAAAAGTCTGCAGACATTAACACAGCTCATGCATTGCTTTTCATCTGGAAATCTCATAATGATCCTGACCTCCCTGGTAAAGCACTAACTCCACTTCACAGGTGAGGAAACTGATGCACAGATCTGAAGTGACTTAACTGTGGTCATGCAGAAAAGCTAGAGCACCACTAGGATTAAATTCTGGGGCTCCAGAAACCCAGTCTAGTTCTGAAACCACCAGGATGCCCCATCACCTGAGCCAGCTCTAACAGAGTAAAAACAGAAAAGTGGAGGGAAAAATAATTTAAAACCCCCATGGTTTTTCTGGTAGGAAGGGAGGGGAGAATGCTTCAGCCAATCCAAACTATACATATTGAAAACCCAGCCAGACATGCACCAAGATCTTAATAAAAAGCCAAGCTCAACTGTCGTGTTTCTGCAAGTTAAAAAAAAAATTACCAAGACAGATTTCTTCTTTGGTTTTAATGCCTCTCTGCATCAGTTGCAAGCAAACACATTACTATAGGACACAAAAGCCATGCAGGGAAAGCTACTAGAAAACAAACTGAAACTGCTCAGTCTTATTTTGAGTGTCTTAGAGTGAAACATTCAAAAGCCCTAAGTTATATTTTCAAAAGAAACTCAAAGCCAGATTTTCCTAAGGTATTTCAAGCATCTGAAGATGCAAACTGGCCTTTAGTAGGGTTAACAAAAGCACCTTGTAGTCAAACAAAATGTTAAAAGAAAAACAAATCTGTTCATGGTGACAGGTTTGCACTTAGGTCTTTTTTAATAATAGGGTCTTTATGAATAGTGGGTACAGTCATTTGTTTTTCTTTCAAATACATGTTTTTCAGCATAACAGCAGCCCTTTAATCTATAACTTCTTGGTGATGTCACCAGGAGTTTGCAAGGCCCCTCTGTGACATTATTTATTATATGTACACATAGGATTTGCTTTATAATTTACAGCAAGCTAATGAAAAAGCAAATTCTGTCATTTGACTGGCAGGTTAATTACCAGACAGTCATTATGCTTGCATGAATCAATAACCATTTAGCCCAATAACTTACCCAAGGGTGTGTGCCCTGTGTGTATCACAGATGATCACAGGCCCTCCCATGCCCAGGCTCCCAAGAGGATTCCATGTGCGCATGCAGTGTGGTTCTGGCATCCCATACAATGGGTATGCTGGAGTTTGTTTCTGCATGTTGCTACGCACCCTCTGCTCTGCCTGCTGACAGCACCTTGCAGGATTAAGCCTGCAGTCCTTCAATAGTCGTTATTCACATTGCTGACACCACAGCTGTGTACTGTGCGCATCTCAAACAGAGGGGATGGGGAAGGGGAAAGAGAAGTGAAACTGTCTAACCTGTGCAAACTACATCTGTTCCACAGCCCAGTTAAGTCAATGAGGGAGTCATTTGAGTTTTACCCCTGGCCCTAAAAGCAGCCCTGTGACTCCAGCTTGAAAAGCAGAAGGAGAAATGTGCACATCCTCTATCAACACTACTCCTGTAATAATTGTTTCCTTTAATAGACCCTTCCATTTGAAGATATCAAAGCACTTTCTTAAGCTTCATACATAGCTGTTTGAGAGTTCCAGGTGAGGTGGCATAGGGTCATTGTCCTCACTGGGAAGGGTTAACCAAGACAGGAAATGATAACTGAAAATCTGAAACTGAGGCAATAAAGGGAAGTGGACACTTCACTATTCTGGCAGAAGATCTGGCCCTGTATGCAACAGCCTTATTATAGCTACTCACCCTGGAAGTCTGTGTAGCCTAAAAGAATTACTCAAGTAACTTTTACAGGAAATGTGTCAGTGTCTGACATAAAAAACCTATCCCCAAAAAGTCTGAAGCCTGGGTCTTGATTACTGGACTCTGAAAAGACACAGGGATAGGACACCTCTAACTTGATCTTCCTTAACACTCACAGCTTTCTTCCATTGTCTGACTGCTGCAAAGGTGCCATAGCATAAATGCAAATCCAGCTCTGCCTGAACAAAAATGCAAATTTGTTTGCACTGTGGCAGGCACAATGATCTAAGCTGGGGTCTCTGAGTGTGCCTGAAAGACGAATAAAGTAAGAGGTCTGGATGTTACTACAGGGCAAACTCAAGTGTATTTCTACACTGCTGTTGTTTTGAGTCTGTCTACATGTTGGCAGTGTGTGCCTGTGTCTGTAGCGTGGGTGTGTGTATGTCTATCTCTGCACACATTCAGGGATATTTAGGAAAGAGATCTGTGGGAGTTACAGTGTAAATATTTCACTGGAAACCAAAAAAAAAAAAAACCCAACGTGTTACTACAGAAACCGATTTACATGGAAGAGCTAAAAAAAACCCTAGTGATGTATTGCAGCCTTAATGGTTTCTATGCCAACCACCTGCAGAGCTAATTCTACAACTGACAAGACGTGTCTGGCTTCCCCGAACCCAGACAAATGGGGAAGGAGCAAAACTGACATAAAGCGCACATCAACGCAAGGCAGATTCAGCTGGGTTGGTTTTATCCTGGTGGTTCCATGCATGTTAGAACAGGGGCCCGCGAGCCAGATCTATGCACCAGGGATCATGTTTGTAGCACCCAAGGCAGAGTTACTCGTGAAGAATAATGCTGGGATTGGAAGGAGGAGGAAAGAAGTGGGGGAGCATGGAGTGAAGAAAGCAAAGTTTCAAGGCAAATAGATCAATGAATTAGAAACCACAACTGGTCTCAGGTTAAACTGCTCTTGTAGCTATTTCAAAGACTGATGTCTGTGGTCACGGCATTGTCTAAAAAGGACCACAGATTCTCTGGCTAAACTGCCCGAAGATGCAACTCATGAGTCCCCTTTCCTGCTAATAGTCATTGAAACCTCTTTCTAAAGCCATCAAGATGTACTGGAAAACACAGGGAAGCTCCTAGCCATGTCTGCCCCATCATGGCATTTGTCATCCTATATTCTAGCTCTGGTCTTATTTGTATTCTGACAGCACTTCAAGCAGGGGCTGTGTTATGTTAGGTGATACACATAAATTCAAGAGTAAAATTGTAAGCAGTTTGGGGTAGGGACTCTGTCCATATTCTTATACATCCTCATCACCACCGTCCAAGGCCCTTGCTACTTTAAATACATTTGTTCTCCCAACATCCCCGACAGAGTGGAAAGTGCTGTTATCCCCACTAGAAGACAGGAACTGAGACAAAGAAACCAGATGTTCAAAAGTAGGTGTGCCTCCATCTCCACTCGGAGACCTAAATGCCTTGGAAGACCTGTACATAAGTGACTTGCCCAAGGACAAAAAGGAAGTCTGTGGCAAAGCAAGGCTTTAAAAGCAGATCTCCCAAGACTTACATAAGTACCTATACTTTACAAAGTGAACAATCCCATGGGAGTTCACAGGGACACTCACATGACATGCTTATGGTTCAGCACATACTTTAGTACCTTGCTAAAGCAGGTCCAGGGTTAAATGCAAAAGCCTTCCAAAGTGATCAGTAAGTTGGACTCCCAATATGGGACACTATATATGGGGTTTGTATCTTCTCAAAACTCAGGCCCTTTTCAAGCTGGTATTGCCAAATAAAACCAATGCACCCCCAAAAAAATCACTAATGACCTGGAGGCAAATGGTGACAGAGTTTAAGACAAAATATCCATTTCTCAGTTGAAGAAAAGCAAGGATGAGAGATTGTCATAACAGCAGCGCTCACTAAGCAACATCTTATTGTATACTGGGGGGGAAGAGAGGTGGAGAAGTTCTAACAGCAAGATCCCTCACCTGATGCTGAGGAGAGGCCTGGTTTTATGCACTTGAACATCACACATGGGACAGTATTTGTTGGTCTCCAGGTAACGAACGATGCAGGTTTTACAGACTGGGGGGAAGGGGGGAAAAGAGAAGAGAGAGAAAAAAATAACAGGATGAAATCCCCAAAAGGGCACATAGGGTGAAATTTATTGCCCCCACCCCACGATGCAAAAAGCCAATGCAAAGCCTATGCATCATTTCAGCATTGGCTATAATCAGTTGGCTCCTTAGTAATGCCTAAGCAGGAAATAAAGGTCCATGACACGTGGTAGGATGCTGTGCCAGAGGTGACATTTATCTACAATTAACAGGTCTATAACAATACGCTAAGCATGAACCATTTTTTCCTCCCCTCTCCTTATAAACACGTTGCAACTGCTTCCATTAGAGTGAAGGTGCTTTTAATCAAGTGGTTAGGAGGTCTGCTACCATGAATCAATAAGAGTGAAATCCCCTATTCCATCCTTCCCTCACAAGAGCAGGGTGCTTACCAGGCATGACTGTTCTTTCACGTCACTTCTTTAGGCAAAGGGGAAAGATAAAAACAACAAAATTGGGGAATGTTGGCAGACTGAATCACGCCCCAGGTCCACTGAGGCCAGTACATAAGTATAACCCTGCACTAGACAGATGTAGTCTAGTCTCAAATCCGGTCTCTATTAGAGATTGTTTATCCTTATAGCACATGGTTTAATATCTCTTCCAAAAATGTTATTACTTATATTCAAATATAATATAATTATACCATACATTTAAATGTCCAGTCCCTTTTTCTTTCATCTCCTGGTCTCAATGACCACTTTGCAGCAATGAGTTTCACTGCTTCAATTGCAGGTGGCATAACAAAGGTATTCCCTTTTATTCATTCTCAGCTTTCCGCCTTTGAGGAAATCTTCACTTTTGTGCTTCCAGCCAAAGAGCTGCAGCAGTTTTCTTGAGCAATGTGATAAGAAGTTGAGGCCCCCCCACACCCTCCCCAATTCCCTCTTGAAAGTAATCCAAGGTAAGCATTTTCAAAAAGTGACTAGTATTTAAAGCGTTTCAATTTTCAAGCTGTTCCTCATTACAAAGAGCTTTCCAGAATACTCAGCTCTTCTTGGAGAAAAAAGAAAAAAAGAAAAAGCACCTCCGGTTAGGCATCCAAAAAAAGAAAAACCATTAGCTACTTTTGAAAACTCTTGACAGTTATCATTTGCTGAGCGGAAAGGGATCTCCGATCCTCAACAAGATTCTGAACTTAACACCAAGAACAGAGATCTGCCTGTAGCAGGAAAGCAAAGAACATTTCCTTCAGGACGGGCAGTCTCCTCTGCTCACTGCCTTCCCCTCCTGGGACACATTGGAGACTTACATGAGTGTAAACATTCCACTATGGTGGTTGCATCAATGAAGTAGCCTCCGCATAAGGCACACATCAGATGGGGATTCAGTTCAGTGATCTTTATCCTGGTGGTTCTGTGCATTTTGGATCAGGGTGTGGGCAGATCCTCTCTGGAAATAAAAACACACAAACACACTCCACCATGGCCTGAGGATCATGTTAGCAGCAGCTACATGGGCATCCCAACCCTCCAGGAATATTATAGAGACTAGAGTAAGTAATTGGCTAGCGCAAGAGAAGGCAACATCCCAAAAGGGAATGAAGCAGTCAGTTAAAAACTGCAGAGGTTTTAACATTTATTTAGGAATTATTCACATACATCCCCTCCTTGGAGCCTAGTTCCTATGGTCAGGCCTTAAAACGTAACAATATAGAGACAAGGGTAAAAAACCTGATATTTGCATTTTAAATGCAACAAAAAAACTCTTTTTCTTTCCATATCCAGCCAGAGCCATAAGCAGTAACACCCTTTCTAAGGGCAATCCTGAGTATGTCAAGGAGACTATTTATGTCTTTGCGGAGCCTGGCAAAACGGGACCCATAGTCTCTGCATTATTTATGTTGTACCACAATATAAATGTAAAATAATAGTAATAGGGAGAAAGATATAAATTCAATGCGAGTTACAGTTTCACAGCCTGGCCTATAATTGCACTGCATCTTTATCAGGAATGTTCTCTCCCCCTTTGTTTCCCCACCAAATTTCTTCATCTCCTGTGTGTTAATTTAATAACGTTTTTTAACGGACGAAAATCAATTAATATGCAGACAATACCATTCCTGGCATGGCCCAACCAAGAGAAATGCCACACAGACAACCCTGTCAAGATATGGAGGGATTAAAAACCAGACACAACCTGCAGGTTTCAGTGGTAGCTTTACATTTCAGAACTGGGAAGAAAGAATAAATCTCAGTCCAAAACACACAAAGCTCATTTTCCCCCTCCATTAGGATTATGCATGTTATCTAGGTGCAAAAATG
>NW_017728944.1:855291-857740 GCF_001723895.1 Crocodylus porosus
TAGCTACTTTTGAAAACTCTTGACAGTTATCATTTGCTGAGCGGAAAGGGATCTCCGATCCTCAACAAGATTCTGAACTTAACACCAAGAACAGAGATCTGCCTGTAGCAGGAAAGCAAAGAACATTTCCTTCAGGACGGGCAGTCTCCTCTGCTCACTGCCTTCCCCTCCTGGGACACATTGGAGACTTACATGAGTGTAAACATTCCACTATGGTGGTTGCATCAATGAAGTAGCCTCCGCATAAGGCACACATCAGATGGGGATTCAGTTCAGTGATCTTTATCCTGGTGGTTCTGTGCATTTTGGATCAGGGTGTGGGCAGATCCTCTCTGGAAATAAAAACACACAAACACACTCCACCATGGCCTGAGGATCATGTTAGCAGCAGCTACATGGGCATCCCAACCCTCCAGGAATATTATAGAGACTAGAGTAAGTAATTGGCTAGCGCAAGAGAAGGCAACATCCCAAAAGGGAATGAAGCAGTCAGTTAAAAACTGCAGAGGTTTTAACATTTATTTAGGAATTATTCACATACATCCCCTCCTTGGAGCCTAGTTCCTATGGTCAGGCCTTAAAACGTAACAATATAGAGACAAGGGTAAAAAACCTGATATTTGCATTTTAAATGCAACAAAAAAACTCTTTTTCTTTCCATATCCAGCCAGAGCCATAAGCAGTAACACCCTTTCTAAGGGCAATCCTGAGTATGTCAAGGAGACTATTTATGTCTTTGCGGAGCCTGGCAAAACGGGACCCATAGTCTCTGCATTATTTATGTTGTACCACAATATAAATGTAAAATAATAGTAATAGGGAGAAAGATATAAATTCAATGCGAGTTACAGTTTCACAGCCTGGCCTATAATTGCACTGCATCTTTATCAGGAATGTTCTCTCCCCCTTTGTTTCCCCACCAAATTTCTTCATCTCCTGTGTGTTAATTTAATAACGTTTTTTAACGGACGAAAATCAATTAATATGCAGACAATACCATTCCTGGCATGGCCCAACCAAGAGAAATGCCACACAGACAACCCTGTCAAGATATGGAGGGATTAAAAACCAGACACAACCTGCAGGTTTCAGTGGTAGCTTTACATTTCAGAACTGGGAAGAAAGAATAAATCTCAGTCCAAAACACACAAAGCTCATTTTCCCCCTCCATTAGGATTATGCATGTTATCTAGGTGCAAAAATGGATTTAAAAAATGGACATAAAAGTGACACTCAAAGACAGGAACACTTCTGGGTTATTGATTATAGAGTCCCTTTCCTCATAAATAGTTAACAGTACTGTTTTTCATCCCCTATATGCCTTCCCTCCAACTACATTTCTTCTGCCACCGTAAGCTCAGTACACATACACATACATATATACACACACACACTCTGCAGTGCCCTCAACCAGGAGGATCAGAGTTGCACCATGCAGCTGGCATTTCCACCCTATCCAGCTAAGGGGGCTGCTGCAGTTTCACCTTAGCCCTTAGCTGTCCACGTGTCCTCCTCCGTCATTCTCCCCTCAGCTACTGGTGACACGAGATAACAAAGCCGAGGGAGGCTTGCAGTTTCTGCCCTGGTCCTGCCCCCCTTCCCTTCCATGCCATACACCCACTGCCACCCCGCATGACTCATCCTATTTCAGAAAGCCAATGGCCCAGAACAAATCAGATAAATGGTCTAATTGAACATTAACATGCAATTCATTAAATGCACAGGCCTGAAAAAAGGGGGGAGCAGGAAGGGCCTCTGGTGAGCATGCTGCCTGCATCTGTGTGTGCGTGAGAAGCAAGAAACGAAACACCTCCCCACACACACACAAAAACATACATGGTACCTACGACACACATAGGAGATACCAGACACGCATGAAGCATCTGCCAATGCACCCGTACATACACACACTGCTGCCCCAGTTTGCATCTTCAAAGCACCACATCTCTCTCTCACAGACATGGTCACACAAGTATAACACAACACTGTGATGCCCGTCCACATGCCTTCCCATCCTGACCTGCACCCCCTCTTGTGCCAATGCAGGGTGCAATATACCAGGTGAGACCCCTAGCAGAAATGCAGCTAACACTTCCACGTACATGCAGGTGGGCAGACTAGACACACTATGAACATGCCAGGCCACTGCATATTTGCAGCATGGTAGAGACTGGCACACGCAGCGACACACACAGGCACACACCGACACCGTGCACGACAGGCAGACAGACAGGCACACAGAGATGCACGCACTTGAGTGCCCATGTTACCTGCCACATCCCACGCACAGCCTGGCATTGCAAGACCACGCTGCACCCACCCCACCAGCAGCCTCCCAGGCCCCGGCCCCGATCCCGGTCCCCCTGCACAGGGCCCCCGGCCGCCTGCTCACGGCCCGGAGCCCGCAGCTCGCGCCGTGGGGCGCCCGGGCCCGCACGTACCTCCCGCG
>NW_017728944.1:857840-861830 GCF_001723895.1 Crocodylus porosus
CCGGCCCCAGCCCCGCCGCGCATAGGTGAGGCGGCACCTTTGTCCGCGCGCCGCGCCGCTGCCAGCTCGCTTGGCCCCGCCCCCGTAATGCATGTATGCAAATCAGCCCCCGTGGTCCCCCAATCAGTGACAGCGGCACCCGCCAGGGGCACGCCCCACCCCCCGCCGCCCCGGAAGGGGGGGGAGCTCTGGGAACAGACCGCCCTTAAAGGGGCAGGCCCTCCGGGGGGGCTGATCCGCAGCCGAAAAATCCGGACCTTCAGGGAGGCGGGAAAAGGGGCTGATTCTGGCACCGTCCCTCCCCTTTTGCAGCTGTTGGAGTTGGAGTCGGGGGTGCATTTTTATCATGAAAGGGCAGCCAGGCCATGGGAGTTAGCAGGGGATCGAATTCCTCCCCCCACCCCCAAACTCACAATTACGAATCTCGCTTTCCACCTCTAAATGGCTGACAAAAATAATCAAGGAAAGGAGCAAGGGGGGCGGAGGATTTCCGGTTTAGATCTCCTATTACAGATGTGTGGCTGTGTATATGAGAAAATACCTGTGTATGCGTGTGTGTGCATATATATATGCACATAGACATGCATACCTGGATGCACACATATGCACACACGTGTATATTATACATTTGCATGATGCGATATGATATATGATATGATATGATATGATTAAAACCTTGGTGAAAAAAGAAAAAGTCTGTGCCCCTGGACGTTTCTGTGACTGTGATCCACCGGCCCCTGGCTGGGTGGCTGCTGGTGAAAACAGTTTGCAACCTAGAACCGCAGACTCCCATGGTGAGAGCAGGGACTGGGCATCTCCCTGCATTTCTTTCCCCATCCCTGTTATGTGTGTGTGTCTCTCTTTCTTTCCTTCTTTCCTCCCTTCTTCCTCTCCTTTCCTTTCTTTTTTTTTACACGAGTGTATTTTTTGTTCGATAGTAAAAGGCATTTTCAGCCAGTGCCTCGCGGTTTCTATAGAGACTCTCCAGTCTTGGCTACTTCCCCATAACGCAACACCACATTACACACACACACACACGCACACACACACACCCCTAATTAAGGCTGGGGACCAATCCAAGCGTAGTACCTGGCTGGTGTGCGGGACCTTTCATTTCCATCCGTGCGGTTGAGGATTATTTAATTCGCGCTGCCCAATGGCTGTCTGTGCGCGCTGCTCTCTTTGTCTTTTCACGCCCACACAGAAAGGAAAGATCGTCTTTGCTAAATCAATACTTTTGCCATAAAAAAAGAAGCCCTCACTGCCTTTGGGAGGGGAGAAGGGTGGCCATTCAGAGACTTTCTCAAAACTGCGCACACACACACACGAAACAGAGGTGCGGACATTTGCTAGCCAGCAGGCAATGAAGACAGCCTTCGATTGCTAGAGACAAAGATAAGCACGAGGCAAAATTTTACTCGTAGGGGAAAAAAAATCGAAGTCGGCTGCGAGTCTTTCCCGCCTCCCCCTGCCCAGAGCCGAGCTGGTGGGGGCGGGGAACCAAACGCAACCCTGAATTTTGGCAACGTTTGCAAAGAGTTTCAGACCTTTCGCGTGACGCTGCCTGCCCGGGAGAGGTCGGGGGCTGGCGGGGGCTTCGAGCGATTCCCTATGGGAAAGACATCACCGTTTGAAGCAATCAAGTGCAGAGAGATGCAGAAAGTCGCAGATGTCAATGTAATTGCTGCCTTTCTCCCCCCACCTCCTTCCCCGTATACTTTAATATTTACAATAGGAGACGGTATAGCTGGGGCCCTAAATCGCTGCAGTTTTATTGTTTCTATGGCAACTCCTATACTTGGCGCGGAGCCAGAATATTATTACAACCATCCGAGCTGGAGGGGAGAGGAAAGGGGGGACCTGAAATAAAATCTATGGCTCTGCAAATGTTTGGGCGTGACGTCAGCGCGAGGCGAGACTGTTGGCAGCACACACACTCACACACGTAGAGATACACACACATAGAGACACACTCATACACACAGAGATACACTCACACATAGAGATGCACACACAGATACACACATAGATGCACACACTCACAGAGACACAGACACAGATGCACGCACACTCACACATAGAGATGCACACACGCACAGATACACGCAGATACGCCCACATAGATACACACACAGACACGCACACAGCGATTTACACACACACAGACACACACTTACACATAGAGATGCACACAAATACACACATAAATACACAAACACAGAGATACACTCACTCACACAGATACACACATAGACACACACACTCACGCAGACATACACACATACCCCCCACACAATACACACACACGCCCGCCGCTGAAGCGCACACCCACGAGAGGGGTCAGGGACGTCCAGTTGTCTGAAAACCCATTTTTCTGGGCATCTTTTCAAAGCAGGAGTGAAATGGTCCCGGTCTTTGTTGATAAGGCGAAGGACACTTTGAAAAGCGCCCCCCTCTTTCCTTCCCCAGCCCGGCTAGAGCTATTCAGAGCGCAGTATTTCCCCACAATGTCGTCCCCCCCCGCTGTCGGGAGGGGGTGGGGGGAGCTGAAGAGCGGAGACGCGTTTGCTTGGGATCTCGGGGACACGGGCGACCCGCGAGCACCGACCGCTGCGGGCGCAGATGAGGCAGCGCCCGGGGTACGGAGCGGAGCAGCGCCTCGGGGAAGCCTCCTCGCGCAGCTCTAGGGCAGGGACTGGCTGCTGCACCCTGCGGCGCCTGGGGATCCTTTCAAGGTACCCCGCAACGCTCGCACCCCGAGGTGCGCCAACGCGATTCACAGCAACAAGCCCAGGGATTTCCACCAGGAATGCGCCGGGTTAAACCCTGCCGACCTGCTGCGGGCTTTCCCAGCTCTTTGCTTGCTCTCTTTTTTTCCCCTCATAAACCCGGAGACAATTAAGAGCTGGCATTTTCCCCGAGGATCCAAGGAGGGGTGGATTGGCTGTAAAAAAAAAAAAAAGGTGTGGGGGGGGAGAACCACTGCTCTCTAGGGAGGAAGATACAGACAGGGCGGGGGGAACGGGTTACCGCCGAGGGACATGGAGAGGGGGATTGGAGACCGACCTCCAGGGCTTGGAAAGACCCAGGTTTATCCTGCCCCACCAAGGTAGGACCCACTCTTCCTACCGATCCCCTGACAAATGCCCCTGGAGTCTCGCCTGGAAAGATCCGGGCCCCTGCCCACCCAACAGCTCGGGCACGCGCCCCTAAAGCCCCGACTTCAGGGGCAGGGAGTGGAAGGATTCAAGCAGACAGCGAGCAGTGCATGACAGCGCGCACAAATTAACGAGCTAAGACTCATCAAACTTGGAGGCACAGGGTGGGGGGAGATCCCCCGGACCCATCAGACACCCAGGAGAGGCGGGGAGAAGCCAGGGCAACATTCAGTGCGTGGCTCTGGGGTCGGGGGACGTGCAGAGGGGTTTGGGGACACGCCAACGCAGCAACAAGGCAGCCCCGAGGTCCCCGCCGCTAGTCCCCAGTCGCTCCCTCTTGCCCCCCTCCAGCACCCTCCAGCGCGACGTGAACCCCCTTCTCGCCCCCCCCCCAGAACCTTTACAACTCGCAGGTGACGTTGGCGCCGCTGATAGGCTGCCCCGGCGCTGGTTGCTATAGCGACACACAGGATAACAGCTGGCCAGGTGCCAACAGCAACAGCAGCGCGCGGGGTGCGCTGTGCCCTGCCTGGCGCACCAGAAACCCAACCTTCCCCGCAGCCACCGGGGATCGCGCCCGGCCGGAGCTCCCCCGTGCCGCGCAGCGCCGCGCCACTCCCCAGGCTGCAACTGTTTTTCTTGTTGGGGGGGGGCGTTGAGGGGGGGTATTTTTTTGCAGGCTGCCAGGGATCTCTCCGGGTGGGTGGTGGGGCGCCCGCGCCGCCGGCACAAACCGGTTCTAATAAACCCCAGGATGCTGATCAGGGTTTCGTGACTCGGAGCTGGACGCGGGGAGGCGGAGGATGGGGGGGGAAGGTTCCCCTCCTTCTCC
>NW_017728944.1:861930-867876 GCF_001723895.1 Crocodylus porosus
CTTCCCCCTCGCATAGCAAACCCGGCAGCCTACGATCTCCAGACTCTCCCCCCCCCGCGTCCCCCCTCGGACTCCATCCTGCACGTGTTTCCTTTAAACCATTAACGCTTTAGGGACCCTAAAGAGCGTCGCCTTGTGGTGCGCCCTGGAGGCCGGAGATGGGGGGCGCGGAGCAGGGACTGGGGGGAAGGAGGAGGCGGGGCAGAAGGCGACACCGCAGAGCAGCTCCAGGGCTGGGGGCTGGGGAGGCGCTGCTCCCCCCACCCCACTCCGCCTCCCCTCTAGGGCAGCAGATCCCCTCCACCCAGGACCCCGCAAGGGTCAGGAGCGCTGTAGTTTTCCGCCTATAGGAGCCTCGAGCTCTGGGTCAGGCGCGTTCAGCGAGAGATTTCCATCCTCCCAAACCCTGGGGCAGGGGCAGAAAGATGCAGGAGGGAAAAAAGCAGGCGGCCCCCGTTGATCACAGCACCAGGTGCGCACCGCTGGACACGCGAGTGGCATTAGCAACCATGGGAGGGAAAGGGGCATCAAACATCCTCCATAAATCCTATTCGGACCATCCAACATTTCTTTCCTGCAAGGCAGACGCGTCTCTGTTCCACACACCCTCCCGCCCGAGGACGGGGCTGGGAGCCCTTGCGAGCAGAGCAAGAAGAGATCGGATCTCTGGGTTTGCAAAAGGAGCGGGGGGGAAACCCTGACGCCAGCGAGGAGGGGTGAAGCACTAGGACAGGCACGAGCTGAGCGTGACCTGAGACGTGTCTCTGGGCTTAAAACCTGCCCAAGGTTGCAACGCGCCAGGCTCCGAGGCAGATCGCCTTTGCAGATCGCCAGGCAGCCTGGGGGTGGGGGGGTCCTTCCCTCCCCCTCCCCACCTTGTTGTTTCCAAATAGATCTGCAGGAATGCGAGGGCCGAGCATGGAAAAGAAGAGAAGCGAAAAACAACTCCAGCACCTTAAAAAGCAGGCAAGTCTCCCTGCAGCACCAATCACTCCTGCCAAGGAAATCAATGATATTGTATGTTAATTTCCTGCGAAGCGCCGCGGGTTCTACATCCTGCTATTATTATACACAGGTATATCCTGCTTTTTTTTCTTCCTTTAAATCCCCCCCTCCTCCCCCCTAAGCAGGAGCTGCATTTTAGACAGATTCGGAGGGCGAGGGAAAAGGAGAAATATGCTGATCGTTTACTCTGGGATTTAAACAGAGACTGAGCAGAGGGCGAATCAGAGGGGGGAGGGTTATATGGAGGGAAAGGTAAAAATGCTCGCAAAAAATAGAGGCTAAAACCAAAGAGATCGAGTGCTTCCAAATAAATGCTTCACTTCCAGAGTGGGAGCTCAGAGCCTTCTCAAATGTCTCCAGTGAGATACACAAATCACTCCTGGACGCCTTAACTAACATTACTGTATAATCAAGGGATCTTCACAGAGGGACAATTAGGAATAGACATCCTGCTCATCTTTATTTCCTTTGCTTCCTCCCCGCCTCCAAGTCAGTATCCAATCTGTCTCGATTCAAAATCAGTAAAGGCAACTTTTCCCCCCTTCATTTCTCTTCCTCCCCACATCAGATCTCGTTCAGGATCCCTCCAACTTCCCATCAGCCAAATAAGACATCATATTTTATAAGAAATTATATTTTACATCCCTTCTCCTTCCTTTTTTGGAGCACGAATTTAAAAAGAAAAAAAAAAGGAAATGAAAAAAGCCCAAAGCCTCCAGTCTTCGATGGTTTTCAGATGTGAGCGGGGCGTGCTGGAAGTCTCAGAACTAGCACGACCTCCATAACATGAGAGTTGAAATTAGATAGATCTCTGCCTCTGGACCGACCAGTGACCCGTGAACTAACTTCTCAATGTTAAGGGCAGCTTTAAGGTATTTCCACCCTTTACCCACCCCTCCCACTCCCCTACTATCAGGTCATTCAGTGAATTAAGCAACTTCCCCCGCCTTCTTTGCAACCAGGAAAATATTTGTACAGATGTAACCCCCCCCCAAAAAAAATCTTTGCATTATTTTCCAACACCCAGCTCTTCAGCTCTTTGTAACCACCGACCCCCACCCCAGATGCAAACGCTCCCTTCCCTTTCACTGCAGGCTGCAGACACTTTTTTTTTTTTTATCTCCTATGGAAAAAAAAAATCAAGGCAGCATCAGTGACCATGAATGCGGCTTTATGCGGGATTACTACAGACGGGCCCCAAACCTGGATTTGAGAAGGTGGGGAGAGAGGAAACAGTGAGTAATTGAGTGGAAAAGCAAGTCAGAGCCTTCTGGTCCCTCTTGCTTTCTCGAAGCTATAAATAAAAAATAAACCAGCCAGCAAGTACCCCCAAGCTGCTAAACACAACACTCCAGGGGGAGGTTACTCGTGCCCTCGTAACTCTACACCCCGGGCTGGATTCTGCTCCTATTTCTCCAGGTCTAAATCCAGAGCAAAGTCAGAAACAAGTGGGATCTACCTCGGGGAACAGGCTGCCGCTCGCAGACTGCTGGCGTTAGACACAATCTTTGCCTTTTTTCTTCTCTATTGAGAGGTGAAGTCAGGGTTGTATTAGCCAGTCCTTTACCCGCATTCCCTCCTATTCCCCCAGTCACTTTCTGCGCTCGGACACACGACCCAGGCTCGCTCCCCTGCAGCCAGGACTGACCATGTGTGTGTGACAGAGCCCATCCGACAAGACCTGGGCACCAGACAGAAACGCGACTCTGGGGAGATGGGAAGGAGACACGCGCAGGTGGGTGAAGGCACCTGGATACGTGTGTATGAACATCAACTCCCAATATTGCATTCGGGCCGTCTGGCTTTTAAGACATGCTCCAAACGAACAAGAGACTCAGCCTGCACAGCGGGTCCTGGAAAGGCTGCCAGGAAAGCCCCACAGCAGTGGTACTCAACCTCCTTGGACTCAACTCCTCCACCTTGGAAAATGCCGGCTCTTAGTTTTCACTCGTTTTCTGAGTACCGAAAAATTACAGAGCAATTGTCCTGTTGCAAAGACCACCCCGGGCAGGGGGCTTTCAACACTATGGATTCCTGCTGGAAGTCCCTGCTTTGATCCCGCGAATCACTAACGTCCCGTGGCACCCTGGAAAGGATCTCACGGCACCCCCGGGTGCCACGGACCCCTGGTTGAGAATCACTGCCCTAGAGCTGTGCTTGGACGAAGCCCTCAGTGCACTGAGGGATGCCCCTGGTTGAGAAGCAGAGGAAGCAGGTACCTTAGTGCCAGAGCTCAACACTTCACCTACTGCAATGAGAGATTCCCGGGACAGGATCCCTTCCTATTATTTTTAAGTCCGTCTTTTTTTAGTTGTGTTCAAGTTCGTCCAATGATTCTTATTTATTTATTTATGTGTTATTAATAACTCCCAAGAGATCGCGGGAATTATTTTAACTCAAACTGAGAGAAAGCCGGTCTGTTAAAAAAAAAAGTGTATTTCCTACTCAACCAAGCAGAACCAGACAGAATCAATAAAAATCTCATCTGGGGGCTCAGGCTTCTTCTGCAGAGGACACGGTACAGAATCTGGCCCCGCCAACAGCAGCTCAGGGCCCTGGCTAATTATTTTTGTTATTAATTTTGTGTTTCCAGTGGAAACCCTCGGTGCCACCTCTGTGCCTGCGAAGCTCATTGACTGCGAGAGCCTGCTACATTCTCCAGGATGAGTCGTGTTCAACCCCCCAGCCCGGACACACAGCACAGCACAGCACCCATCGGGCCCTGGGTGTGGGTGTAGGCAGCTGCGATGAAAGGGAAGGGGAGTGAACGCTCCGGAAAGGCGGATTTTCAGGAGCTCAGCACCCACGACTGGGGGAAGGGGCAGATTTTCTTCCCAAAGAGTCCGGCTCAGCTTTGGCCTCTCCAGATTCATTGCATTGTTTTGTTTAAAGGCTTCAGTACCCAACAGGAGTTCTCCCTCCCCCCGCACACACCCAAATTGGCAAGGGGGTGTAGGATCAATGCTAGGACAGAGGGGTGGGATACCCGAAAGGGAGAAGTGCAAATGTCCAGGCTCTTGCCAAAGCCCGTGTCCAAACCGCAGGGAGCCGGGCCAGCTCGGCACCGCTCTCGCGGACAGCGGGGTCACTGCGGTCACTTCTCCCTGGGTTTTGTGGGTGGCTTGTGCTGCAGCTGTCTAGCAAGGGAGGGCTTCTAAGCGGCGCGTCTATTTTAAGGTGGATCGCCCCGTCTGATCTCTGCCTGCCTGAGATCCCCGCCTGGCTTCTGCCTGGCCTGACCTTTCAAGCAGCGCGGTTGTCAGTCCTGCCGCCGGAGCCCGGGAGCCAGCCAGGACGAGCCCGGCAAGTGGGGCAATGAGGCTCGGCTCCGCCGAGAGTCAGGACAGGTGGGAGACTCCTTTTGTCCGCAGCGCATATGGGGCAGGGGATTATCTGCGCCAGCCCAAAGGGTCCATGGGAGCAAGGTATATGCCCGCCTGGCACATCACCCACGCGTGGGATCGGGGCTGGGGGGGTGATCCCCCCGCCAGTGGATTCTGCCTTTCGGTAATTTGTCCCTTCCCTCCACCCCCTGGCAGCCAGTCCCCATGGAGGGGACGCCCACGCACTCCCCAGCGGTGCCAGAGCGGGAGGAGGGGGCATTTGTGACCGGGATCACACTCACACACACATACACACCCTCCCGATCAGAATCTGCCCCTCCGTGCCCCCTGCCCTGTTAACCAGGTGTTGGGTCTTGCGAGGCTGGCGGAGGAGGGCGTGTGTGCGTGTGTGCAACCTCCAGCAGGCGAGCAAGGCACGAGGGATCCCACCGCCACAACACTTCCCCTCGCACAGACACAACACCCTGCCCAAACACCCGCGCAGACACAACACCGCCCGCAGCCAGACAGCGCTGCCGACCCCCCAACACACACACGCATGCACACTCACACGCGAGCACACGCACCCCCCCACGCCAACCTGCCACTCACAAAGAAGCTGGCTCAGAACTCGCCCCTGCCGCCGCGCCCCGGCCCCAATCCGGGAGCTGGAGGAGACTTATCGATAACAAAGGGCCGATCGCCGGGGACGCGCTGCAAGGTCTCGGCGGGCAGAAGTGAAGCTGCTCCCCACCGCAGCCCGGACTCGCATAGGCAAAAGGAGGAGAGGGGCGGGGCTCCGCCCCCAATCCACAGCTGGATTTTAAGCGCCCCCCCCCCCGCCAAGCCCCACGGGGAAAGGGCCCGGGGGCGGTCACCTTTAGCGGGGACAAAAATACCCCGGCACTTCCTCGGCGGCTGGGAACGGTGCCAGCGCTCCACAATAGAGCGGCTCCATTTCCAGCCCCGGGTCTATTCCGAGCTGACCCCGGCGCTCGCCCGGTCCTGCCCCGGCGCCCAGGGCGCCTCACCTCCAACTCCGAGCTCCCTAGTCCAGCGGGACCGCGGGAGGCAGGCAACGCAACCTCCCTCCGCCTCCTCCCCCATGCCTGCGGAGCACACACACACATGCACGCACGCACTCACACCGACACGCGCGGGGAGAACCGATCACGAGAGATTCCTGCCTTTCAACTCTACCCCACCCCAGATTTAAAAAAAAAAAAAAATACGCCTTCCTCCATGAATCCCCTTTGCACTTTTTTTTTTTTTTCAGCGCGAGCTTTGCTCCGTCTATAATTTCTCCAACAAAGCCGGCTTTGTGTGCAGGCTCCACGAAATCATAATGATGACAATAAAATCTGGAGTGAAGAGAGACTGTTTTCCATCACATACCTCTGTGAATGAGGTGAGGGCTAAAGAGTCCCTTTTTAATGAGACACAGAGAGAGAAAGGAACCTGCATAATTACGAAACCTGCCCTCTCCCCCCTCCATCTGCTCCCCCAAAATGCAGGTCCTCCGGAAAGACAAAATGCAGGAAAGTTACTCTTGGATGGGGGCGGTGGAAATACACACACACGTATATGTATGCCCATACACACACACACACACACACAC
>NW_017728944.1:871030-872497 GCF_001723895.1 Crocodylus porosus
GAACAGTCTTTTTTTCTCTCCCTCTCCTCTGTAGATCCATCCACCGCCCAGGCAGGCAGTCTGGGCAGGGCACACGGAGGCAGCGAAATAGACGTAAGGGGGTTGGGGGGAGAGACTCCGGGATACGGGGATCGCACCGTTGTGCGCACACGCGCGTTTACACGGCGCATCCTCATCCCCCACCTCCCCTCTGCCCCAAGCCGCTTATTGCATTTCTCTTGAAACAATAAACAGGAACCCAGAGGAAACCAAATCAAATCCCACCCAGCCAAGGGGCCGTGGGCAACAGGAGACAATCAGTGAGGGGGGTCTCCCGCCTGCGGGTGCTTTTCTTGCCCCCCTCCCCGAGAAAGTATTTATTACTGTTCTTGTGATGTATCAGCCTAACTTATAAGCATGGGGAGCTGCGGAGGAAAAGTTTTAGAGGGTTTTAGGGGTGGTTTTTTTTGTGATTTGGATCATGTCTAGCCTGCGATCTCCAGCTTCCAGGCACAGATCATGTGTCCCATTCTTTTCATTTGATCCTCAACTGAAAGGTGCGAAGCTGCACACACGCCCCCCACGCGGCGGGGCTGGACTGGGGGGGGGCGTGATTCTGGCCAGGCAGTGTCGCTTGCTTTGCAATAAAGGCTGCCCCAGGCACTCCCTGTCGCCTTCTCCCGTGGTGGGTTTGCTAAAGATCCTTCCGTCCTTTAAGTCTTTTCCCTTCTGCCCTTTTTTTCCCCCCCTAAGGGGGGGAAGGCAGGGTGTAGACACGCCTTGTCAACTGCGTCCCTCCAGCTGCGAGCCCCACGCTCCCGGTCTTGCTGTGTGTTGCACGTGCTGGATCGGGGCGCGGGACCTGCCACCCAGCTCCCAGGACGTGGCCTTGGCAGGCGGATCCGCGAGCCGTTTCATCTGCGGCCGCAGCAAGCAAGCGGCGGCGGCGGATCGGCTCCTCGTCCCCATCCCAGCCCTCCGCTCGCAGCCTTTCCGCGCGGCGCCTCTGCCGCCGCACTCAGGATCGCTGCTGCTGCTGCTGCTGCTGCCGCTGCCGGCTTGCTCCATCCCCGGCGCGGCCAGCCCGTGGTCGCTGCCACCCAGCAGCCGGCCCGATCTTTAGCTGCGGGGGAGGAGATGATTTTTAATCTTATAGACAGAAAACAGCACCGGTTTCTATTTTGCAGCTGTAATCAGCGGAAGTTTGCTGCGATGAGGAGCCAATCGCCGGCTAAGTGTATTTCTGGGCCTCGCGGTAATGTTATCTATCTTGCCTTTTAAAACCTCAAAAGTTCTTTCTGTTCTCTTCCTTTAAAAAAAAAAAGAAAAAAATGCGAAGAGATTTTTTTTAAAGGGCACCCCCACACTCCCACCCCCATAGCTGAGTTTGGTTCTTTTCTTGATCTATTCTCTTCTGATCTCCCGGGTCCTATCAAACAAGGGAGGGGTGGGGGTGGGGGAGAAAAATAAAATAAAAGATAATAATAC
>NW_017728944.1:872692-879597 GCF_001723895.1 Crocodylus porosus
AAGCTAGCAGAAGGAACCTGGAATTTTTATGCCACAAAACTCTGGGGCAACATTAAGGGGATACAGACAAATGACTGGAGAAGTTAATGGCAGAAAGGAGGACAGCTTCCTGATAGATACTGTATATCTATAAAGTGTTAAAAGCAAATGACCGTGTCCTTTTCACGATTGTCCCCCGAAAAAAAATATTTTGGAATACAATTATTAAAAAAAAAAAAAAAAGACTCTTCTGTGTCAAGGAAAATTATGGTTGGCCAAACCCACCAGATTCATACACAGTTTATGACTACGTATGTTTGTTAACCCTTTAATGCGCTTTATACTGTCAAAGTAACAGGTCCACACCATCTGAAGTGGTTTAGATTATGGAAGAGGGTTAGATAATAGGTTAAAGCGTTAAATATGTCAAAGCAGGATTGACTTTGTTCTCAGCTTTGGCCCAGGGATCTTTCTTTTTTTTGTCTTGAAAAAGTAAAAAAAAATATTAGCAATTTGTCAAATGAATACTCTGTACAAAATAGCCATGCCATGGCGTCTGGACTAATGCAGTAGATTAAAAAAAAAACAACCTAATGTGTGCATATTTGTAAAGGAAAAGACATATTCAGATAGCACATGTTTAAGGAGAGGCAGGACCATTTGGTCTCAGCATAAATCTGGAATGTGAATAAGCGGGTTGCAAAGGAATCACGGTCAAGGTAGCTGAGTCTGATCTTCAGCATGTATTTTTAATTCCTATCCTTTTATGTTATTTTTAAATGATTATTGTTGTGCAGATCTTAGCTCTACTGTCATTTAAGACCTGGTGGGTGAGTTCAGATGACAGGAAGGTGTTTTCCATGGCTTGTTTTTTTCGTCTTTCTGAAAATATCAACAAAAAACCTCCCCCTCCCTCCCTCTCTTTCTCCCTCGTACTCTCTCTTTAACTCTAAGGCAGAGAAAAAGAGCCTTTAACATATCTTTGTACCCAGCTGCAGGAGAGAACAGTTCTGGCTGGTCACGGGACTGCAGAAAAGTTAGCCTTTGATTGGTTTGGGTTTTTTTCACTAAACAAGAGACACTTTCAGATTTTTTTTTTATTATTGTTTTTTTTTTTTGCAATCATTCATTTCTTGAGGGATGGGAGAAAAAGGGGTATCAAAGGCCTGAAGACTGCAGTAAACAGGTTTTCTCTTATTATTATTATTGCTCTTAGGATGTGTGGGAGAGATGGGGGGGTGGGGTGGAAATCATGTTCCTCTCCAGGGGCTGCCAGAGCAGAAATGTGCGGAGCAAGATATAGATCTTACAATGTAAACACTTTCCGGCTGGATATTTGCAGGATACATTATTGGGCTGGGACCTTTCCCTATTTTTTCTCCTTCCCCGGAGTGGGAGCTGCACACTTAATGGCTATTTTTTTAATAAATTACCTCCCTGTGTCTTCCCTTGGCTATGTTCCTGGGCGCCCGGTGGAACAAAGCTCCTGCTTGTTCCCAGTGTTTTGTCTAACAGCTCCTTCCCCAGACGCTTCCAATACCACCCCCCACCCCGAGTTTTCTAGGGGCTGGTTTCATTACCTGGCGACAGGGACCGGGCACGGCCGAGCCCACGCCCACTCCCTGCTCGCTTTGGCATCGCAAGCACCCTAGGCTCGCGTCCCACGTGTGCTTTCCACGTGCAAGCGGCTTGTTGAACCACCTGACCCGAATGCAAAGCAGCTCTCGGTTTCCCTCTTGGGTGCAGCTCACAGCGACACGAGCTGCCGACTGGGCTGCGAGGGCGACCGGTTGTTTTGGACCATACCGAGCTGGGTTGGAGCCGTGCCGCCGGGCACACGCCGTGCAGCGCCCCCCCTCCTCCGTGCACACACCTGCGGGGGCATACTCACAGCACAGCCGCTGGGGGCGGGGGCGCCTGCGGATCTGCAGCAGGAGACATCGTCTCTTCGCATCGATTGCGGGTTTCTGGACTCCTGGACGGCTCTGGAGACTGGCCCGACTGACAGACAGCTAGCCAAAGAGTTCTCAGTGGTACACACAGGGGGTGTACATGTTGCTCAGTGGCGCAAACACAGGGCGTGCACATTTCTCAGCTGTGCACACACAGGATGTACACCTTTCTCAGTGGGCACACACTGGGTGTATTCATTTCTCAGTGGTGCACACACAGGGCGTGCACACTTCTCAGTGGAGCACACAGAGGGTGCACACATTTTTTAGTGGTGCACACACAGGGTGTACACCTTTCTCAGCAGGCACACACAGGGTGTATGCGTTGCTCGGTGTACACACAGGGTATACATATTTCTCAGTGGTGGACACACAGAGTGTACACATTTCTCAGCGGGCACACAAGGTATAGCATTGCTCAGTGGTGTACATTTCTCAGTGTTGCACACATTTTTCAGTGGTGCACACATAGTGTGTACAGATTTCTAAGTGAGCACACAGAGGGTGCACACATTTCTCACTGGTGCACACACAGGGTGCACACATTTCTCAGTGGGCCCACGCACAGTCCACGCAGAGCTCTGGGGAGATTTCTGATCTGCCCTGCCATAGGTGGAAAACTGTGTGCATGTGCGGGCATATAAATGTGCATGCGTGGCTATATGCACGTGTATATTCATGCCTATGTCCCCATGCCCAAGTTATGTTCGGAAGGGGAAATTCTCGCAAAAAGTTCCCTGACGTATTCCCCAGTCCTTGCTTCTCCGCAGTCACCCCCCCACCCCCCATCCCCGCAAGGGGCTAATGGAGAAGTGATGGAGGCTCTGCGAGGTACTAGACCAGCGCTGCTCTTGAGTCTAGGACACTGAGTCTCAACCCAGATGTCGTCGCAGGCCGGGGGGCCTTGAGAGTCTTTCAGGGGTGCCGCGGGGTGCAGTGTTCAAACAGGATTCATAAAATAAATCCAGGGATTGCAAATAAGAATTCAGAGGACTGGAAACACTCAACCCTGTTGTGCTCTTTCTGTTTTTGTTGGTGGGCGGGAGGTTGGAGGGGGGTGTGAAACAGAAGAATTGCTCTACTATTTTTTGGCAGTCAAGAACGAGTGACAGCAAAGAGCTGGCATTTTCCGAGGGTGCCTTAAGACTAAGGAGGGGGGCTCTGAGTCTGAAAAGGTTGAAACCACAGCAGCTGCGTGCTGTTGCAGCCCGGTTCTGCGTGCCCGCGTGTGCACCTCCGGGATTCAGCCCCCCCCGCATTTACCCTCCCGTGCCCGACGTGCTCTCCCTTAGCAGCCCAGCCGCATTCAGCAGAGTCAAACCTGTAACTCAGCAGCTAATCGGGCTTTGGCGTCATGCTTGCTTTCTTAAGCCAAGGTCCCACGGGGGATCCGGATTCAAGAAGGGGCAGGGGGGTCCCCACTGAATACGAGATGAAGAATTAGCCCCAAGTCGAGTCCTGGGACCAGGTGGACACCTCTCACTGCCGGCCTCGGGCCAGACCAAGTGCTCCCCCAGCCCCCCATGAAGACCCCATTGTCCCTGGATCGAGGAGGCCAAGGGGAGCCCCTTTAGGGGTGGCTTTGTACATTTGCACTGAACCCTGCCGCTGTGCCCACGCGTCTGTTTGCCCTATTCAGCTTCACCTTCCCACCTACTTATCTCTTCCCTCCCTCCCTACATCGCTGCCCGTCTCCGTTTGCCCGCGGAGGAATCTCGCACCCTCTCCTACAGCCCGCAGGCAGCCCCGATCTCCGGGCAGGGTGGGTTGGGGGGTCCCCTCCGAGGCTGGGGCTGCGGGGGACAGGGCGGCTGCGGGGATTTAGGAGCATCGTGCGTCCTTTCTTAAAGAGTTTCCCTAGCCCCACTCAGCTCCCATTGCCCCCGTCTGCCTGCCCACCCTGTGAAAGGCACAGTCCCCTCTGAGGGCACTCAGGCTCCCAGCGATGCCCTCTGCCGGTGCGAGAGGGGGCACCCGTGGGCAGCAGGGGCAGAGGGGCCCGAGCCTGGAAAGCATCTCCCGGGAAAGGCTCTCCCGGAAGAAGCGCCGGGAGCCCAGGATCCGGAGGGGGGAGCGCACCGCGGCACTCAGCTCAGCTCCCCACGGCCGCCCCCTTGCCTGGCACCTCCCCGGGGCGCGCACGGAGGAGGCTGAGCCCACCTGCTACGCCGGCTAACAGCTGCTTTTCTCCTGCGCTGTCACTCGGGGAGCAGGGGCCGGAGCCTGGCGCGGGGGCGGGCAGCTCAGGGAGAGAGTGAGTACTGGGAGAGAGGGTTGGTGCGAAGAGTCCGCGGTTTTCCGCTGTCCTTGGAAAGGCGTGTACAGCATTTCAGGAACAGACCATGCATACAACGCTCACTTGTTCACACGCGCACACTCACACATCTCTTCGCATACACAGAACACCACACACACACACACAACTTTTTGCTGCAGCAACGAAGCAAATAATCTTATCGATAGCAGCCGGATTGATGGCGGATTTCTTCCCTCCTTCCTTCCTGACCCAGCTGAATGATCTTTATGCAGCATCTGTCTGGGTGCAGCCCATACATCCCGGATGTATGTCGCTCACAGGGCGGCTGAAGGCCATTCTGGTCTGACTGGGGAGCAGACCAGCGGTCAGAGAGCAAAAGGCGTTCAGAGCTGTTAGCCCGGGGTCCGGGCTGTCACGGGGTTAGGGGCTGTGGGGGATCACAGCTTCCCCCTGGGGGAAAAGGAGCTCTTCCACCATCCTCGCTGAGATCAGATGAAGCTCCCTCCATGGGCGGATCTAGGACTTTGGAAAGGGGGGCACAGATGGTGTGGCACATCGTCACATACAACACAACATACATATGTCTTCAGTTAAAGAGAAACTAGAAGCTTTACTAATATGGAAGGGGGCAGCACTAGGTAGTATTCAATTTAAGGTCAAAGTGAACAACAAATGTAACTGTTGGAATGTGCACTAATTTGCTAGAGTCAATATCTTTTTTTCTTTTAAAGGCACAACAGACTAGGCAAAAATAGTAAAAAAAATATGTATCATTATCCCCCTAGTTATTATAGGTAACCGAACAGAAAATCTAGCCCTCCAGTGGCTTGACAGTGCCTCCAGTACTTCACTGGCAGTGTTTTCTACCCCTGAGTTAATATTACCCACACCTGAGCTAAAGTTTTAATCAGAGCTAAGAACAGTGAACAGCGCTGTGAAAGAAAAGGGAGACATTACCAGGAATGGATAACACACAGCAACATTGCAGAAGAAAGGATCGTTTGAATAGTGGAACATCAAGACCATTAAAAAAGAGAAACCCTCTTAACACTTGCCTAGTGGAGAGAGGTGAACAGAAACCAGGGAGATGGTATTGAGCCAGGAAGTCAATTGCTTCCTCAGCATTGCCTGAGTAGAAATGCGCCTGCCACTGCCAAGCAGCTGGATTAGAAGCTTGAAAGGGGCAGGAATGAAAGGGGGGGGGTGAAATTGCACCCCGCCCCCTTCCTGGATCCATCCCCATTTCCCTCTTTCTCCATCCCCATTGCTACTATCCCGGGGTACCTGCAGAACCTCCCTGCACCCCGGGCTGATCCTGCACCCTGGCGACGTCCTGGGGGTGTTCGGGGCAAAGCGGTCCAGACAGCACCTGGCTCCTCCCTGGGAACACATCACCTACCTCGAGAAGTCAGGGAAGCCCCAGACCAAGTAGAAATTTGGCTGGCGGGGGAGGGAGGCAGGGGGTTGCGGAGAGAGGACTTTCACCCACGGACTCAGTGTATGGTGGGGGGGGGGCGGTGCTGAGCCCTCCGGGACTGGGATCCCAGCAACAGACTCCTGCTCCCGTCGCACCAGTGCTTTGGGGACACAAGCTGCCCCTAGCAGGTAAATCCAAGTATATCCATTTGCCAAGGTGGGGGCCACGAACCTGTTCCCACTCAGGTCAGTGCTGAAGCTTTCACTGGTTTCAAGGGAGGCAGCTTCGGTTGTCCCTGCCCCCTGCCACAACCCCCACTGACCTAAAGGAGAAGCTTCCTTTTTTTCCCGGTGGTTTGCTAGTTTAAAAAGGTGCGTGTTATCATTACCCAACTGCTGGGGAGCCAATCTTTTTCTCTGATGAGAAAGGGAAAACCTATGGTCTCACCGAAAATAAATAGGAAGCAAATATAGAGTCATCGCAAAGCAAACCCGAAGATAAAAGGGTTAACCGGGGGGTGTATTGGTCTGGTCCTAAGAGCCTTTAAAAGTGTCAGAGAGGGAGACACAGTGGCACACACACACACACGCACGCACTCGCGCGCATTGGGGCGGACGAGGTCATTTCAATATCAATAGTAGCTATTGATCCATGGAGTCTACTCCAAAACAGTGCAAGGATCCGGGCAGTCCGTGCTTCCTCGGGAGAGATGGTGAGAGGCGGACTCTTGCGCCTCCTGCCTAAGCGTCACAGCTGCTCTAGGAAAGGCATCGCCTCAGCCAGCGCCTGTGCAGAGCCCTGCTCCGCGGAGCTATCTGGAGGCAGACACCAGCACGTGCACCAAGCGAGGCGCCCGTGTGCCCGCTCTGCTCTGATCCTCCCCGGCTGTACAAGCACACGTAGCCAGCTGGGCAAGGACACGAACACGCTCGCCTCATGGGAATGGGAGGTGTCGCACATCATCTAGTTATCTCGATCCCTAGCTCTGCTCGGTACGCATCTCGTGATCTAATGTCTCTATTATATACTCTGATCTATTATATCACGGACAAAATTATTCCAATGGACAGATCCCAGCACTCTTAACTGCCCAGGGCAAGGGTCGGACTTGACGATCTGTTTAGGTCCCTTCCGAGCCTACCTACTATGAAACTATGAACTATGATCCAATAAGGAGACAGCCCTCTCACGTATTTCAGTCGTGTACCCTCACAGACGTACACATATAGCAATAGTCCTTATATACGTGCATGCATATGCATATGCACATGCGTGTGTGTACACATCTATGCATGCACAC
>NW_017728944.1:879697-895374 GCF_001723895.1 Crocodylus porosus
CACACACACACACACACTTAGGACTATGGATATACACACACACTAGACAGACAGATAGACGCGCAGATGTTCCCCTTGCCTCCCCCATACCAGATAGCTCCTCTTGCGGCTCCGTGTGCCAATGAAAGCGCCCTGCATCAGCACGAGAGCCGGTTCTGGTCCCTAATCTGCCTGTGATCCTCCTTTCTGCTGACAAGATGCACATCCAGAGACCGAGCCCATTGGCGGAGCGGGAGGAAGGCCGCCGCCTGCCACCCAATCGGCGTCACATCTCTGGCACCTCGCGGAAACACTGCGCCGCGCGGAGGGGGAGCTGCCGCTGGACTGTTCATCCCCCTGCTCCCCCAGCCCTTCCAGCTGTCTGCTGGGGGAAAGGCACCGGGCGACGCGGGTATTTTAAGCCTCGTTTCTGTAGGGAGCACACTCACAATAAACCCAGGATGAGCGAGGCTTGCCTAGGCAAGGACAGCACCTGAACAGTCCCAATTACGCCGTGCCTCTGGTTTATAAAGGGCCCGGGCATTGCAAGAAAGACAGCTCACCCTGAGGCTCTGCCGGTGGTTCTGCACCGGGGATGGGCTGCCCGGGGGGCGGGGGGTATGTGTGTGTTTTATATATACAGTGGTGTATGTTTGTGCGTGCTTATGTACATGTTATGCACTGCTGTGCTTGGGGAGTGCGTATACAAGTGTGTTTGCATTGCACGTGCTTATCTGCTTGAGGTGTCTCCGGGAGTCAGTGCGCGCGCGCGCGCGTGTGTGTGTGTTATGCATGCATTGGTATATGCCTATGCATCTTCAGGTACATGTGTGTTTTTGTGCACCGTGTGTACTTGTGCTGGGGGGGGGGTTCTTGAGTTGTGTATACGTGTGTGTTTATGCTGCACGTGTGAGCTGCTTATCTGCTTCAGGTGTCTCCGGGAGCGCGTGTGTGTATGAAATCAGGTAAGGCTTCCGGGCTCCCCCGGAATAAATAATCGCGGTTTCTTATTATTAAAAGTCTCCTCCCGGACCTCTTTGCTGGACCGTCTCCAGGATCCGCCCCTGCTGCCGAAAAGACCCCGTGGCCAGCTTCGGACTACGGAGAGATTCCGTATTGACGCCGATGCAAGGGAAAGCGGGTAGACTCACCCAGCCCTGTTCCGATTTACACTTGGGGAAGAGGGAGGAGAGTCCGTGGCAGCGTCTGGAAACACCCAGCGCTTGCCATCCTGGCCCACTAGAGACCAGGGGGCTACTCCACTACCCTTCGTCGTGCCAGGGTTTCACTCGGGGCGCTACAGGGGGAGGATGGTGGCATGTGAAGCCCAGGTCCGGGTCTCTCATGGGGAGCCCAGCCCCCCCCCCTTCGTGTCGCCTCCATCCTCTTGCTTCTGTTCTTCCCCTGCTAAGATCCTTTTAAAATCAGCCTGTCCCTGAACCACCCGGGGTCCCTTGAAGTCGCCCCGTGGGAGTGGAAGGGCATCTCGCTCCTGCTTCCCACAAATAAACAGCGTGGCGTGCTTGCGATTGTTTCACTGAAAAACAATTGTTTTTTCTTGTACCCCGTCCCTGTTTTCCGACCCCTTACACTCTTACACGGAAACAGAATCTACTTGATCACTCCAAGCTCGGGGTTAATCACGGGCTCCATCTTGCAGCCCTTACCTGGGCAAAATTCCTCCAGGAACCCAGGGGAGTTTTCCCTTAATGCAGATCCAGGATCGGGTCCGGATCAAGTTGCAGTCACTGGAGACTCTCTGACCTATACTGGACAAGCGAGTTTATGTATTTCTCTCTCACACGCATAGGTACACACACAGACATATAGATGTACACACATATACATACAGACATATATGTGTCTACACACATATATACATATATATGTCTACACACATGTATATGCAGATATTTCATAGTATCATAGCACTTAGGGTCGGAAGGGACTTAAACAGATCATCAGGTCTGACCCCCCACCCCAGGCAGGAACTGGTGCTGGGGTCACATCACCTCAGCCAAGTATCTGTCCAGCCTCCTCTTGAGGACCCCCAAGGTAGTAGCAAGCACCAGCTCCCTTAGGAGCCCATTCCAGAGCCTGGCAGCCCTAACTGTAAAGTAATGTCTCCTGATGTCCGGCCTGAACCTGCTCTTGAACAATTTGTGGTCGTTTTTCCTAGTAACCCCGTATATATACACACATATACATATGTGTATATATATATATATATACACGCATAGATCACATACC
Source organism: Crocodylus porosus (assembly GCF_001723895.1). Taxonomy (NCBI): domain Eukaryota; kingdom Metazoa; phylum Chordata; order Crocodylia; family Crocodylidae; genus Crocodylus; species Crocodylus porosus. Next base: position 881,927 of record NW_017728944.1, read on the forward strand.
CACATATACGTACCTACACACATATCTGGAGACATATATATATATATATACACACACATATCCCTGTATATACACACACATACTGTGTGTGCCTGCACTCATGCCTTCTCCACGTGCTGTTCAAAGCCCCGACCTTGCAAATACCTACTCACCCTTCCGAGAGTTGCAGTCGTGAGGAAAGGACTCTAGGAGCAAAGCGAAAGTGTGCCTGCCTGTGCGCATGGCCTTTTGCAAGATAGGTGTGCAAATCTCTCGCGCCCCCCTCCCCCTTTTTGCATTCAGGATCCACGTTAACCCTCCGGGAAGAATCCAGGAGGAAGGAGCTCGGGCCCTGGGCAGACATTGCTTTTAGCGAGCAGGGAGTGAGTTGCACATTACTCACAAGATCCCGGGCTACAAGCCTGGCAAAGTGGTGCCGGAAGCCTCCCACGAGCGTGGGCAGAGGTGCCCGGGGGGCATGGGCACTCCGCCCCGCAGGACTTTGCTGCTGGCGCCTGGGGAGAAAAGGGACCAGGCGAGCAAGGCAGGCGGGGATGCAGACCAGCAGCGTCCTCAGGGAAACAGCAGCGGGGTGAAGCTGACGTGTGCAAGACAGGGGTTCCTCACTCGGGGATGTTAATGACTTCCCAGCCAGCCAGCCCGGGGCACCTCTACTGCCCATCCGGCCATGCAGCCCTAGACACCCTTCCTCTAATCTAATGCGCTCTCATCTCATCTAAATCCTACCTCCGTCCCGAATTCTTCAGCTTCTTGACTGGCGAAAGAGGCGTCGTCACAAACGCAATGAATCCGCAGGAGACGAAACCAAACGCCCTGTCCTGTGCGCTGCCAGCCCGCCGCCTTGATAAATTGTAGCTCAAAAACACTGAGGTGGTCGGTCATGACTCATGATCAGAGCGATAAGGCAGAGATCAGGGATAAGGGCACCGACAACAGCTCCTCAATCAAACAGGCGCCTATCTGTGTGCGCTGCCGCCGCACGGCGTGCCTGGGAGAAGAGAGCGGGCGCGATTTCTGCCGCTGCAGGTATGTGCTGGTGGGCAGATGAGCATGCACCTCCCCACACGCGTGTTTGTGTTGATCAGTGTGCCTGTGTGTACACACTGACTGAACAACAGTGTATATGTGCAGTATCTGTCTCGATATGCTATACATAATATACATGACAAGTATACGTAGTATACAAGTATATGTATGCAAGCATTTATACATACGCTCATATAGGTACGTACATATATATATACCCATATATACACAGACACACATATATGCACACACACATATATATGCAAATACGTCTGTATATGTGCATTTACGCCCACACATATATGCACACATACACCGACACTCACACACCCACATACATATATATATATGTCTATAGATATATATACATACATATATGTCTATACAAATACACACGTGTATACACACATGCATATATGTCTATACATACACATACACATACATGTCTATACACACATATATACCTATACATATACACATATATACATATATGTCTATACACATATGCACACATGCATATCTATACACACATGTATATATCCATCTATACACACATACACACACACATGTCTATATACATATCTATACACACTTACACACATACGTCTACACACGTCTATATACACGTATGCACACACGCATGTCTATAGACATGAATATATCTATCTATACACACACACATATGTCTATACACACATGCATAGATAGATAGATAGATATGCCTACATACACACACGCACACATACATGTGTCTATACATACACATATAGACGTACGTCTATGTATGCCTGTCACATTTATTATATATGTATGAGTGTGGATTGATCTGCAATGGTGAGATGCATCACCAGGTGTATTACTTGATTTGGAAATCGTAGCTACTTTGGTGGGGGAGGAGGACCACCCGAAAGACAAAACAAAACGCCTTTGGACAAGGTGTTTCGGACAACTCAAAACTAGAGGGGAACTAAGTATCCCCTCCCCCCCTCCCAGTTCTCGCCAGTGACCCTGTCCTTTTAGATACGAGGCAATCTCACATTTCTATGCAAGATGAGAAAGGAAAAGCCATGTGCAGAGGAGAACTGGCCAGCCGTAGAGTCGTGAACACCCTGCAGCCCTTAGCTGGCAGGTCAGGCCAGTGGAAAAAAAATGAGCCATTTAGTGCCGGGCCCGATCCTGGAAATAGGATGCCAACACGGGCTGTGGATTCATTTATTTTTTAATTACCTTGCATTGTGCTAAATCTGTTCAGCTGGGATCGCAGTGTATCGCACGGTCTGCTTGCAGAGCACTCCTGGCCGGGGCGAGGGCGCGTTTACTGGCGTTAGACAACTCTGTGGAATTCAGCGCGACACGGCGCGCGCGGTGCGGACGCGCGGGGTGGGCGAGTCATCATAGAGACTCACAACAGACTGGGGCAGAATCCATGGGTTAAAAAGCTCACACCTCGCCTCCATCAGGGGTCCTGCTTTGAGCAGGGGGTGGGGTGGACTAAATGACTTCCCGAGGTCCCTTCCGACCTGAGTTGTCTCTGATTCTGTGACTGTGCACGCTCCTCTGTAGCCAGAGAGCTCGGCCAGAACCAGGCAGCCGGTCAGGTCTTCCCTTTGCAAAGCAGTGTTGCCTCCATAATAGTAATAAAAAGCAGTTGCACGGCTTGGCTCATCTCCACACTGTTCGCATGGGTGAGGAGGACCTCTCATTTCGCAAAGCTGGCAGCCAGAAGATTTGATCTGACTTAACGGTGGAAGAAGCAGCTAGTCTCCAAGCAGGGCTGGCTTCCCCCTTTTGCCCTCGAGGCGGGACGTATGAAACCGAATGACAGCAACTTCCATGTTGTCTCTATTATCTTGGTCCCATACACTTAGATGTGCTATGCCTCAGCCCTCAGGTTATAATAACCCTTCCTCCCGAAAGCAGTTTTGTGAGGCTTAGCCAGCCGGCACATAGTATTAGTGCTGGGTAGCATTACACATTTGAATGCCATAGTCCATCATTGTATTCTTACGTATTAACTGCTTCTCCCTTTCCCACCTAGGTCTGCAGTTTGCAGAGGGTTACTAGGATGAACTTGGGGGTTCAATTTAACAGTTGTCACCCAAGAAACACAATGATTGTACAGCAGACTGGAAGGAGCAGCTTACTACATAGGGCTGATTTCAGAATGAGCTGGGTTTTGTTTGTTTGACTGGTTTAGGGGAAGAGGTTTTGGGCGGGGGCTGGGTTTTGTTTGGGGGTTTTTTTTGCAAGGAGCCACTTAAACCCTTCCACGGGCAAGTGCTGCTTTCGCCATTTATTTTACTTAAAGAGCTCAGGCCTGCAAGAGACAGAGGGCTAGATTTCCACCAGAGCTCATCTCTTGGGGGCGGGGGGCATCCGTGTGCTCTCAGCAGAGTTGGGCTCAGATTTTCCATGGGGCTTGGCATTTATTTTTAGACACCTAAATCAAGGCCAGATTTTCAAGCAGAGCTCAGGACCCAAACTGTGCCCAGTGTGCGGAGCTCCTCCTTGGAAACAGGAAGCCAGACCAAACGCAACCAAGCCAGGAGAGGCCCTTCTGCTCCTCTGACAACCTGAAGCCAAGGTTTTTATCCGGAGTGAGTCCTCTTGAAGCCGGGAGTGTTTCCACCTCTCGGGGAGCCAGCCGTGCTGCGATGCCTGCGTGCATGGCCCCACGCACCGGCCCTGGAGAAGGGCTGCCTGTGCAGGCTGGGTCCAGCAGCACCCCGGGGCTTCCTGCGCTGCTGGGCGAGTTATTCAGCACCCTGCTTGAGTCCCATGGCTCCACTGCTCCCAGAAAGGGCTGGATCGGTTGCCCACCTTCTCATTTGCCTTGCATTTTACAGCATGAAACGGCAGGGCTCGGGACCGCGCCGGCAGCATCCAGCAGGACAGGCTCCCCCGATCGCTGAGCGACCCCCACCTTCTTGTTTCAAGCACGGCTCCCCGGCTGAGCTCCTTGGGAGCTGGCCCTTGATAATCAACAGCCCCTCCCAGCCCCGGATCTTTTGACACAATAACAGCGTAATCAATAAACACCCCGCTTCCCTTCCCCCTCCCCCCAACCCAGCCAGACTTTTGACTCCATTGAAAGCTCCTCTGCTCCAGGCACTGCCACCCCCCTGGACTCCCCCATGGTCATGGGGGGGAGCACCCCCTTCCCCCGCAATGATCGCTGCTCAGCGGTGCTCTCTCCCATGCCAAACCGCTGCAAGGCTGTGAGTGCGTCTGTCTAGACCGTCCCTCCAGCTCTGCGCATGCTCCCCCCGGCAGCTCCCGCTCCACAGGCTGCCCCTGCCTGGCTGCCACCTCGTCTCCCTCTGGCTGGCACCGCTAGGGCCCGTCCCCTCCCCGCCTCGTGTCCCCAGCGGCCGCAGCCAGAGCTGCTCTCCCTTGACTAGGCCGGCGGGGAGACGTTTTCGCGCCAGTCTCTGTGGCGCAATCGGTTAGCGCGTTCGGCTGTTAACCGAAAGGTTGGTGGTTCGAGCCCACCCAGGGACGAGGCTGAGCTTTTTAGCTCCAATTCGCTTTGCCTTTTTTTCTTCTCCGTCTGGCACAAAAGGCTTGCGGCGGGAATCCCGACGGAGAGCTGGGCGCCGCGCTGGCAGGCCGCAGTTACCCGGGAGTGCCCGGCCTCTGCGGGGGAAGAGAAGTGGGTCGCCCTTGGGGTGCCATCTGTCTGCTGCACGTGGGCTCACCCCCCCCCCCGTCCTGCCGGGCCCAGTCCACCTTGTCTCCAGCCCTCCATGGTTTTCCCCAGCGCTGCTTCTCTTTTTCCCACCCCACCAGGCCAGACCCCACCTCCCTGCCCTCCTCCAGGCCTCTGGTGACATGTGCCCCAATCCTGATGTTCCCTTCGTCTGTTGTCCTTGGCCCTGGCATCATCTCCAGCCCTTGGGTGCCATTGCTCAGGCCCAGTCCCTTTTTCTCACTGCCTCTGCAGTGCCCACTCCCTGTGCGCAAGGATCTCAGTCACCCATACTTTTTTTTTTTTTTCCTGTTTTTTTGCACTGGTCCTGGAAGCACAATACCAGGTCAATGCATGGAGTGGATGGAGCATGCTCCGGTTCCACCACCCAATACCAAAAAGAATCTGCTCAATATAGACCTCCTATGGAGAACATATCAGAGACAATTACCCTGGGGAGCTCGCCTACGTGGTCACGCTGCTTCCCCTGCCAGGTAAGTATACTGCTTTCTGATCTCCCTCCTCCAGCATCTGGATACCTTTGTCTGGCACCCCATGCTCCGGTAAGGGCCTCTCCTCTTCCCTGGACCAAGCCATGGTGGGATGTCCACCTTCTTCCTTCCAGTCCCGCTGCTCCTAATCTCTCTCTGTTCCCACCCTTCTTCTCCTGACCAGTGCTGCACCCAGCTCTTCTGTCCTCTCCTTTCCCCTGATGCTGCCTTCTCCCATCAACCCAATTCTGCCCCCAGGCCTCCTCTCCAGGCCTTAATTCCCTGCCCCTCTCCTCCTCACCTCCCACACTCGTTCTTTGTGACGTCAGTTTCCACCACTGATGATCCACTGACCCCACAGCTGTGTTTCCCCATCTCCATCAGTTTGACTTGCAGTAATTCTTTCAAAAAACAGTTTTTTGCTTGACGTGGCCTTCACCAAATGCTCCTTTGTCTCTGTTGCCTTTATTCCCACTTCTGACCCTACCTAGTCTCTTTTGACAGTAGTTTCCCCTGGCAGCCTGCCACCATGGCTTCTACCCATTCCACAAGGATGACTTCCAGTCTGCTCTCTCCTCCTCTTCCTCCTCCTCCCTGCCATTGGATATGGTCCAGGTTCATTTTCCTTACTCCTTTTTTCCCCCTCTATCCCATCCCAAGGTCCATCCAGGTCTGGTTCACACCCCAAACCCACTTTCTCTGCTCTTGCTATCATGCTGTGGGGTGTCTTTCTAGTGGAAATCCCACGACTATAATTTCCTCTGCTACCAGTGCATTCTCTCCTCCTATAGTGCTGAAGTCTTCCCATCTAAAACCATTTATTTCTCTTTCTTATAGAATCCCATACCTACAGTCCCAACCACCTTTTGCCACCTTTGACCTGCCCTTCTTCCTGCCTAAACTTCTCTCTCTGCATGGGATCTCACTGGTTTCTCCCAAGAGCGAACTGACCTCTCTTCCTATGACCTACTCCGTTGTTACAGACACTCTAGTTTCTCATCTGCTCTCCTCCTCTGACCCCCTTCCCTTACCCTTAGCAGCTCCATCCTCTGGTCTCCTTCACCCTTTCATTCTCCTCTGATTCTTTTTCTCTGCAATATGAACATGCTTTAGTCTCTCCCAGCTTCAGAAAGCCCACCTTGACCCTACTTGCATCTCTAATTATCTCTCTACCCCCACTTCCATTTTCCAGCTCATGGACCAGACTATTTCACAACCCTGTCTGCAATTTTCCTCTTTTAATTCCAGTCTATACCCCCTCCAGTATGGCTTCCACCTCTTGCACTTTGCTGAAACTGCTCTCATGGAAATCCCTAATGACTGCTTCCTAGCCAAGCTCAGAATCTGTACCCCATCCACATCATCCCTGACCCATTGTTTGCCTTTGATATCCATTGGCCATGGTCTTCTTGAAATCTTGTCCTCTCTTGGCTTCTGTAGCTCCGTAACTTCTTCTGCTTCTACTCCTATCTCCCCTACTGCTCTTCCATCCCATCCTCTGAAGGATCCTCCTCACCTCATTCCAAGGTTCTTTGGGGTGGCAACAGGGCTCTCCCTCCTTGGTCTGCTTCGGTTCTCCCTTTACACTTTAGCTCTAGGTCATCTCATCTGCAAACACAAATTCAGACACCCTGGGAATGAGGTGACTCATTTGTACTTGAAATCCGTCTCCTTCTGCACAGAGTAAAATTTCAATTTGTGTCTCTTAACACCTTCTCAGTGAGCTAGCTCAAGCTCAACATGGCTAAAAAGGATCTTTCTATCTTCCCTATTAGCCCTCAGCCCTGTCTCCTTTATTCATTTGGACACTTAAACCATTCTCCCTGTCACTCTGGCCTGTACCTGGGGCATTGATTGTGACTTGCACCCCTCCCTTGGTCTTCTCCTGCAGACTACATCTAAGTCTTGCAGATGTGTTGTGCATAACACCACTAAAACTTGGCTCTTTCTACCCATCCACATGAGAACTCTTTCATCGCCGCACATCTTAATTACTGCAACAGCTTCTTTTTTGGCCTTGACAAATGTTCTTGCCCTTCATGCTTATTCACCATGCTGTTATGAAGCTCACTTTCTTAGTCTGTGGCACTGTCCATGTCACCCTTCCCCCTCTATCCCTTTGCTGGCTCTCCCTTCTCTATCCCTGTAATACAAGGTCCTTGCTTTCACTTCCAAGACCCTTCACAGCCTATAACCTACCAAACTTCCTTCTCATTTGCTACCAAGATGTCAATTCCTCCTCTGGATCAGCCCATGATACCAGCCTCCATCCCCAGATTGTTACATTTGTAGGCAAGCTCGCTTTCTCTCTTTTGTGCTTGTAAGGAGCTCCTGCATGCATCTTCATTATCCTTCTCCAAATCTCTCCTTACACTTCTGCCATGCCATAACACCTACAAAACAGCTTACTGATTAGCATGTATGAGCAGCCTCATCACGCTGAATCATACTTGTCATACTGTATTTCCATGCTCCCATTTCTGTGTCCATCTCCTGTTTCTTGTCTTGTACTTCAGGTGCAAACTCTTTATGGCAGGGACTGACTTTCCGTTCCATGAATGTATGGTGCCGGCATAACAGGATCCTGCCCATAGCTGGAGCTCCTAGGTGCTACTTTGCCACAAATTCCTAAAGAAAAGGTGTCACAGAGTCATTTTGTTATGTCTCCAAGTCCTCCCTTAAGGTATAGGCACAGAGTTTCTTTTGATCATATAGAATAATAGGATAATAGGAAAGTAGGGCTGGAAGATGACTCAAGATTATATAATCCTCTGCCCTGCTCAGGGCAGAATTATTCCTGACTAAACTACTCCAGCAAACTGTTGGTGTAACCTACCTTTGACAGTTTCCAAGGATGGAGATTCTACAACCTGTGTAGGTAGCCTGTTCTGATGCTTGGCCACCCTCATAGTCCACAAGTTCCTCCTAATCTCCACTCTAAATTTCCCTTGATGCAGCCTGAGGCCTGTTCCTCGTCCTGTCCCCTGGCATGGAGAACAAACAATTTCCATCCTCTCTGTAATTACCCTTCAGGTATTTAAAGATTGATACAAAATCCCCTCTCAGTCCTCTCTTCTTCAAACTAAATAACTCTAGGTCTTTCAGTCTTTCCTCATAAATTATGGTTCCCAGGCCTCTAACAAGTTTTGTCACTCTCTGCTGGACTCATGGCATAATAGAAAAACAGAGCAGGACAGAAGTTCGGGAGATCACATCTAGTCCAACCCTCTGCTTGAGAGAGGATCATCCCTGTCTAAAAACTATCCCAGCTAAGTGTTTGTCTGACCTGCCCTGTAAAGTGTCCAGTGATGCAGGTTCCACAGTCTCTAGAGCTAATCTGTTCCAGTGCTTAACCCCCCTCAGAGCTGGAAACATTCTTCCTAACATCTAGCTTCATTTTCTCTTGTTGAAGTTGAAGACCAGAAGCTTTTGGTCCAGTTCCCTATGGCCATAGAGAAGAGTTTATCTCCAGACTCTTTACCACAACCTCTTTTGGATTTGAAGATGTTTATCCAGTGCTCTCTCAGTCTTCTCTTCTCTAGACCAAATACCCCCATTTTTTTTCAGCCGTTCTATTCATTTCATGTTTTCTAGACCTCTAAACATTTATATTGCTTTACCCAGTCTCTTGAACTTGAGTGGGACTTTTAGGAAATAAAACAATTGCGTGTTTTATTCCAGCAGAGGTCACATCTTTTATTAGACCAACTAGATTTTTGGAAAAAAAAAAATCTTTAATTGCAAGCTTTGGGGCATAAACACCCTTCTTCAGGCATAGTAGAAAAGATTGTAAATGTTCTCGTGGGTAGAAATGAAAGTTCATATTTCATAGAAAAGTTGAAGGTGCAGTAAAATCTCCTGTTACCTCAAGGTAAACAGACTATTCCAACTTTTCGCTAAGCCTAACCTGCATATAAAATTAACTGTTCCAAAAAGGAAATTTTACCACACTTTCAGCTCTCCTATGAAATATGAACTTTCATTTCTACCCAGGAGAACTTTTATAAACTTTTCTCCTATGCCTGAAGAAGGGTAATTGTGCCTAAAAGCTTGCTATTAAATTTTTTTTTTTTGTAAAAATCTAGTTGGTCTAATAAAAGATATCACCTTTACCACAAGTCCTGATTGTTTTTGCCTCTAGACCAATATGGCTACAACTTGGATACCTGGAGGGGACTTCAGCACTTCCCCCCTCCCCCCACCCTCCCAAGGCATTTTGATTGTTTTCAGCACTGCCTTGTGGGGTGGAGGGTAACAGGACCAGCCAGTGACAAACTTTAGGGCACCTATTCCCAATCACCTTGGCATGCCTTGAGATCCTTTCAGGGACGATCAGAAATGTTAGCAGTATTAGGTGAGCAGACATGATTCACAAAATAAACCCAAAGATTTCAGTGTTAAAAGCATTCTGACTTGTTGTAACCTGAGTTCTTTGCAACAGAAGACTTGTTCTATTATTTTCTCATAAGCAAAAAAATAGTGAAAACTAAGACCTGGTATTTTCCAAGGGGGCCTTGAGTCTATTTGTGGACACCTTGGGTCTAAAAAGCTTGAGAATCACTGCTTTAGGGGCTGCATTTCCAATAGATCTCAGCCCCCAGGCCTGCTTTTCAAAGGGGGCCAGCTCCCAGTTCACTCTAAGCCTGCAAGCATTAACCATGTGCTTTGCCCTTCGGTCACTTGGACTGTTCATGTGAATGAATTGGGAGACTGACAAGATCAGGCAATGGGGAGTCAAGAAAGTTATGCATGTGAGTCAAGTTACACCCATGCAGCAATGGCAGCTGAGCAGTTGAAAACCTGGTGCCAGGAGCCCACAACAGGTGAAAAGTATGATGAGCTCAGTGCCAATCAGCTCCCACATATGAAAATGCGTGAAGATATAAATGATCAGAAGATATAAATGAGATAGCATTAATATTGGCAGCATTGATAGGAGAGTTGACAACAGTCTTCAAATACTTGCAGGGCAATTAAAGAGAGTTTTTTCTCTGTGGTCATAAGGACAGGACTAGGAGGAATGCCTAGAGATGCAGCAGAAGAAATTTAGGTTGGAAATTAGGAAGATCTTTCTGACTAGGAGGGTGTTCAAGCACTGAAACAGGCTACCCAGAGAAGTTGTGGGATCTCCATCCCTGGAAATGTTCAAGAGCAGGTTGGAGAGATCTATGGGTGGGATGGTTTAGTCAAGGATGGTCCTGCCTTGAGCAGGGTGTTGGATTAGACTTTGTCAGCTCTCTTCAGCCCTACTTCCCTGTGATCCTATTAAAATTGATCAAAAACATGAAAGTAATAACATTTTTTTAAGCAGAACAGTCAGGAAAGTGGATGGAAGTCCATTTGTTAGCTGTCTACAGAGCTGTGTCAGGGGAAATATGTTAAAGGCTAGGAGGGGGAATTTTTGTTGCTTAAATCTCCTGCTTATCCTGATCGGTTTTCTGACGGTTAAAGCCAGTGTGGCAAAGTTAAGGTTTTAATGTAGGGTTTGAAATCCTGCCAGAGCCTTCCAGGAGGATCTCTGTTGTTTTATAATCTCGAGGACATAAAGCTAATAACATCCAAGCCCCGCGTTTTAAAGGAGAAGCAGGGAAATCATTCATTCCGCTGTAGGAAGAGGAGGAAAATTGTGTGTGGCTTTGTTATCCTGGAGGAGAGAGGTGAGGATTCCTCTGGGCTTTCAAACCTCCGCAAATCTAACAGTTTGGAAAGCAGACAGCACAGCAAGGGCACCCCGATCCCTGCGTAACGCCCCGATATACAGCACGGGATGTTTTCCTGCGTCAGAGAGGTGCGGGGACGTAACAATGGGACAGGCGAACGAGGCTTTGCAAGGCGCAGCCGCTCTTGTGCTTAGTGTTTCCCTTTCGCAGTGAGGTCTGAGGTCTCTTGCCAGGTCCACTGGGGCTTTTTTTATATACATCAATTCCAGCAAACATCACTCGGTAGTGGCAAACGCTCCCTCTGCCCAAAGGAAACAGCGTTGGGTGGATGGGGGGTAAGGGGGGGTGGGGTGTTCCTTTAAGAGCGTTGTTCCCTTCAGCAATATCAGCATTCAATAAACAGGCCTAAAGTTTTCATTTAAAACAGGCGGCCTAATCTGTTGTGCATTTCGACAGGGTTTCTATACACATGGATCCTTTTCCCTTTGGCACGACATCACTCCTCCGCATTAAACATTTAATCCCGTCTCCTGCAGAACACTGGAGAGCTGGGGGGGGGGTGCTGAAGAAACCCAATCCCCTTCAGAGAAGCAAATCTCCCTTTAACTTCGTGCATTAAAAACAAAATCCCTCAGAATCATTTGCAAGAGGCCTCCCCCCACCCCCCCCCACCAGTCTGCGGCTCGATCTATTAAAATACATTTTATTGCGTATTAACTTTCCAAGGCAAGGACTGGGGTTGCTTCTTCTTTCCTTCCTTCCTTCCTTTTTTGATATTTTTCCGGGGAAAAGGTCTGCCCCGGGGCTCGTAGGGAAAGGGGAGATCTGCCCTTCGGCCGATGCCACCGGTGGCGTTAGGCATCGCTGGGATGAGGCCACGTGCGGCTGCGGTGGCGGACCGGGGGTGAGGTCGGACGCGGGAAGGGACCATTGCGGCGCCCGCAGAGGGAAAATGGAGCGAGGGGAAGAAAATGGAGTGGGAGACGCGAGAGAAACGGGGGAGGGAGACAGGAGGCGAAAGTGACCCCGGCGCCCGGGGCTGAGCGCTGCCCCTTGCCCTCCCCCAGCGCCCGGCTCACTCCGGGGAAGCGATCTCCCGGGCTCGGCGATCAGCTGTGTCCGCTTTGTCTTCCCCGCCCGCTGCCTCCGCTCCCCTGCCTTTGTCTCCTGTCCTTCTCCCAGCCTCCCCTCCAGGCAGCGGGGGCCCGCCGGGTCGGGGCCCGGATCTCCCCGGGGCTCGGTCGCTTGCTGTGCCCCCTCACTGCCCCAAAGCACCAGGGGCTCGTGCGAGCCCCCCGTTTCCAGCCCCGGGGTGGATCAGCCTCGGTGCCCGGGCGGCGTGGAGGGGTGCGACTATGGTGGCTGGTCGCCCCCGCCTCACCTGTCCTACATCCTCCTGGGAGAGGTATCCTCCCATGAGGGATGGATGGGGCAAAGTCTGTGCGCCCCCCTGTCTTAGTGTCCCTGCGTTTGCACGTGCCCGGCATCCTCCCTCTGTCGCCACGGAGACATTTCCAAGGGCTCGATGCAAAGAAACGCCGCAGTTGAGTCCCCGGGAAGAGTGCCCATTCACGGCCACGGGCTTCGGTAGCCCCGCAGCCCGGCCCTTGCTGCCGACCCCATTTCCACCGGCGCTTGGGGGTGTTGTTGCGAGGCGTCCGTCTCCCTCCAACTCTTCCCCCTTTCAGCTGCCTTCCCCATTTCCCCGCGCCTTTCACTCCTGCGATGTCGCCCGTCTGTCTGTCATCTACTCCCATCTATCCATCCATCTCCATTCGTATCTATCAATCTACATCTGCTCCTTTGTGCCTTGATTAGCACAAGAAAGAGCTGAAACCACAATAGCCCTCTCCCGCCTTCCCTCTTTAAAACGAAGGATTTTTTACAAAAAAAAAAAAAAAAAGATTTTGAGTCTTCCCCCCACATCTTCTCCAGTCGTTTTTTCCCTACCTTTCTAATTATGTTTTTTTCATCCTAACTTTCTCTGGGTGTCGACAACAAACCCTCTCCCCGCCTCCCATCTCATTCGGAGAATCCGCCCGGAAGGTAACTGGGTCTTGTAATTCAGTGATTCCTCTTCTGTAATAATCCCTTCCCTCCAGTCCCTCATTTCCTTTCTTGGCGTGTGGGTCTCTAAAGGGAATCACTGAATTACGTGCGTGTGTGAATGCACACATACATATACATATATGTGTGTATCTCTCGCTCTGTGTATATATAGATAGAGACAGACGTGTGTGTGTGTATACACACACAGGTGTATATATAGTGCAACTGTGTATACAAATATACATGCACACACTCGCACTCTACATATACAGTGACGTGCTGTGTTGTGTACACAATGATCGGTTTCTCTATCTCGCTGATATATAAATGTATATATATATATCTAATTATACGTATTATACACGTTGTATGTATTATACACCTGACGAAGGGGAGTTGTGCCCGAAAGCTTGCAATTAATTTTTTTTTTTTTTTGCAAAGATCTTGTTGATCTAATAAAAGATATCACCTCTACCACGAGCCCTGATTGCTTTTTCCTGTAGACCAATACAGCTCCAACCTGGATATCTTATA
>NW_017728944.1:895474-898397 GCF_001723895.1 Crocodylus porosus
CTCTACATATACAGTGACGTGCTGTGTTGTGTACACAATGATCGGTTTCTCTATCTCGCTGATATATAAATGTATATATATATATCTAATTATACTTATTAACAACGTTGTTTGATTAATCAACCGAACAAGGGGGATTTGTCCCCAAAAGTTTGAAATTTTTTTTTTTTTTTTGCAAAGATCTTGTTGATCTAATAAAAGATATCACCTCTACCACGAGCCCTGATTGCTTTTTCCTGTAGACCAATACAGCTCCAACCTGGATATCTTATATGCATGTGTACACTCACATATACATATGTGCCTGTGTGTGAATATTACACACAGATGTGTGTTACACTGTATATAATACACACGTGTAGTGTGTGTGTCTGGGGGGGGGTGCACGTACACTCCTGTCACCCCATGTGTAGATCCTTCCCCCCCGACCCCCGTGCGCAGCCCACCCCCCGAGGGACGAGATCTGAGGGTCACCATTGTTTTTCCTCCCCCCGATGCAAAGCGGAGCCTGCCTCGCGCGGGGCGTTGAACCACAAGGAAGCGGCATGGAGGCGGGTGCCTTCAGTTCAATCATAAAAGCGGGCTGGGATCCGCGGCTTGGCCCGGGGCCCCTCCCGCACGTGCTGCTACTTCTTCCCCCTTGGTCCCAGCGCGCCCCTCCCGGCGCCCAGGGCTCGCTGGTGCTCAGACTCCGCGTGAGCTCAGTGATCGCTCCCTCTTCCCGGCTCAGGTAGCACCAGGCTCGCTTCCCGGCCTAAGGAAGGAGGGCAGGGAGATCACGCAGCACGTGCGGGGAGTGAGATCTGGGCGCCTTTTTGGACAACGGCATGGGGGCAGCCCTCTCCCCCAAAGCTGGAGCTGGGCCCCGAGCCTTCTGGTGTGGCCTCTGCCTCGTGTCAGTGCTGCGAGGCAGGAGTCAGGCTGGGGGCGAACGGGAGGTATTCCCATCCCATGCGCTGTGATGTGTCTGTGGACACAGACTTCTTCCTCCAGGGATAACACCTCCCACCCATGCCCTTTTCTCTCTGGCTGCCATAGTATCTCCCCTGTGGCTGGGAGGAACCCTAGTTACTCCCCCCTAGGACTAACTCCTTTCAAAAGGCCATGTGGGCAAATAAGTCCAGGAGATAAACTCCACCCGTGCCCATTTCACAATCTGGAAATGCTGCCTTGGTGGGGAGGGAGCAGCCGGCCGGACTCCGCCAAGAGCAGGCTCCGTGCCCGCCTCTGCCTGGCGACTGGCCCTCCTTTCGCATCGCACGCGGCGTATAATGAAGGATGAAAAAGTCAGAAGGCCGCCAGAGGAGGGGGTCCGCGTTCAAACCGGCGCCGAGGGCAGGTCCTTTGTCCCGCCGCGCTTCTCGCCAGCCTTGCCCACGCAGGCCCTCAGCGCCGCGGCACAGGCCCCAGGGCCGCCACAGCGGGCTGCAGGGCCCCGCGCGCGGCCCGGCGGCCTCCGCCCCGGCCTCTAGTGCTCGGGTCCTGCACGGGCCTTTCTCACGCGGGTTGCCGCAGGATTATTATTATGATCTCTATTATTCTTATCATTATTACTATTATTACCGTGACCATCATCGTTATGATTCTTGTTGTTATTGCTGTTGTCGTCGTCATCACCATCATTATTATTGCCGTTGTCGTGGTCATTCTTATTGTTGTCATCATCACCATCATCACCACCACCATCATTACTATTACTATTACTAGTATTACCATTACTATATCTATTGCTATTGCTATTACTATTGTTAGTATTGCTATGACTATGACTATTAATATTACTGTTACTATTACTATTACTACTATTAACAGCATTGCTATTACTATTACTATTATTACTATTGCTATTATTACTATTACTATTTTTGCTATTACTATTGCTATTATTACTGTTACTATTTTTGCTATTACTATTGCTTTACTATTATTGCTATTACTGTTACTATTGCTATTATTACTATTACTGTTTTTGCTCTTACTTTTCCTATTGCTATTACTGTTGCTATTACTATTGCTACTGCTATTACTATTATTACTATTACTACTATTGCTATTGCTATTACTGTGCGATTCCCAGTTGGGCAGAGTGGAGATCAGGCAAATGCAATTAAATGCCCCCTTTCCCTTCCCTCGTCAGCCTGTTTGTTTTGCAAGGTTGTCCGTTTTCCCCTCCGCTCCTGACCCTGCCTTCTTTCCAGCTCCCCTTCAGCGTTTTATTTTATTACTGCTTCGTGTCTGCGCGCTGATCAATAAATCTTTCCTTTGGAAAAAAAAAAAAAGAGAGAGAGAGAGGAGAAGTAGACAGATTGAACATATGTCATCTGGACAAGAAGAGCCTTGATGCAAACAAAACGCTGTTCCATCCAATAGGCAAAATGCCATGGCAACAGCCAACCCCCCCGCCCCCCACTTCTCGCCATCTAGCTGCTGCCTGGGGAAAAGGGCTGCTTTTGCTGCCTCCCTGTGGTAGGAAGAGGCGCATCCCACCTACAGCGCGAAAGTCCAGGCACAAGATTAACGACCAGCCCAGGAAACAGCGTGGACACAGCTGGATCCAGGCAGACCGCTCCAGGCTCTGCGGCATCATCGTGGCATCTTGCAATCCCAGTTGGGTGTTTTTGTTCCTGCCCGATGTGGAAGGAGGCTCAGGCCAGAGCTGGGGGTGCACAGAGATGCTCTTCAAGGGAGGGGAGTGTGGGGGGATGGGAGGAGGAAGGGCTTCGACGCGGTGGTAACAGTAGGTACCAAGTGTTTAACTTCCTAGCTCAAGCCCTCTAGACGAAGGCTCTCCAGGGACCTAGTGGACCTCCTGTGGCTTAAAAGGAAAGCCTACAAAGGATGGAGGATGGGATTCACCTCCAAGGAGGATTACTCCGTGCTGGTCCGGTCCTGCAGGGAGCAAACCAGGAAAGCCAAGGCTGCA
>NW_017728944.1:898497-926791 GCF_001723895.1 Crocodylus porosus
GAGTAAATTGGATGCTTATCTTGCTGGGATCCTATGACCCCAGCTGACTTCCTGCCCTTTGGGCAGGGGGCTGCACTCGATGATCTCCCGAGGTCCCTTCCAGCTCTAATGTCTATGAAATCTATTAAATGAAATCTATTACATCCGTGCTTTTCAGAGGGGAGAAAGATACTGGGCTGGGTTTTCCATACTGTGTGCAGGATTGCCCAGAGATACTGAGGACTCTCCTTGATTAGAAATTGGAGGCTGGAAAAACACTAGGCAGGGATGATTTAGGAGCAGCACTTCTGCATTAGTGCTGGGGTTGGACCAGCTGGTCCTCCAGGTCGCTTCCAAGCCGTGACTCTGTTTGGACACCTACAATGAAATGATCAGATCGACACCAGTGTTCGTCACAGGGATTCTCAAGTAGAAGCACTAGTGCAGGTCTGGCCATGTCATGCAGGTTCCCAAGTGAGACCCAGCACTGATGAAGGTAGCCATTCATCTCAGGCACTATGAGCTGCTAGGTCCCAAGCACTTGGCAAAAACCTGTCCCTAAGATGTTTAGCTCAAGGGAGTTTGTGTTGGGAGTGCAGGAGTTCTTGATTCCCTCGCCTGTGCTGAAACCACTAGCTCAGTTGATTTAAAATTTAAAAATGAAGCCAAAGATTTATAGGGCAAGGTGATGGCGTATATATTTTTAAAACCCATGCATTTTTCCTCCAGTTTAGTAAAAGCTGATGTTAAAAGCAAAATGAGGTTATTGTAGTCTGAGAACTATTTTCTGTTTAGTCTCCAGCAAAACTGCTGTTTGGATCTCTGTGTCACACTTTAATGTTAACAAGAGTCTTCTTTCTTTGAAACAAAAAGTGCTGACTTGGGTGCTTTCAAGCGTCCCTACAGCAGCAGCAGGTTCCAACAGGTGTCTGAGGTGGCACATGTACCTGGAGTCTGTGTGAGATGTAGCAGCAGCAGCTAGAGGAAGTTGAGTCCAAATATCCAAAGGTAAACCCATCGGCCCTGTGAAGCTGGGAGCTAGGATTCTCGTGAGAAAAATCCAGGAGGAGTGAAAGTGCTGGCTCCAGCTGACCTCCATCTAATCCAGTGTAACCCAGTGCCTCAATACACTGCATTCCAAACGTACTTGTGAAGGCAGGCAGCGTTTGAAGCAAATGCTAGGCTGAGCCCGGATAAACCACCCTGGTAGCGATATCTGAGGGCTTCTTTCCCTGTAAATTTTACTTTTAAATACCTGCTGCTAATTGCAATCCAGTGCTCCATAAAGCAGATTTTTGTTTTGCTTGTTTATGAAAGGGCTCTTTCTGAGCACAGACTCTTGGGAAGCAGGGCTTTCGTAAAACCAACAGAGACACTGTGAACATCACCAAGGGCAGGGAAGACTTCTCCATCTCTCTTTCAGAGGAAACTGTTAGGATTATAGGATCAAAGGAAAGCAGGGCTGAAAGGGACCTCACAAGGTCATCTGGTCCAGCCCTTTGCTCAAGGCAGGATCATCCCTGATTAAACCATTCCAGCCAAGAGTCTGTCCAACCTGCTTTTGATAATTTCCAAAGACAGATATTTCACAACCTCTCTAGGTAGTCTGTTCCATTGCTTAACTACCCTCCTGGTCAGAAAATTCCTCTGAATATCCAACTTAACTTTCCCCTGAAGCAGCTTGAAATGATTGCTTTTAATCCTGTCCCCTAGGCCACAGAGAATAGCCCCCATCCTCTCTCTAATTGCCCTTCAGATATTTGAGGGCTGTTATCCAATCCCTTCTCAGTCTTCTCTTCTCCCGACTAAACCTTAGTTCTTTCAGTCTTTTCTCATAAATCATGGTTCCCAGGCCTCTAATAATTTTTGTCAGTCTCTGCTGGACTCCTGGAATAATAGAAAAACAGAGCAGGGAGGTTGCTCAGGAGATCACATCTAGTCCAGCTGCCTGCTTGAAACAGGATCATCCCTGTCTAAAAACTATCCCAGCTAAGTGTTTGTCTGACCTGCCCTGAGACATGTCCAGTGATGGAGGTTCCAGTCTCTAGAGCTAATCTGTTCCAGTGCTTAACCCCCCTCAGAGCTGGAAACATTCTTCCTAATATCCAGCCTAAATTTCTCTTATTGAAGCTGAAGATGAGAAACATTTTGTCCAGTTCTCTATGGCCACAGCGAAGAGCTTATCTCCAGGCTCTTTGTCAGAATCTCTTTTGGATTTGAAGATGGTTATCCAATGCTCTCTCAGTCTTCTCTTCTCCAGACTAAACAGCCCCATCTTTTTTCAGCCTTTCCATTCATGTCATATTTTCTAGACCTCTAAATATTTGTATTGCCTTACCCAACCTCCTGAATTTGAGTGAGACCCCTTAGGAAATAAGGAGTGAGAGAGAGAGAGAGAGAGAGAGAGAGAGAGAGAGTGTCTTCAGAACTCAGAATTCCTTTTGCCTCCTTTTGGTTGCTTTCAGCACTGCCTTGGAGGTGGAGAGGAGGGATTAATTTGGCAGACCCCTAATCATATTTGTCCCTCTCTTCTGTACTTGTTGAGCAACCTGTACCATTAAGAGCTGAATGCTTCCCAAGGCCCAAAGTTTCATGGAAACATTGATCAAACAGGGCCAGCAGGAGCACATTTCAAAGGAATAAAAACAGGCTTTGGAGTCACTAGTGTGCCACTGAGCACACCTATTTTTATCCAGAGACCCCTTTGGCTCCACTCACATTAAATGATTACTTGAGCCACTAAGTAGGCCAAGAGCTTTGTGATTACACAGTCAAATCAATGGAGGCCATGTTACTATTGTATCTCTGGCAGCAAAGGCTTCCTTTGGCCCACCTTCCCCATTGGAAAAGAAACTTCCCCTTGATCCTCATATCAAATCAGGCAATCTTTCCACAAGCATCTTGAAAGGCTAGTAACTTGAAGTAACCCTAATTTTGGTGTGGCGAAGGTGGGGGGGCGTTATCTCAGCACTTCACAAAGACTTAGCGTGGGACTGTGGGCTTGTACGGGCGGTAGGATCCCAGGATAAAAAGCTTTTGTCTGTTTTTACCCTTTCCCCTCTTTCCCCCCCTCAAAAACAGAACAAAATTAGATACTAGATTTCTCCTGGGATAAATGCCTTGTATCCTGGGATGCAACAGATCCACAAGCCCGTGGTCCCATGCTAAATAACTGGGACATCTGAATTAACATTTTGCTCTGGGACAACAGCAGCTAATTCGAGTTAACTGCCATTCAAACTGCTTGGCTAAAACCAGACACCCCTGCTTGATTCAAATTTAAGCATTTTATCCCATGACAAACTACAGTTCTTACAGAGGGACAAGCTCATTGTCCCACATAAAGTATCAGGGAAAGATCCAAATTAATACTTTGCCCAGGAACAATGGTGGGTAATTTGAGCTAACTACCATGTAAACCAGGGGTGGGCAAAATCCGGCCTGGGGGCCAGATGCAGCCTGCCAGGCCATTCTATCCGGCCTGTGGGCCCCGCCCCAAAATTAAGAAAATTAATTTTTATCTGCCCCTGGGCTGCCTGTCATGCAGCCCTTGATGACTTGCCAAAACTCAGTAAGCAGCCCTCCACCCAAAATAATTGTGTGCCCCTGATGAAGACAATCACAGCCATGACAGTCAGCCCTGGGATAAACTCAATGTCTATTTTTACATTTCTGCTGAGACTGCAGTGACCAGTACCTGGAGCAATGCAGGTAGCGGTGCCTAACCGGGGGCTGCTGGCCCCTAACTAGGCAGGGACTTATGATAATGGGCTGTGTTCAATACAGCTTCCACTGAGATTGCTTCTAACATGAAGGCCAGCGCCTGAACCCAAACAACTGAGGTGACTGTGGGCAGCTACCTGGAAATAACAGACTGGGGGGGTACAGTTGCACCCCCTTCCAACCCTGCTCCAGCCAAACTTTAAAACCACCTGCCTGGCAATGGCAGTGGCATTTCTATTCAGGCAGTGCTGGGGGTGTCACTTGACTTCATGGCTCATTGTCACCTCCCTGATTCCTGTTAATCTCTCTCCACTCAGCAGGTGTTAAGGACCCACTCTCCTTTTTAAAGTCTTGATGTTCCACTATTCCAACAATCCTTTCTCCTGCCATGTCGCTGCCTGTTCGCTGTGTAGAAGTGACTGCCAATGAAGTTCTGAAGGCACTGCCGAGCAGTTCCCGAAGGCTAGATTTTATGAATCTAAGAGACGTACATTCACCTACAATGATTAAGGGACTACCTACGCAATGTCCTTTGGCTATTTTTTTGCCTAGCTGTTTTTTGTTTTTAATACAGGCTCCAGCCAGTGAGAGCACACTGCACTTGTTGCATTTGTTGTTTGCTTTGATCTTAAACGGAATAATGTCTCGCGCTGCCCCCTACGGTACCAGTAAAACTTCTCTAGTTTCTCTTTAACTGGTTACCAAGGTGTGCTCTGTGTGGCGATGTGATCTGCGCCCCCTTTGCAACCTACTAGATCGCCCATGCTCACAGCGGGGGCGCTGATTTGACTTGCACAAAAACGGGGGCTTTGTTTAGAGAAATCCAACCTCTGCTTTGAGTCCAAGTCTCAGCCCTTGGGGGCACTGCGGGAGCCCAGACCGGAGCAGCAGAAACACCTCTGCCTGCGTGCAGGTGCGAAGTGGACACGCAACCACGCGAGCAGGCGCCAATGGGGATGACCCAAGACACTGCGCGCCCATCGGCACTCGGCAGCCCGCCCTTATCCGCCGCAATCCCGTCATGCCCTGCGACGGCCGGCGCCGCTCGCTATGACTCTTCATTTTTCTCGCTGCCTCCTTTTCCGCTCAACGCACCTTGAGCCTCACTCCCTGCCCGGCTCCCGTGACTGACAACCGGGATGCGCCAATAGCAGCGGCGAATGCCTCCCTCGGGCTTGGCCGGCCTACCAATGGGAGGAGGAGGGAGGAGGGAGACAGGCAGGAGCAGGGTTGGGTGCGCGGTGCGGCAGCCCGGAAGGAGCCGGTGGGGGAGTTTCGGGGTGTGCGGCGGGATCCTCAGCCGTCACCATGGTGAGGCCCGTCCCGGGCGGGGCGGTCCGGGTCCCTCCGGTGGGCGACCTTGGTGCCTGCCTGGACGCTGGGGACTGGGACCCCCCCCCTCTCGGGTAGAGACGTAACGGGGGGGGGGGTCTTAAAGCGGCGGGGCCCGCGGGGGGGAGGTATCTGGGGAGTGCGGCAGGCGCCCCGAAGTAGCCCTTGCCCACTGCTCCGTGTCTAACGTGCTGCTCTCCCGGCAGAGCTGCCCCCGCGCTGCCTGTGCTCTCCCCAGCCTGGCACGTGCCGTACACAGGTTGCCTCTGCCAGGCCTCACTGGGGGCTAGGGAAGGGAGCAGCGCAGGGGGCACCAGGGCAGTGCGTTCGGCAGCGGTTCTTGCCATCGCTAGGCTTGGGTCCCCAACACCCTCCCCTCACACCCCCCCTGGGAAGTGCCAGCTCTTGGCTTTCGCTCTGTTTTTGACATTGGGAAAACAAGCCTATAATTCTGTTGTTACAAAGAGCTCAGAAAGCCTGCAGCGGGTCAGCCTGGCTTTTGACCAGGCGGTTTGCCATTTAAAATTTCTGGGTTTATCTTGTGGGTTGCATTTTCCTGTTGATATCCATGGTGGTAAGTGTGCCATGTGGCCATAGGATGATGGTGCCCTGGTGGAGGATTGCTGGTGTTGGACAAGCAATGGCAGGATGACCATGGTCAGAAGCATTTCAAGAAGAACATTTCTTTTAGACTAAAAACTTCCGAAAACTTTTGTTCTGGGAGTTATTTGATATCTTGAATTGAGGGGAGGGGTGAGGTCTTGGAAAAGAAACTTCTTTGTATCAAAAGATCCAGACTCAAGAGCCACTTCCAGACAAGCATGGAGGCTTGGCGGGTGGGCGGGCAGCCTGCTCCACCGACTCCACGCATCCGGTGCAGCAATACCACCGGTGGCATCGCAGACCTGTGTATGGTACCACACATGCAGGGGTTCCCCACGCTGCTACCTTGCAGCTTGGGGGTTGTTTTTTTTGATCCCAGGGTTAAAAAAGCCCATGTCAAAAAAAAAAAAAAAGGCAGTGCATGTGGCAGTCTCCCAAAACCAGAGCGTGGTTGGCTGGAGCCACATTCCAGCTGCCAGCCAGGTTTCCTGCTGCAGCCCCAGGACCCCAGTAATGCTGCTGGGACCAGCACAGTTGCTGGCCTCAGCCTCTCCTTCCCCACCTGAGGTAACCTGGGTGTGCTGCTGCTGCTTCCCTGGGGAAACAAACGTCTGTGCTCGTCTGGACGCAGCCTAGAAGATCTTATGTACGCACACAGAAAACACATGATCTGTGCCTGAGATGATCAGGTAACAACACTAGAGTAGGCCTTATTATAGTGGAAAATAAGGATTAAGAATCGGGGAACCTAATTCTGTAATAAGATGCCTTTATTCACTGGAAGGAAAATGACTTAAAAGAGGGGATTAATTATTTAGAGGCAGCATAAGTAGCATTTGCTAAAGAAAATGAGCTATTCAGGACTTTTTTGCCTTAATACCAGGGGGAAACCACATAATAGCCTGGCTTGCCCTGGGGGAGCCGGCAGGTGTTTGTAAGGTGAACTAGACAAGGTAGTTGAAAGAGTTAGCTTTGTTGTATTCAGCTTGTGCTAAGCAAATGTAGGGCAATATAACACTTGACTGATGGGCGGGTGGGGGCCCTTCCAGCTTTGTTACCCAGATGTGTGCATGGATCTAGTTGATACTATGAGAGAGTCCTTATAACTGATTTAATTTAGCACGCTGTATAGGATTCCAGCAAGCCCATAAAATTGCCCCATCATCTTTTTCTTTTAACAGTCGATTATGTCATATAATGGCGGGGCTGTCATGGCCATGAAGGGGAAGAACTGCGTGGCCATTGCGGCAGACAGACGGTTTGGAATTCAGGCTCAGATGGTGACCACAGATTTCCAGAAGATTTTCCCTATGGGAGACAGACTGTACATTGGACTGGCTGGGCTTGCCACAGATGTGCAGACCGTGTAAGTAAAAAAAAAAAAACAAAACTTCCCAACCTACATACCAGAAGTGAGTTCACTTTTAGTATTGAGGTACAATGGGTCTTCAAGCTATCTGTGTTTGTTAGTTGGGGGTTCAGGTAAATACCAGTATTCCCTTTCTGTGTGTCCAGCTCCTATCAGGCCTCTTGGGAATAGCCACCAAATGGGCTTCAAAGCACATTTGCTCTCCGCAGCAACAAAAAACAAGCTGCATTTTTGTGGCATATTGTATCCTGGGTCTTTTTGTTTTTTTGTATGTTTTTTTTTTTTTTTTTAATAAAAGAAAATCAGTCATTGTATTCTCAAAATCAAAGCTGTATCTGATTTCTTTAAGATCACGGGACAAGTGAGACCCAGATATAGCAGTTTGAAATGTAAATGTGCGTGCATTCTAAATCCACTGGTCTGCTTCATGTGTCTGTCAGATGTTAGTTTTTAGTAGCAAAGCTTAACCCTTGGGTGGGTGGAAAATGTCTTGAATAGGTGCAATTTAACATGAACTCTCATCTCTTCTTGCAGTGCCCAGAGACTGAAGTTCAGGTTGAATCTCTATGAACTGAAGGAAGGCAGGCAGATCAAACCGCAGACTTTCATGAGCATGGTGTCCAATCTGCTCTACGAGAGACGGTAAACAGCAAACAATTAAATAGTTCGGGTACAGTATCAGTGGAATCAGGAGATGGCTAACGGAGTTCAGTGAAAATTTAGAGAAGTGAAGAGGAAAGCAAGCCCTTCACTGAGGACTAACTTTCTTACTATGGTCAACAGGACTCATGGATGTTTAGCTAAATGAATGATGAAGACTGTTAAATTGCAAGCATAGGCAGAAATAAGTAATAGATAAAGCCTGTATTTATTAAGCTATATGCAGCTGCACTACTTTTCAGTGAGTGAACTTTCCTAACAGAGACATAACTGGTTTATTGCTATTCTGCACAGGACTTGAGCTAGGTGGTTACTGAAGTATGGGTGCAAGTTTTAGGCTGGCAAGAGCTGAAAGCATAGTTGTTGCTGACATGGAGTTTGAAATGGAAATTTTCTATGCTTGGCAGTGTGTTCATTTTCAGTCCAATGCTTAAGGAAATCTCCACTGTATTGATATCCTAATTAAAACTAAGTCCACTGCACATTTAAGTAACAGTTACTGAACAGGGGGTGTCTGTCGCAAAGCAATAATGCTGCCTGCTTTTCTGTAGAACACAAGCAGATTTAAAAGCTGGGTTAGCTTTGGAGAATTTGAGTACCAAATTTAATTAAAGTCCTCATGAAACCTTGAGTTTTTCATTCCAGATCAGTCCACCTCTAAAGTCTAAGACACAAAATGTTTGGTACCAGATGTCCATTTCTTTTGCCAAAAAATATTTGGAGGGGGTCAATAGGATCTGAAGGGCAACTGTGTTTGGAGGGTTCTATAGGTTCTAGATGCAAGGGCAGCAGTTCTTAAAATTCAGTGACCCTTTATTATATTTGACACAGCTCAAAAGCCTTTATTTGTATAAAAGTAATCATTTGTCTAAATAGCAGAATCTGGTGATGGAGCACACTTAATTTAGCTTGTCTGTATTAAACTACTTCACTGGAGGGGTACAGCTGATTTTTCTTCACTTAGTTTGAAATGCTTTGCTACTGTTTACATACTTACCTATCTGGAAAGCCCGTCACTAGCTCCAGAGAGGAAATACAGATTTCACTTAAATAGTTACTCAGTTAGAAATCTGCTGTTGCCTTTAAGGACTGAAGTACCAAAACTGTTCTAACTTGCTCTTCACAGGTTTGGACCTTATTACACAGAGCCAGTCATTGCTGGACTGGACCCCATAACTTATGAACCTTTCATCTGCTCTCTAGACCTGATTGGCTGTCCCATGATAACTGATGACTTTGTGGTCAGTGGCACCTGCTCAGAGCAGATGTATGGCATGTGCGAGTCCCTCTGGGAACCTGATATGGTGAGTGGAGAGAGGTGGGGATAGTGGCAAGGCTTGCCTAGGGGTTAAACAACCAGTCAATTCATGGACTAAATCACTTGTTAATATGAAGACTAAGAGAAATTTGAATGATTTGTGTTGGACAGAGCTTTAAGCTTTCAATTTTGGTGAAAATGTGCTAAATACTGGTTTGGGTTAATCCCTCCTTCTGACTACAAGGATAAGCTCATTACAGCAAAGTGGCCTACATCTAGGGGTTGGAGTTTGGCCTTATCTAAAAAACTCAGTGTTAATCCTGTGACATCCTGCTAAAAGGCTTTCCTGTACCTCTTCCTTTAGGAACCAGATCATCTCTTTGAGACCATCTCCCAGGCTATGCTGAATGCAGTAGACAGAGATGCTGTATCTGGAATGGGTGTGGTAGTGCATATAATGTAAGTACTGTTCCAATAGTCTTTTCCCCTGGAATTAAACACCAAGCTTTGAGAAGTCTTTCAAGGATTTGTCATAAGGCCCAACTGCTCTGAGCTCTCAACCTTATTCTTTAGCCAGATCTTGCCTATGCTAGACTTTTTTCTTAATTTCCTTCCTGTTCCATTTTTTGCTAGTCCTGCGCTACTGATTAGTAAATTAAATTCAGCATACCCATTGTTAGATAAATTTTCTTAAGGCATTCACCCTATGCATGCAGTATTGTGTAAAGAGAAGGAAGGTTTTTTTTTTCCAACTGCCTGGCAGTGGCAGCAACCTTTCTAGTCAGGCAGCAGCAAATAAGTCTATAGACTTCAAGGCTCATTAGAATGAATCAGGTAGATTACAAGCTCCTCAGTCCACAGGTGTTAATGACTTTCTCTCCTATGTTAATGGTTTTGAAAATGATCCACTAATCCAGCTATTCTTTCTTCAGCAACTCTGTCTTATCTGCTCCTTCTAACATGGCACCTGTTTCACAGTCCTGCAGTCTGTTTTTAACTCTAGTTAAAAACATCAACAACGCAGGTGTGGAAATAACTTTCAGTGATGCATTGTCAAGGTGCTCAAGAAAGCTAAATTGTGTTTTATGAATCTGAGAGATGTAGATTTAATTCTAATGACAACAGGACTAAAGATACAACTTTTTTGGTTATTTTTTGCCTAGTATGTTATTTTTCATACATAATATTATATGATGCAAGCTAATTGCACATTCCAATAAAATTATATTTGTTTTTGCTTTGATTGTCAAATAAATCCTACAGCTGCAGGCCACTAGCATATTATAAAGCTTTTAGTTCATTTTTACCTGGAGAAAAATGTGCGATGTGATGTATATAATGATGATGCACTGTACCATCTGCACCATGCCATCTGCACCCCATTTTCAAAATTCTAGATCCACCCATGGCTCTTTCTACCTAAGACAGAAATCATGCTGTTACTGCTCATCAAGAGCAACTTTTTAGTTCTGTTCAGAAGACTGCTTGGATCACTTGTCTCATTGTTGATTTCTGAGCAGTGTCCCCATCCATTGTGTTAGGAGCAAGATTGACAGTTTTCTGTAGTGAGGTGTTCAGCATGCCCAACTTCTGGTCAGGCTGTAGTGAGAGGTGGCTTGTCCTCATTTTGTCAGCAGGTTGAAGAGGAAGAAGCAAAGTATTTGAGGCTTGTTTGGATTTTTTGGCATAGCTGTCAGATTAGGTCTAAATATAAAGCTGCAGCTGCTATTTACTTGATTCCAAGATCAGGTCTTTTTTTCCCCCATTTAACATGAGGGGGCAAAATAGCCCCTCATCTTGGAATCAAGGAATGAGTGGTGGGGGGAGCCAGGTAGCTGCTGTGGCTCTCACTGCCTCCATCTCCTCCCTGTGCATTATCCTTGCTTCATAGCTGCTGCAGCCTGGGGCACAAAGCCTGGCCCTGTAGCAGTGATGCTGGCTCTATGCTGCTGCTACAGGGCTGGGCTGGGGCTGTGCACCATGCCACAGGCTGCTCTCAGCAGAGCAAGGGTAAGGGGTGGAAGGGGAGACAGGTGGAACTGGAAGCTGCAGGGCTGAGAAGGGAGAAGAAGAGCCTGAGGCTGCAGCAGAGCAGGAAATAAGGGGCAAGCTACTTGTGGGGCCCACCTCCTGCTCTCCTACTATTGCTTTCCGTAATGCAGTAGTAGTGGTGGGGATGAATTTAAGATGATCCTCCAATAATTAGTATACATATGGAAAATTAGAACAAGTTTATAGATTCTACATATGGACATTTTAATTATGGGGGGGGTCATTTTAAATTCAGGTTTGTCTTGGATTTGGGTAAATATAGTATTTATACCAATTGTTAGTAACTAACCCATGTGTAGTGTCTAATTAGACCCTTCTGTAGAACTAAGTGTTGTTTACAGTCAGTCTTTTCTCTCTTTCTGCAGTGAAAAAGATAAGATCACTACAAGAACACTGAAGGCTCGCATGGACTAACTTAAGATGGGGTTTGTTCTTATTTCACATGTCAATCTGTTTGGATTTTTTAAAATAAAGTTTCTTCATTGTTGGAGATGGCTCTGCTTTTCTTGAATGTATGCATCAGCATTTAAGTACTCTCACTTATAGCTTTAAAGAGTAGATTTGCTTATTTTTAATTATTTCAAAGTAATTATAAAACAGACATCTTTCCTCTTTGCAACACCCCATGCTAAGTGAAGAAGGATATTTATCAAATACATGCTGGAGAACTAATAGCATCTACTTTTGATACTGGGTAAGTTAGGCATAGTGCTAGGGCTCTAGCTGTTTCCTAGAACTGCCAGAAAAAGTCTCCCAAGTGGCTTGTCCAACATATGTGGTCCAGATTGGAAAAACAAAACCAAACCCTACAATGTTCTAATTAACACATGTAAATTGAGGTATTTCACAACAGATACTTATAACCTACTCAGAGCAACAGCAACATTACTTTTCCAGTTGTGGGTAATACCATTCTTGGAATTGTAAGAGCAGATAAAAGGAGACTCTTATACAGTTGGGCTGTGACTTGCTAAGGACGATCAGAGCTCATTTGAAATAAGACAATGAGGAACAGATGTACACAAAGTTTTCATTTTTATTTTTTTTCTTGGTTGAAGATTCATCTTGTAACATGCATGCATTTCAAAACAGTAACAGTGTCTCAAACTGCTCCTAGCAAACAGACAAGCACAGAGGACTTAAAATTCCTATTTAAAAAAAAATAAACAACCCCCCCCCCAAACTGAAACAGCAGTGAAAATCTAGAATGCTTCATCATTTTAGTTTTAGATAAATTAAATTTATTCACATTTGTTTTCAGTTGCACTGATCAGTCTTGCCCATCTCTGTGACCTGTAGGTATAACAGTCCAATTTGACATAGCCCAATCAAACTGCATTTATCTCACATCTAAACAAAGAACAGGAGTGGTTAAAAATGTAAACCACTAAAAATGATGGATGACCAAAGTCTGCTTCCCTAGTATTAATGTTGCTATTACACAAGGATTCACATGGCAAGGAAAAGTCAGTAGTGGCTAGTATGATGGACGCTGGACAACAGGTTCTTCAAAACAACAAACTGCCAGGCAAGTTTGAAATGGTGCATTTAAAAAGCAGGAGGGGAAGGGACTGCAACTTTGTTTTCAAACAATTGTTACAATTCCAGTGGGTTTGGAATTCTTAGTTACATAATGTTGCAAACAAAAGTTTTCAGCATGAACACTGACCCCTGAAAAGTTTTGTGTTTATACCATACAAATGTTAACACTCCAACCTCTCTGCAGCTGCAAATGGAGCATCTGTAGAGACTGCATAGTAAATGCAGGTCTATTAATCTGTTGACACCAGAATACAATCCACCATTTTCTCCACAATTAGGTCACAATACAGTTTAATCCCATGATATGCCTCTAGTTTCTGTGGTTAAAACACTGGTCCCAAGTTGAAGGCAGCTGTAATAGCCACCTGGAAGGCAAAGCAGTAGTTTGTCTGCCAGACAGGCAAACTGGACATGCCCCTACTAAAACACTTAGTATTTTTACTGTCAGTAAAAATTAAAGCTGAAGTTAGATTTCCTGGAAGTGGAAGAGCAGGCCCTTAGTTATAATGTAAAGTTGGTATCCAAAGGGATTGTTTTTTCATACAGTTGCATGTAAGGCCGCTCACCTTTAAACAAAGGGCAAGTTCTTGAATATTTTCATAGGGATGTCCTTGGCTCTATCTACTATTGCAGCTGAAGACTCCAAGGTGGTTTTGACCTCTCTGGGATTGGTCAATCCCAGTTTATTAAAGATAGCTATACTCTCTATCAGGAGCCCAGAAAATGCTTTGTGGGAGGAGTTTTACAATTAAAAGCCACTCCAATCAAAACCATAGTCAGAGGCACTGGATTAAAATGACAGGTAAAAAAGGTTGACCTCAGGGGAGGAGGAAAGAAATGGATCCATTAAAAAGACTGCACCTAGCTTGAAAAGTGAATTCCATAGCCTCCCTACTGCCACTTTTGCATGCATCCTGCAGCACCAAAAACAACCTATGCACAAAAGCCACCTGGAAGCTGGTGGGTAATGATGATTAAATTATGGTGTATACAGAGCAAGTGGTTACTATATACTCGGGAGAGGGGAAAGTGCAGAGGGAAGGGGGAAGAGGTCTTTAGCATCCTCTTAAGGGGTTCTTATTGAGTGGGTTTGACAGGCCATCTTATAAGTGGCACAACTCACAAAAGGGGGTAGACCTGGTCTGTACTATCAGCATCCTTTTTCTTCCTCATACCCATCAGTTATTTTGATGTAGGGGGAGGTGTTTCTAATCTTAAAGTTTTTACCTCTCCTTGACATAGGCCTAGTAAATATCAAGATAATGACACGCACCCTAAGCAGTCAGGAATATATTTCCTAAAAGATCTCCCTTCTAACATACTGCCCCCTGCCTTGTTTTTGGGCTCCACACTACTTTTACACCTCTAATTGACCTAAAATTGCACAGCATTTGCCAGAAAAAACAAAACAATGTAGCCAATTACTTAATTTTCCTGCAGTTTTGCAGGGATCTAGACAATTGGCTGTTACAGTTTATATTGCAGGCCTACCCTACTACACCTTTTCCCAGCTGAGTCATGGTTTCCAATTGCAATGCACTTCAGTGTAAAGTGTTCTGCAGGGTACATGCTATAGACAGAAACATCTACATTCAGCAAGCTAGGACAAAGAGTCATAGGAAAAAAAAGACAAAGACTATCACAGGCAGTTGTATAAAAAAAGATAGAAAAAAAAGATTAATGGGGTGGTGTTTTTTAAATATTTCAAAGTAAAAGGTGACCAAAAACAAGATTAAAACAAAAACAAAAAAAGCAAAAAGTCCCTTTTAGAAACAAATCAAATATTTGCAGCTTCACCTCTTATAGTAACAAAAATACTGTCTAGAAACAAAATTAGCATTTTAACATAATGCTACCTCTCAAAATGTAAACAATATACAAAATGCGAATGTTAAACAGTTACATGCCTGGGTAATACATCTTTAAATGAGACAATTGCATTTAATTAGTTTAATATACACTGTATGGCAACATGACAAAAATGGCAAAATGGGGCAAGTGCTAAAGTAAATAGAAAGTTGCAGGGCTTTTATGCCATGAGGTACTGAGACCACTGACTGGAGTCTAATAAGTCTTCTCCCCATCTGGAGTGGGAATGTAAAACAACAGAGCCTTCAAATCCTTCATGTCACCTGTTTTGTAACAGTTGCTGCAGGAACTAGTTGTCTTTTGATTATAACCCTATTTAAAGTTCAAGGTTTATTTGGGGTTTTTTTGTTTGTAGTTTTATAGTTGCCCCTAGCTAAACAAACTTTACCCCTACTGTCCCTGGGCTGCCCATTTAAAACATCTCATGGCAAGATGTCTTCAGCACACTTCCTTATTTGCCATCATTAAAAAAAATGCACATCTACATCTAGCACACTACAAAGTACAACCTAATTTCCCAAAAGGAGAGTGGCAAACTTACCAGGCCAAAGTTGCAGATTCAGAAATTTTTAAAACTGTCAAGAATAAAAAGTAATGGGTATTTAATTCCTATTTCACAGTAGCCATAAGTGCTTATTGTTTTAGAGGAAAGTAACTGACAGTCCCCTCTAAACTAAGGATATTTTCAGCTCTCCCTCCTTCTCCCCCATTTTTACAGTTTTTCTCGCATCTGCATTTGGTTTGTGTTAGCTAGACATCCTAGGATGTGTAAGATTCTTGCTAGGCTCTCAGACAATGGCATGTTAAGCACCCCAAATTTACACATAGAATAGACAGTGGATTACAATGGCATAAGGAATTTGTCCTTCAAAGAGAATAACCCAAAAGTGGACAAAAAGATCCATATCCCATTACAACCAACTGTATTCATTTTATATTTCTTTAAACAGTATTTACATTGGACTCTCATAAACTGAGTTCTGAGTCTTGACCTATTCCCCCTTCATTCCCCTATATTGAAAGCTGTGCTGTTTACAGCAGGAACATAAAGGGAAAAAATTAAAGATATCCTGCATTCAGAATCCAACCAAGGCTAACATTAGTCTAGTTAATTACCAGGATTATGATGAGCACCAGTTCTCTCTCAAAAGGATCAAATCCACACAGCAAACTGTAACACATTACAGCACAGGACACATACATTCTAACAGCTTATTCCTGAAACAAAGGCATATGTGAAAACAGTTTCAAGGCAGATAAGCAAGGTGTGTCAACTGCAAGAGGTTTGTTTAAAAAAAGCCAAAAAAACCAAAAACCCCTGCTAAATCCTGCTTAACAACAAAAAAGCTTTCAAGAGAGACGCATCTGTTTGGGAGCAGACCTAATTAAACTTATGGTAAGTTTGACATGTGGATGTGAAAAATATTACAAGCGATTAATCAGGAGACAAAACAGGACAGAATTGAATCACACGAGTCTGTTCAAATTCCTTAGTTGAAAAAAATAATCTGGAGCAAGTATTCAGACATAAATGTCCATCAAACTGTTGCTCTACCAGACTCTTATGAGCCTGGAGTGAAGCAGAAAAATGTCTACAGCTCAAGTTCAGTTTCCTCTTGTACAGTGGAACCAGACATGCATCCAAATCTGATGCACAGTCACTGCTAACAACACTCCGAACTGACAGTGATTTAAGCTTTCTCCAGGTGCAAATTGCACGGACTATTTTTGTTGTTAAAACCTCTCTCAGGAAGCAAATTTAAGTACCTATTGCAGAATCATATGAGTTAGGAAAACTGAATGAACGTTAGCTAGATTAACACTGGCAGAACAATTGTCAACTATTTTTAAAAGTTAGGGCAAATACATGATTGTGTCAGAGAAAGGCGGGGGCATTCTAAACAGTCAAATGTTGTCCCCAAACCTACCAATAAGTTAGCATGATATTTTTTATTTTTTAACTTTCATGGAATCTTCACAGTTACCATACCACAGCATGATGGTTCTGGATAGCCCCAGAAATTACATTATTTAAGGACTATGTTTCATACTGCTTTTTAGGTTTTACAATTTATGCCTTTTGAGTGATCATCTTTGGCAGATGTTTGTTTCCCTCATTTTTCTCGTAAAAATCAAGTGCAGGTAAAAATTTCCTTTTTTAAATTAACCCAGTGTGTGTGTGTGTGTGTATATATATATATATACACACATACACACACACACACACACACACACACACATATATACGTATACATATACGTATATATATAAAAAAAAAAAGTCCTAGTCTGATTTTACCTAGTTAAAAGTTCAGCAGCTCAGAGTAACAGTTTCATCCTTGACATGGTGAACTATTTTCTTTCAAATTCCTACTGAGAGAGAAGTAAAAGGGTATTGTACAGCTTTCTGTTAAAGGCAGTCCAATAAAAAGAATAGCAGTTTCTGGAATTAGGTATTGTGTCACTTTGGACTTAACTTAAGCTAATGTTTGACTCCGTATAAATAGCGCCAAGGATGGTACCCCTACTGGCTTCTGTTGATCAGAGAGGAGAAAGTCTTGTTTATACATAGCAGTGCTGAAGCAATGATACTTTTTTTTTTTAAGCCCTCAAGTCTATGTCTGGGCACACTTGTAACAATGAAAAAAATGCTCTTCCACTTGGTTCAAGCGGATTATTGAAGAATGAACCTAAAATTAGTTTCCTTTTAAATCATACACGCACAGGCGCACACCCCCCCCACATGCTGCTACAGTGTCTGTTTTAGTGTCACAGGCTGCATTCTCTGTTTTTAGGAGTAGCCCTCTTCTCTTTCCGTCTCGCTGAAGGTTGAAGATGACTATGTCAGGATATTGGACATAAATTCATTGAAGCGTTTAGAGTACTGTTCTGGGTTCACTGTAGAGATCTCTGCCCCAGCCTACAACACACAAAGCAGATTTAGGCACAGGGGTCCAATTGTTAGGAGAGCTCTAAGAGCACTACTATAGCTGCAGACAGCTCTTCATTAAAGCAGGCTAGCCCAAAGGGAGAGGGGAGTTAAGAGGAGGTGACTGCATCAGCACAGCAAGGCAGCAGAGGAAAACACACCAGAATCTGCAAGTGGCAGCGACTGCCAGCACCCTGACAGCTCAGGGTCTAGACCTCAAAGAAAGTGAATTTTAAGTCTAAATGTAGGGCTTTTACATAAGAGAATGAAGTGTCAGTTAAGTTCCCATATAGGAAGGATGAGAAGGCACCACCACAGCTCACCCAGCTGATAAAGGGTCAGAAGAAAGTTAGCCTGAACTCCTGGACCCATTTGCACTTTTTATGGTGCTTGAAAGGTGAGTGCATGCTGATCAGCCTTGAGGCATGTTGGCTATGCTTTAACTGCTTTGGGGGTACAGGGCTGACTTAGAGCACTTGCCATCCTGCCAGTGCTAGTTACTTTGCAGGGCAGAGGAAAGGGGAAGAAGAAGGTTTGTCTAATAGATTCTTAAATGATTGGGTCCTGTAACCTAGCAGGAGTTATTTGTGCTGTTTAACTGGGGGAGATCTGAGCTCTGGCTGCTCCCTGAGTCAAAGTCAAAAGCACCACAAAGAATCAGATCCTGGGGAAAAGCAGGTTCAGAAGCAATACAACAGGCCCCAGCAACAATCATATCATTCTACAGGGGGAGGGAGGATGCCTGGAATGGGAACTTTTAGGAACAGAAAGGAGTATTTGAAGGTCCCTGAAAATCTGGTTGCAGTCATTAAGTAAAAGAAGTCAGTGCGACATACAAAGCAAAAAGACACTCAGCACCTTGTGACTTGTTGGAGTAGGGAGGGGACAGCAGCTTACCCCGTGTTTTACTGTTTTGGCAGCATGTGCAGCTTTTTTCTTTGCATCGTATGGCGTGAGAATGTCTATAATGGCCATGAAATACACCTCCTTCTTGGGGGCACCTGAGAAACCAAAAACACCCTCTTTAACAGACCCCAAATTACACCACCCACCTACAGCTGCCTCTCTTAGCAAGTATAGAGCAAGTCTGCCTTAATGTAATTAAAAAGCAAGAGAGCAGTAGGCTGGAAGTGGCTGGAGGTTTTAGGAAGTGGAACATAGGAGCCACATATCAACACTATGCACACCAACACCCACATTTAATTACAGCCTCGTTTTCACAGAGTGCAACACTTACCATTCACAAGCAGCAGACCCAAGGAGGGGTCCTGACCACCCTCTGGATAACGTACCTCCCTTCAGCCCACCCAAAACAAAGAGTATGCTTTGTGCCCTTAACCACTTCCTACCAGGACTCTCTGACACTCACTTTCGTGGCTTTTCATGGCGTACACATCAACAGAAGGGTCAAATTCCCCAGGCCCGAAGAACCGTGGGTAGTTGAGGAGGTTTCCTGGGCTGTCTGGAGGGGTCCCGTAGGAAGAAATGGGATTCCCACCAATGCCGTCGTTCTCACACTCTTCATCCTCAGCTCGATCCTCTACTTCCATCTCTTCCTGCTCTGCCCGGTCAACATCATGAATACCTACCAGCAGGCTGTAGTCCATGATCTTTAGCTGAGCTAAAAACTGGGAGGAGGGAAGCAATAAGGATAAAGGGATTTCAGTTGGGGGAGGGGTACCTGCAAGAAAAACTCACCTAAACTTTAGCAGATAGCCAGTGCTGGCTCCTGGGCACATGATCTTGTGGCTGGAATAGGGACTGAGACCTTGGCTCTGGAAGAAAGTGTGACTCGCCCCAAGGGGACATCCTGAGCCAATACAGAGCTGGGAGGAGAACTCAGGAATCTTGCCTCTGAGAACTTGACGTGTGTGTATGTGTTCATGCACACAAGCTTGAACTGAGCACAGACTGATACCAACAGTGACAGAACAAACTGACTGCCATCTCAGTAGTGGGGAGAAGATGATTTTTGGTACATCTTGTGCCAAGCTAGGTTGTGACCAGGAAACTAAGGCAATATGAACAAGCTGTTGCTTTAGCTCTAGGCCACCTGAATAGCACAGAGACCCCTCTTGTACAGACTCAACCTCTCAGGTACCCATGGGGTGGACATGCTTTTGCTTCCCTCTTCAGGGAATTGGGCAAAATACCTGCAATATGTAGCACAGTCCTTTGCTCCCTCCAGGTGATCCAGAGGGAAAAGGAGGTTTCCCCTTTGGGATAGAAATGCCATGAACTTGTGAGAGGATCATACCAGGTAAGACCTGGACAGTGGGATAGATCTAGGCCAGGTAACTAATAACAGAAAAATCAGTCTGTAGGGCTTTCTAACATGACACGCTCAGAGGAGCTGGAGCTGCTGAAATATTGGCACCATGGATCTAGTAAGCAGCCAGTTTTCACCTCCCCGCTTCCCCGCAATGAGACGACACTGAATAAACCAAAAGGACCCTCTGGTGTTGGATGCTGTCAGGGTACAGACAGATGCAATAAATTTATACTAGCGTAGAATGATACTGGTATGAGATGTAACCATTGCACAGTAACATCTGCATGCTCCCATAGCATAAGCATAGCAAAGTAAGTTCAGCAAAAAACACTGTAACTTTAACTTTTTTCATTTAGGTTTACCCCAGGTTTGTGTTCCCTTTTACACTGTAGGAGTGGGCATACACAGCACTTCCATTGTAACAGATGATGCTCCCTCCCAAATGGCAATTCCTTCTTCTCTTTTAACATGCTGGAAAGTTACATCTGCCTGCAGCCTCAAACAGGTTCATGCATTAGACACACCATAGGCCTCCCATGCTAGATAAGAGCAGTGTTCCTATTGCTCTGTGTGCACCAAGGTGCTTCCTGATGCACTTGGGGCTGGGAGAAAAAAGACCTCTGCCCTTTTCTGCCTCCCTCCACCCACAACTGACTCTGTAGCAACAGCACTAAAAAACGAACAATTTTAATTGTTGCCACTGTTTCATCTGGCCAACAGAGTGCTCCACGCTGCCAAGTTGCTCACAACAGCTGAGCTGTCACCAGTTCCAAGCTGCTCACAGTGACACTACGAGCCCTAATTCAACTGTACCTCCACATCCCTCCTTAGCTTTTCCAAGAAGTTCTTTTTACTCTCCTCTCCGACATGGAGCTTCTGACCTTCATTCAAGAAGTCATTGTCTTTGAACGTTGGCAAATCCTTGGCCTATGAGACAGCAAGAGAAGGGACGGGGTTAGACTACGCAAGACATTCTAAGCTGAACTCCATCATCCACAGCCATTGGCTATTTCATTCTTTGGCAAAATACTGATTTGAATAAATAAATACATGACTGCCAAAGGCAGCAGGCAAAGAACTATCTTTATAAATTAATCCATTGGCTTAGCTTTACCTAAGGGGAATGCACTGGGGATCCTGACAACAGCTTCATTTGTTTTTCTATGCTGTAACGGAAGCAGGACAGGGGACGGATCAATTGGCTAGGTCCTGCAGAAATGCTTTTTCCTTTTGCCTCTCCTCTCTGCCACTGTAAGATGCAGAACACTGGGACAGAAAAAATGTTTGGTCTGACCCAGCAGGGCTTTTATGTTCTTGTAATTTCAAAGGCTGCCAGGAATATTTGCTTCAGGCTGAAAGCTGAATCAAGTGCATTTCAGACAGAGAGGGGTCGGTCTAGCCAGTATGAAAAATAGAAAATTAAGTCATGTGGTTGTTTTCATAATAGGGAATCTGGAGAAATGTCTTCTCTCCTCCTAATGATTAAATGGAAAACCAAACCATATCATTGGGAGGACTGAATATGGACCAAGCATCTTTCCAGTTTAAATGTTTTCCATAGATAACTATGAGCACACCATTGTCTCATATTCAGCTTATGGTGTATTGCAGGGGCGGGCAAAATATGGCCCGCTGGCCAGATCCAGCCCGCCAGGCCATTCTATCTGGCCCATGGAGCCCCTAAAAAATTTAGGAAATTACTATTTATTTGCTCCCTGTCAAAGCTAGCTGGAGCCAGGGGCAGTAGGACCCAGAGGGAGCCCTCAGCTTGCTTACAGGCTTGAGCAGCCCAGCCCTGCCCACCCCCAGCCAGGTCCCTGCTTTCCTGCCCCTGCCTTGCTCCAGCACCACCTGGCTGTGGCTTCTGGCTGCATCCCAGGACCATGGAATATGGGACCTGTGCTGGTAGGGGTGTGTATGTGTATGTGAGCAGGCACAGGGGCAGAGAATGCGTGTGCGTTCATAGGGCGAGTCCCATACGTACACCCCTCCATACACATGCACCTACGCCTCCCCTCACACTGCCATTCACAAACCCCAGCCACCCTCCCCCCATACCCACTCACACTCCACCTACCCACACACCAACAGCCCCCACAATATACAAGAATAAAACTTCATTTTAAGCTATTGTGCAGTCACCTCTGCGTACACTACACAAACACATGCAAATCAAGACAACAATCTTTTTTTAAATCATATTAATGAATGTTGTAGATGATCACTTTTTAGAACATAATTTGGTATTTTTCTGGTTCTGAGATGGCAAAACTCGCTGAAAGGAGTACTTCTGGGGGCAAGGGGAGGAATTTCTGGTAGCAAAGGTGAGAGGTTGGGGGGTGGGACTTCTGGTCATAAGATGTCACCCAGGGGGAGTGACACCTGTCAAAGGGCCGGGCTACACATACAGCCCTTGACAGCTTGCCGAAACTCAGCAAGTGGCCCTCCACCCAAAATAATCGCCTGCCCCTGGTCTGTTGTAACCCCCTGGCCCTTTTCTGTAAAAGTATCCTTCCATGAACAGTTCTACAACCCTTCTGTACAATTTGGGATTATATTTGTTTATTCTTAGAATGATGTGCCAATCCTCAACCCTCTTATAAAAATATTATATCAAGGGTCTGATATAAAGTGTTTTTTTTCCCCTCTTGCCTGGTTATTTGAAAGTAAACTCATAACTTCAGATATAAAAATCAGTAAACTCATAAAATCAGACAACTGAACAACAGTAAGGTGGCAACAGGTTATGACAAGGGACTGGAGCTTTAAAATGTGAAGTAGGAATTCCCAACTTGTGAGATGACACATTTTTGGGAGTCCTCTGTGCAAAGAGGTGAGAGAATCATCCAGGCAGAGACACTGAGATCAGCCAATTTATCATTCTCAGCTCACTCTTCTTGAGTTTAGAACACCTTCCTAGGGAAACAAAAAACTCTTCTGCAATTTTTGCAACAATTCATGACCCTGACTGACTGTGCTCAACTATGTTCAGTTGTTCTGCTGTTTGTTGCATCCCATCCCTTCCTGAAAACCTTTATAGCATCATAGGAAAGTAGGGTTGGAAGGGACTTCACAAGGTCATCTAGTCCAGCCCCTGCTCAAGGCAGGATCATTCCTGACTAATCCATCAATCCATCCCAGCCAAGTGTCTGTCCAACCTGCTCTTGAAAACTTCCATGGATGGAGATTCCACAACTTCTCTAGGTAGTCTGTTCTAATGCTTGAACACCCGCAGAGTCAGAAAATTCCTCCTAATCTCCAATCTAAATTTCCCCTGCCAAAGCTTGAGGCCATCACTCCTAGTCCTCTCTCTTTGGCCATCTCCATCTTCTTTGTAATCACCTTTCAGGTATTTGAAGATACTCAGTCTTCTCTTCTCCAGATTAAATAACCCCAGTTCCCTTAGTCTCTCCTCATAAGTCCTGCCTCCTAAGTCCCTAATCATTTTTGTGGTTTTGCATTGAACTCTTTCCAAACTGTCCCCATCCTTTTTGGAGTGTAGGGCCCAAAACCGAACACAGTACTCCAAGTGAAGTCTCATGGTGCAGAATAGAGCAGAAGAATCACTTTCCTTGATTTGGAAATGACAATTCTGTTAACACAACCCAGTACACCATTAGGTTTTTTGGGGGGGAGGGATTCGCAACAAAAGCACACTATAACCCTCTGGTTCTTCCCTGTGTAAATATTCTCCCAGACCAGATGCTGCAATTTCAGTAAAACCTTTCATGGTGGCATTCAATATGGAAGTGCTTGCAGAATCAACATTGTAAGCGAGAAGCTCTTTGGAGCAGAGACCTCAGGCCAGATTCCCAAAGGTATTCCGGTGCTAAACACCTTTGGGTGCTGTTTGCTTAGTGGGATTTGCAAAAGCACCTATCCTGGTAGAGTGAGTGCCTAACTTCTGATGTTCCACCATGCCTTCACAAACCCCTGCAGAGCCATATCACTGCCAACCTGCAGGCAACCTCTTGCATAGTTACTATGCTCTGCTTGACATGCTCTTAGAGCTGCTCAGACCATGATTCAGTGAATCTTTGACAAGGTGAATCTTCTGTTTAGTTGGTAGTTCAACTTGTCCCCACTTTTCTTCACTGTTCAGTGCTCCTTTAGTCCAAAGAAACAAGCAGCTGGACCCACCCCACTTCTAACCTATGTTAGGAATGAGAGACAGTCCTCGAATAGGCATGATAGTAGGATCATCCTTACCTTTTCTTTATCACTTGCTTCCCTGGACACTGTTGAGCCCTGATAAGAAGAGGAAGACGTTGTATTACATTATATTACATTCACCTGCAGGAGCCATCCAATTAATCATCACTAAAAAGTATTGACACCATATCTTACAAGTTTATTTTACAGCTTTTTTGCTTCTGATTAACAGGATCCTTCACACAAAAATATGTATTTTAAGAAGCCAATGTAAACAAGACAGTCAGGGCTGGCTGGAGAACTCAGTCCCTGCCCCCCATATGTTATACAGTCTCTCTAATACTGTACCCAAGGATTTAAGCACTGCAGTTTGAAACCTTGATTTACAAAAAACCTCACACTTGATCAAGAGAAGAGACTGCCACTTTCCTTTATAAGTGCCTGCTCCTAGCTATAATGGGTGGTAGGATGCTAGACAAGATGTCTCACTGGCCTGTATATCAATCCCTACATGAACCGTTTTCTCTTATTGCCCCTGGCCTGAATATTGGGGGCCAAGGGTGTGAAAATCCTGACCCTACTAAAATGAATGACAAAACTTCCCCATTGACTTCAATGGTGATGATACAG
This sequence comes from Crocodylus porosus, assembly GCF_001723895.1. Lineage (NCBI taxonomy): Eukaryota > Metazoa > Chordata > Crocodylia > Crocodylidae > Crocodylus > Crocodylus porosus. Next base: position 922,867 of record NW_017728944.1, read on the forward strand.
CCTCAGAGAGCCATCTGCACATTCAGTTACACTCATGGAGGCAGAAGAGACTGGTAGCGGATACAAAACTGAAATAGTTACAAGCCAGTTTGCTGGTGTTTCTCTTGGTATCTGAGCCAGACATGGGTGTCTACATTTTCAATTCTACCTCCATGACACCTGAGTTCATGGCTTCTCTCTGCATTAGCCTGCAAAAAACCTTCTAAGCTTTACTTAATGAGATGCAGCTCATGTGCTCACTGAAGAAAAGGTGGAGCTCTATTTAGTGAGGTTCATTTGGGATAGGGACTCATGATAAAGCTGAGCTAACAAAGACAAGCAAATATTTTGCTTTAATGCTGAATATTTTTGAATATCCAGGATTACCTGGGTGCTTATCTTGGCTACAAACTCTATGAGACTTCAAAGCCAGGACCTAGAACTTCCTACCTTCCACACTCAACCACCTCGCTCCCTGAAAGAGAGCCGCAAAGCACAAACTGCTTGTGTGTCCTCTTTACAATTCTTCTGTCATATAAAGCCATCTTCAGTGTTATCAGTTTGAGGTCTCAATCACCTTCTTTTCATCGAGGGGATTTACTGAGTTTCAGAGAGGTTAAGATGACCCTGGACGTGCTGTGATGGGACTTGGTTGTACTCAGTAAGTCCTTCTGCTTCAGGGAAGGGCTGGCACAAATGCCGGTCAAATCTTTCAGCCTCAAGTGATAACCCCATTTAGGCTCTCCAAAGTTTGACAAAGTCCCCCATAAAAAAAGAACTTAGAACTTTGTTGATTTGGTTTACAAAATACAATTAAGATACCCCAGAAGTAGCACCTGCGTACATCTTTATGGGGAAAAAGACAGGAAGCCTTAAAATCTGTGGCTTACTAACCTGGAATGGACTTGGCCCTGCCCAACCCTTACCTTCAGGTCATACTTTCGATGCACAGTCAGCCTGTGACTAAATACATTCCTTGTGACAACCATATAGGTTTCCACACCATCCACAGTAAGGCGGTACATGCCAAGAAACTGGGGAAGAAGTGTGTTTCCATGGCATTCCACTATGAACTGAAGAGGCACAGGGTGAAAAAAAAAGAAGATATCACACTATGGATCTCTTGGAGTGTTACACCATAAAATCATAGAAAATTAGGGCTGGTAAGGACCTCTGCAGGTCACCTAATCCAACCTCCTGCTCAAGGCAGCCAGGTGACAAACTAGATTTCTAGTTCCACTCAGCCTGGGGCTGTTAATAACCACCCAAAACCTCCACTCAAGAAAAGGAAGAGGACACATAATAAAACAAGATGCCACAGCAGGATGGCTAACTGATCCTGCAAGAGGGGAGTAGAGCACTTCCAGATAAGCCAATTGACTTACCACACATTACCCTTCACTCCACCCACTAACAGAATAGCCTTTCCCCTATCCTATTCTGCTGGGCAGGATGATCCCACATGTCTCAATACAGTCTGGGTCTCTACAGCTTTCAGGCACTGGCAAGTTGATACTTTGGTGGAAGCAGATCAAAGGTGCCGATATTATTAGAAAGCGTGCTGTTAAGCAGATATCTGGCCTCTGGCAAGTTCAAGATCCCACAGGGCTCTGAAAGGGGTAAAAGGAGACTATAGGGCCACTGACAACCAGCAGCCTCCACCTAAACAAGCTCGCCTGCGCTGTACTGTTGGTAAGCCATAGCTAGGGCTGAAACGGTATCTTTCTTTCAATCTGAGTGCTCCCCTGCTATGCATTATATATTCCAAGACACTATCCACCTCCCAACCCATAGGCTTCTAGACTCACCGTACCTGATGGTACTTCTTCAAGATGTTGTGCATCTCAGCTACATCTTCACTTGACACTGCCTTGATGACAAACCTCCTGTCATAGGTAGTGAGGAAACGGGCCCCACAGCGACCTTGGCTGTCACTGTTCACAGGGGCACTTCGGGTTACAGAGTTCTGCAGGGAGTCAGAATTAAAATAAGAGGAGAGGGGGGAGAGGAGGTGTGATATTGGTCAGAAGAAACAGGAATGCTGTACATCTTTGAAAGAACAGATAAGGCATTTGAAAAATGGTAGGTTGACAGCTCTGGCACTCTCTATTTATATTCTCAACAAGATACATGGGACGGTCTTTCAGCTCTGTGCATGTACAGCACCTGGCATGGTGGGATCTTAGTCACTGGTTGGAGTTTCTGAGTCCCATGCTAATTCCAGTAAAGGGAGCTGTTGGATACTCTATAGTTTTGAAGATCAGGTCACTTAAATAAGTGCCTTTATATAGAGCCCTGTACCCTAACTTTGGGCCTACATTTTGAACGTGTTGGTCTTCAGTGTCCTAACACATTTAATTCCACTAACACATACTGGAGGAAGGAAGCCGTTGCTAAAGCATCATTATTATTTGACAGGGTGAGAAAAGTGTGAGAGTTCATGATGCACCTGGCTCCACATCTTCTAGATTTCCTCCAGCCTCCAGACAGTAAATTTGGTATTTCTGACACTTCCAAGGCATAAAAGACAAGCAGAAAATAGTTACAAATTTAACACAAATTCTGTATTGATAAGCAAAAGTGTAATTGCTTGGAAATTCTTCACAGGCCATCTTTAAATCCAAAGCCAGCCTTTTCCTCTGCTGTTCTTATTCAGAGAACATAAAAAGCAGCTGTTCTTTCTTTACATTCCTCTCCCCACCCTTTGCAATGAGACACTGCGACTTCTTGGCACTCATTGCATAAGTAGAATATCAACGTTGAGCTGCAAAGCAATCCATTATGGTAATCTGTGTGCAATAAAACCCTCTCCTTCTGTTGACCACATCATTTAATGAGTAGCCTCAGGTCCAGAGGAAGATAATACCTTGGAAAACAACACTAGAAAGGGTAGCAGCGCAATACAATTTACTTAGCCAATAAGGCCAGATCCATTATAGATAATTTCTACCCTCCTTCCCTCTTAAAGAGTTTTCCAGCACTATGACCTTAGTCCTGCTTCATTGGTGGTGACAGAGTGGGGCCAGCAGTGGAACAGATGGCATTCAGAGATCTGCTGGCACACTATGCATTGTTTTTTTTTTCCTGGGTGCACCAAGCCAGGTTAGATAATATGGTGGTCAAAATGCCAGTGGATAGTTTGCACTTGCCCCCTCAGTGCTACTACATCAGTGAGACACTAAGTCTAGCATAAACATCCTCTTAGACAGTGAGAGCTCTTTTGTACTGGGGGCTTTGTGATGTTGAGCATGTTACAGATGCAAAGAGATACATCGATACATTGGTCCAACATTGGATCGGCACTAATGCAAAGAAAATTGATTATATCAGAAAAATTGGCCTGATGTGGCCAATAATTTGGCCAGTAAATGCCTGTGTGTGCATGCAGCCAGCCACAGCGCAGCACACAGGCAGCAAGGAGCACAGCCCAGCAGTGTGGAGAGCTGCATGCAGCTGGTAAGTCTGTTCTGGTAGACAGGGAGAGAATAAGCAGATCAACACCCCCTGAAGTGAGAGAGGGAGTAGGGCAGGAGATGTGGCAGGGCGCAGGACAGAGCAGAGGCTTGTCTGGGGGGTGACGGGTAGGGGAGCAGCTCCTGCCACTGCATACACCCTGGGAGAGTACTGGGGGGGTGTGCCCCCACATCTGCATGGGGTGGGGTGGCACAGGGCAAAGCGGGCTGCAGCTGTGCCAGGTTCTTCCCAGCCGAGGGTGGGGAGAGGGGCTGAGCTGCGCAGCATTTGGCGTGAGTGGCAGTGGCACTGGGAAGGGGGGCTACAGAGGAGATACATGCACAAGACTGCAGCCACCCCAAATTTTGCTGTAGCCCTCCCCCATAGCCTCTCTTCCAGTGCTGCTGCCACCTGCCCTGAGCACAGCGCAGCCCAGCCACCCCCAGCAGGAAGAGCCTGGTGCAGCCCCCGACCCCAGCCCACCCCACCCCAC